>NC_062231.1:10107876-10435414 GCF_902686445.1 Sciurus carolinensis | reverse complement strand
GAGGAGGAGGAGCAGGAGGAGGGAGAGGAGGAGGATGAGAAGAAGAAGAGAAGAGGAGGAAGAAAGTCTCCCAAATGTGGATGTCTGACAAATAACCTAGGAACAAAGGTACCAGATATTCAATGAACCAAAGCTGGAAGAATATGAGCAGGAAAATAAAGAGCTTTAATAGTGAAATATAATTGAAAGCAAAAAATGAATGTCTACTGACATAAATAAGTAATTATTTACCTAGATAATAAGTGAAGGGAACAGACATATCTTTCCTTGAAAACAAAGCAGGTGGGAGCATCCCCTCCTGCAGGCAAAGTTTAGTACCCTTCTCCTCTTCTGGGTGGGGATATTAAGTGACTTGATTGCAAAGAAGAGTGTAGAAAAAAGGCAAAAATCAAGTGACTTCTCAATGATGAATCTGCCAAATTCATCAAATTCAATCATACTGACCATGTATGGACAGTAGCTCCTCAAGCATTTCAGTGCCATCAGCTAACCCAATCATGCTTTGACAAGAAGCCACTCCATCTCTGTACTATTTCTTCCAAACTAATTAACCACCACTGTCTTAAAATACACACCAAAATAATACCAACAAAAACCATGTAAGGCACATGGTAGAAAATGTGTGACCAGCATTTGCCATTATTGTGAAGATCATGATAAATAAGAAAACAGTGAGCTACAGTTATCTTCACAGGAGACTGAAAATGACCAATTTCACAAGAAAGAAACAAACATTAAGGATAAAAACTCCCTCCCCAGGATTGAGGGCCTACCTGTCAGTGATCAAATAGAATTAGTTCTGTGTTTTTAATTTACACTTAATAATTGCACATGTTAATGTGATTCAATGTGGTATTTCCAAATGCATGGTAAGTGGTGAACTTTCTCATTATCCATTGTTCACTCTCACCCAATGCCTTGCCCGAGCACCCTTCCTAGTCCCCAGGAATCATGATTGTGCTTCTAGATTTAAAAGAATTTAACTCTGGTGTATAGGTGGCAAACATGGTAATAGAACAGAGATTTCTGAAGTCACAAACAAGCACTTTCTGGAATGACCTCCTCCCCACATCTCAGACTCCAGAAATAGTAATGCCTGGCTGGAAAGAATGTCAGGGGCAACAGTGAGTGTCTCTCATAAGTGTCAAAGACAATATTGAGGACACTTAGTGTCAGAGTTCACAATTTGAATAATATGAGTATGAGCACACAGTGACATGAGTGACAGAAGCCAAAATGAGGACATTATGTGAATATCAGAAATCACAGCGAGGATATTACGTATGTCATGGGCCACAGTGATGGTAGTACATGAATGTCAGAGGCCACATTAAGGATATTATATGAATGTCAGAGGCAAAAGTGAGGACATTTTGTGAGTGTCATGAGCCACAATGAGGGTATTATATGAATGTCAGAGACCAAAATGAGGCCATCAGAAGCAACATGGAATATTCTATGAGTGTCAGAGGTTATAGTTAGGGTATTTTGTCAAATTCTGGGACCACAGTAAAGGCATGATATAAATGTCAGAGGCCACTGTGAGGATATTATGTGAAGGTCACAGGTCAGAGTTCAGATATTATGTATCAGAAGTCACAGTGAGAGTATTATGTGAGTGTCAGAGGTCAAGTGAGCATACTGTGTGAATTTCAATTCCACAGTGGGAATCAGTGATCACAGTGTAGGTATTATGATCATGTTAGATCGCTCCATGAGGATATTTTGTTAGTTCCAGAGTTCAGAGTAGGGGTATTATATGAATCAGAGGCCACAGTAAGGATATTATGTGAGTGTCAAAGGTCACAGAGATAATATCATGTGAGTGTCAGAGACCAAGTGAGGATATTATGTGAGGGTTAGATGCCAATGAAGACATTATGTGAGATTCGGAGGTCAGAGTCAGGAATTTATGTGACTATCAGAGGTGAAAATGAGGATATTATGTGATTATCAGAGGACACCGTGGATATCAGGTTAGTGGCAGAGCCAAGTGTGGATATTACATATGTGTTAGAAGACAGAATGAGGGTATTATGTGAGAGTCAGAGGTCACACTTATGAAATTCTTTCCTTGGCCA
This sequence comes from Sciurus carolinensis, assembly GCF_902686445.1. Taxonomy (NCBI): domain Eukaryota; kingdom Metazoa; phylum Chordata; class Mammalia; order Rodentia; family Sciuridae; genus Sciurus; species Sciurus carolinensis. The sequence continues at coordinate 10,433,333 of NC_062231.1, read as the reverse complement.
CAGTGAGAATTTTCTATGAATGTCAGAGGCCACATTTAGGATATTTTGTCAACATCCAGGACAACAGCGAAGATATGTGAATGCCAGAGGCCACAGTGAGTATATGTGAGGCTAGAGTGAGGATATTGGTGACCAAGGCCACATTGAGGATATAAAGACAATGTCAGAGGTCACAGTGAGGGTTCTATGTGAGTCTCATGGGGCAAAATGAAGATATTAGGTGAGGAACAAAGGATACATTAATGATATTATTAAATTAATGTCCAAAGCCACAGTAATAATATTATATAAGTGTAAGAGGCCAAGTGATTATATAATGTGTCAGAGACCATTATTGATATGTGAGTTTCAGAGACCACAGTGAGGGTATTATAAGAGTGTCAGAGGCCAGGTGAGGATAATATGTCAATGTCAGAGGCCATGTGGAGGCTATTAAGTAAATGTCAGAGGCAAAGTGAGGATACTATTTGAATATTAGAAACCATATGTTGCCAGGGTCCAGCCCTAACAGGAGTCCATGGGTTCCACACAAGTAAACGGGGCACGGGGAGACAGCATCGGTGATGGATGGAGAATGAAACACACAGACTCTAGTTCTGGTGCAATCAATCCCACTTTATTCTGGGGAAGGCTGGGTTTATATACATTTTTCTTCAGGCTATAATGGCAGTCTTGTGGTTAATATTAAAGAAGTTTCCAAAGCATAGGCAGAAATTGTTTTTAACAAGGAACAGAAAAAATATGAGAAAACAGTAACCTTACAGATTATCCTTACCTAATCACAATTATTTTAAGAATATCTAACTACATCGATGAGCTAACACAATGTTTATTTCCTTAATATCTAAACTCTATGTGGCCTAAGACTGTTCTTATTATTCTCACGGTTAAAGCGATAGACAAGTAATCTCATGTGACCATCTCTACTAGGTCCATCTGGTTAATATTTAGATTGCTGAGTTAAGGGCTACAGGAGGGCAGTGGTCTCAGTGGTTTTCGTGGCCAAGTTTTTTTACTGAAATAGATTATATTGTCTTGTGAAGCTCTTTTTTCTAGAACAGAACATTGTACACCAGTGTTCATAATAGGGGTGACCGATTCTTTGTAGGAAGGAAGGAATGTTGTCAAACCTTATTCTTTTACCCCACCACCACACATAAACAAAACCATCATTAAAATTTAACCAGTCTGTTGGAGACAAAGGCAGATCTATAACTATTTTCTCCAGAGGCTTTCAGGGACTCATTGCATGGTTGTAAAATTATTTTTAATTTTGTTAGTGGTAAAGATCCATTGTTTTTCAGATTGTAGGTAATATTTTCTGGAATTTTTGTGATATTCCCCTCATCCCCTTAAGCAATCCGTTCAGGCTGAAATGAGTAATATATTATCAGAAAAACACAGAAGAAAAAACACTATGATCCGGAGCAAAACATCTGACAATTCCTTTTAGGATGAGCCTTTGCAATCATCCTCCAGAGGATCTTTGTCAAAAACTGAATGGAATTCCAGTTACCCCCACAATATGTGGATATTATTTTACTACCAGAAGCATAGTGGGGATATGATGTGAAGGTCAGAGGTCATAGTCAAGGAACTGTGTATCACATGTTACAATGAGTGACATGTAAATATTGGAGGCTAGGGTGAGGATATCATACGAGTGTCTGAGGAAGCAGTAAGAATATTTTGCTAGTGTCATAGGCCAAGGAAGGATGTTATATGAGTGTTAGAAGACAGAGTTAGGGTATTATGTGACAGTCAGGGGCCACAGGATATTTGTCAATGTTTATGGGCACAGTGAGAATATTATTTCAAAATTGGAACTGCAATAATGTACTTTGTGAGTGTTTTGTGATGATATTTTGTGAATTTCAGGGGCAACAGTGAGGATATTAATGGAATGTAAGAGGATGCACTGGTGGTATTATGTGAATACCAGGTTAACTCTGAGGGTACATGAAGGTCAAAAGCCACACTGAGGATATTTAGTTAGTGTCAGACATCACAGTGCAGATATTATTGGGAATATTATGTGTATGTCAGAGGCCACTGTGAGGATATTATGTGAAGATCAGAGTGCACATTTAAGATATGGAGTAAAAATGGGAGGCAAATACAGTCACAGAAAGAGATTTATGCAGCTACAAGCAAGAGAAAAATGCACTTTCTGGAATCACCTTCTCCCCACATCTCAGAGACCACCAATGTTCATGCCAGGCTGGGTCTTCCTTATGTTCATTGTCCAAAATCTGAAAAATGTCCTCCAGCTGTTGCCTTCACTGTGCCACCTTCTATTCTTCCATAAATTATCCAGTTGGCTTTAGTTCCCACCACCTGTGGACACTGGTGCCACTGAGAGAATCAGAAACATCTATGACACCAAATCTAATGGTCCCTCCTTGGTCACCTTCCAGTTCACTTTTGAGCAGTCTTCAGTACAACAGGTCCTGCCTTTCTTTTTATAATTCTCTCTTCCCAGAAACCCATGTTGTTCCATTTCCCTGGTTCTCCATCCCCATAACTGGAGGCCCCTGCTCTCTGTCTCCTTCATGGTCTGCTTCTCCTTTGCTAAATATAGGTACGCCCCCAGCTCAGAGCAAGGTTCCTGTGCTTCTCCATCTTCACCTCACACTAGGTCACCTCAGTCTCATGGCAGGAAGTATTCACCTCTCCTGCCTCTCAAGTGTTCATCTTTCTCCCAGCCCTCTGCTCTCACCTGCAGACCTCTCCATGTGGATATCTAGGAGGCATAGCAAACAACACAAGAGCCTTCCTCAAAACCAGTGCTCTTTTCCTGCTCACATCATCTTTCAGACCCATCCTGTACTGGAAGTTAACAACCCTCTAGGTTGCACAAGAAAAAAATTCAGAAATTGTCATTGGTCTTTTGTTCCTTTCCCCCCACCCCAATCCATCACCAATCCCTGCTTGTTCTAGAGACAAAATTATAAGCACATATGTGTATGTGTGTGTGTGTGTGTACAAAATTATATACATATAAATTATGCAATTACATGTAGTTATATGTATATAAATATCAATTATAAATAAATCAGGTTCAACCACTCTCATTCCCTTACCTAGTTATGCCATCATGTTATATAATATATATTCTAGGGGCTGAAGAAATCAGTCAGTTTGGCAAGTACTCACCTCCAAAGGGTGCATCAATATATATATATATTTGGTTGATACACATGCCCATGGTGGAAAGTTCTGCTAAATGCCACAAATTCTTCTCATATCAGAGAAACTTAAAGGCTGCTTTTGCCAAAAACCACTGATTCTTCCCTGGGGTCTACAGATGCTCAATGAGTAAACAAAAGCAAAATAATTTGGCATCTCTGATATATAATTACACATACATTTGTATAAATATATATATATATATACACACATATATTCTATGTATTGGCTTATAATAATCAAAGCTTAGAAAAGAACACAACATGCCTCCAACATTAGCAAAGATTCCTGCAGCATCCCAGGAACAGCAGCTGTGGAAGAGGCCATGACTGAATTGAGATGCTAACCTCACTTCTCAATAAAATTTTGAGAAAAAAATACATGAATATCTATGTATGTATGTATGTATGTATGTATCTATCTATCTATCTATCTACCTATCTACCTATCTATCTATCTGCCTTGTCTTCTCCTGATGACAATGAACACTGCAGTGGGTACTGAGTGTAATAATACTTCCTTTCACAGCTGGACAGTTAATTCTATACACAAAACTCAAAAAAATAAAAAATAAAATAAAATAAAGGTTGTTTGTAAAACAGCAGCTTTGAAGGGCTTTCTCAAACTTCCAGTAACCAAGCCAATGACTATGTAGGCAGATGTTCTGGTGGAATCTAGAAAAAGTCTTTTGTGCCGTTCTGGCGCCATCTAGTGTCTAATCAGGAGTTAGCACTTCTAAGAAGGAGAAAACCCACATCAACCAGAGAGGTATATTCTGGTAGGGGTGAGACAGATGCTCTTGCAACCTAGGGAAGGGATAGTTCCTTAGGAGTCCTTTATCTTACAGGTAGGAAAGTATTAGGGGTAGCTAAGTGACATGTGGGGTGTACTTTAGAATAAAGGAGGAGGTGAAACTTTGCTGTGGATGGTAACATTAGATCACACGCCTAAAGGGGTCAGTGCCCCATGTTATTTTAGCGCCTGAATTCTTGGGCTAGACCAGTGGAACAATAGCCCACACCAGAGTGGGAGCAGGGATTCCTGACTATTTTGTTCACGTCTATGTTCTCTCACCTAGAGCAGAACTTCACACAAAATACTTCTTTAAAAAAAAAAAAAACAGAGGTATGTTTCCATATATAAAATTAAATGATAGCACTGTCAAAACGCAGATCCCCACCCCATCCATGCCAAACAGCCTTTTAGAGAATCATGAAGCTGGGGCTTGGCTTAACAACAGCCTGAGAGGCAGATCTCTTTCTTTTCCAGGCAAAGATCTCTTTCTTTACACAGGCAGTGGGTTCCACAAGGTCGCCACTGGCAAGGGTCAAAGCCACCTTCCCCATCTATGTTTCTTTCACTGCCCAGGTGCCAGGAAGCCCCTGCAGGTGGCTGAGTTAGGTACAATATGGGATCCAGACCAGGCTCCAGCAAGATGCAGCTGCTCCACAGGCTTACCCTCTCTGGACCTCCAGGTCTCACCGTCTACACAGCGGGTGCCAGGAGAAGTCTCTCTGAACACACTGGGACAATGGTCGCTCCCAAAAAACAAAGTGTCTACGGCGACATCCCCAGGACCCCTTCCAGGAATCCCACAGACCCCAACGTATCTGAGTACGTGGAAAGTTCACAGCATCCCATTAGAGGGAGGGACTAAAGAAGGCTGTGCCTCAGAGTCTCGAGCCCCCCTCCATTGCCTAATTGTATAAGTGGGGAAACTGAGGCCCCAATAGAACAGCCTGAAATAACATTCCTGGTCCAAGATCTCAGGGGCCTGCTTCTCCGCTGAGTTCACAGTGACTTCTGACAGTATTTTCAGACATGTGCACCTCTCCCGAATCCCTTCGCCTCCTGTGGATGCACCCACAATGCCCTCCACTCACCTGCGGGGCTCCTGGTTAAACTGCCTATCTCACCTGAGGAGCTCTGGGTGGGGTGCGCCTCCCACGTGCTTCCCCTTGCCATGCCTCGCCCACTACTTCTAAGTCTTTGACTCCATTTGCTCAGCTAGCTCCGCCCACCACTGTGGTTCCACTGGGCCCTCTCAACTTCCTCCCATAGGCTCCACCCTACATCTGGATTCCTCTCTGCACTGCTTGGCAGCACCACACCCACTCCACCCACATGCTCCCCTGCTTTCAACCCACGTGGCTTGACCTCTTCTGGCCTATTTAACTCACTGGGATTGAAAGTCTTTCCCTCTAGCCCCAGACCTCTTGTGGACTGGCTGGGTCAATTCCACCTACATCCAGCAGCATCCCAAATGGCTCTGCACATCTTGATCAGCTGTGCTTTTCAATCAAACTCACTCCTACACCTGCCCCCGTGCATCAACTGGCCGCTCCGCCACTCCACCGCTCCTTGAGAACTCCCTCCAAAATGAATGAAAGTTGTCCTACAGTGTTGCCCATGGTTGCAGATACCTCTCAGGCTGAGGGACAACTGTACTTTGGGTCTGGTCACGTTGGGACCCCACAGCCCAGGGGGATGACCTTGGACAACTCTGTTTACCTGAGCCATGGCCTCTCCATTTACACAATGCAACTGATGATAATTCTTGATTAGCATGACAGCAATGATGTTTTCAGCGCCATCTGTGTGTCAAGCAGATACTGGAAGCAGAAAAGGCCGGTGAGCAAGAGAGGTCCCTGCCCTGCATGTGAGAAGTCCAACAGGATTAAAGGAGCATGTTTACACAGGACCTGGCCTTCTGCTACTCTCTAGCTCTGTGGTGTTAGTCACCTTCTTTCAGTCTTTGAGCACAAGATGGGCACAGCTCCTTGGCAAACAAGAGCCATCTGTGCTCTCCTGGCCAGCCAGCCCCACGCATCTCAGAATGAGGAAGCCCAGGTGTCTGATCATGGCCATCTTTCTCAAGACTGGGTCTTGGAAGGAGAGCTTCTTTATAACTCTGTGTAAATAGCTTTCATTCTGATGGTTTGACTCAATGCTGCAGAGATGAGACAACATTTGGGGTCTTGGGTTACAAGTTTCAGAAAATAAACTGGGTTCTTTAAATAAAAACACCGAGTTAGAGGACACTGGAGATGTCAAGGGAACCTGATGGTAAAGTTCAGTGAAAAGCTGGGCTGTGCCAGATGATCACAGTGCCCAAAACCCTGCACGGCCCTCCCTGGATGCTGCTGCAATGTGAGCACACTGTAGGACTTTCTGTTGTTCCTTTATCATTGCTCAAATTCAAAGTCTCTGGACAAAGGGCCTGATTGGCTGGGTGTAGGCATCTGAAATTCTTCCCATCCAACTTGGCATCGAAGGATCAGCAGAAACTTGATAAAAGGCCAAAGGAAGGACATTCCACATAAGAACAGCATGTATGTCCTCACAAAGGCATTGGGGGCCTCTCAGAGTCATGCAGTCACACTATTCCAGTTTTCCATATGTACCTTGGGCTTAAGAAAGAGGAGAAAGATGGAAATCAAGTAAGACACTACCTCAGAAAACCTCAGGGTGAGATTATAATTAAGAACTATTTTCAAAAATAAGTAAATTCTGAATGGATAGAAAAGCAGATGTACAGGAGGAGTCCAACAATCATTACAGAATCCAGACATGGTTTGGTAATAATACGAAAAAGACATGTGGAGGGTGTCAGAGAGGCATGAGTGCTGAAGTGATGTGTTGGGATAAATCCAGACATTTCCTGATTGTAATAGGATAGGCTGAGATTCATGAAGGTGATACTATTTGAAATAATGACTTTGTCTTCATTTTCTCCTAATATAGATACTATGAGATTCCTTGCCCAAAAATGAAAAATACCAACTAATTATATGATTTTACTGGCATAAGATATGCACTTTTCTCTGAAGTTGGCCTTGGGATCTCAGCCAACACCATCCTTCTTCTCTTCCACATCTTCACATTCTTTTTCCAGCACAAGCTCAAACCCACTGACTTGATCATTGGTGTCCTGGCCCTAATCCACCTAGGGATGCTGATAATTTTGGGATGCACAGGTACAAAGTTTTTGTGTCTCAGGACTTCTAGAATGTCATCAAGTGTAAATCATTTACCTACTTGTACTGGTTTTTGAGGGGCTTTTCCATTTGTGCCACCTGCTTGCTGAGTGTTGTGCAGGCCATCACCCTCAGTCCCAGAAGCTCCTGCTTGACAAAGTTCAAACATAGATCCCCACATCAGAACCTGTGTTCCTTTATTTTCCTGTGGATCTTCTACATGGTCTCTAGTGCTCCCTTATCATACTCTTCTACTGCCATCCTTAATGTGACCTCAAATGGTTTTATATAAAATACTAAATTGTGCATGATTTTATCAATGAGTTACTTTCAAAGGCATTTATTTTCTGTATTAGGTGTATTCCGGGATATCTTTCTTATAGGACTCATGGCCCTCTCCAGTGGATACATGGTGGTTCTCTTGTGCAGGCATAACAGGTACTTCCAGCACCTTCAAAGAACCAGTCTGTCTCCAAAAACATCCCATGTACAGAGGGCCACCTGGACCATCCTTCTGCTCATGAATTTCTTTGTGCTCATGTACTGTTTGGACTGCATCTTCTCCTCCTCAAGAATTGTGTGAAATAATGACCCCATTTGTCATTATATTTAGATGATGGTGGCCAATGGATATGCCACAACATGTCCTTCATTGATAATCTTTACTGAAAAACAAATTAGTAACTTCCTGAAATGTTTTTTTGGGGAAGATAGCACATATTTAACTACTGATGAAGGGTAAGTTCCAATATACTGGTTTCTGAATAATAAATTATGGCATAGAATATATGCTCTCTGGATTAAGTGAATGTGGAAAAACACATTTTTTAAAATGTGCATACTTTTTGTCATGTGAATAAAAAATATGTCATAGAAATGTCAATCATGTATCTTCTTAAGATAACATAGAGACACAACATATCTGTGTGACATCAGTATCTCACTCTCATAAGGTGGGTCTCAACTTCATGGCCTAGATTAGCTACTTACAAACACATTGAGGGTGTGCAGCACTTTTTATAAGTTCTTCAATGAATTGTATTCTCCCAATTAATATGTCAATATTTATTGCCATGAATTACCTACCTTATCCATCAATTGTCCTTTAATTGATCTGCTAAAATGACTTTAAATCAGGGACCAGAGTTATCATATGTAAACTAATACTCATATTAACATTCTTAAGGATATCCCATGGTGGAAACAATTGAAATGTTATCCCGCTGCTTGGTTTATACTGGAAGAACTTAAAATCAGCATACTACAGTGGTACAGCCACATCAATGTTTACAACAGTTCAATTTTCAATAGCTAGATTGTGGAACCAACCAAGACACCCTTCAAGAGATGGACAGATATAGAACCTATAGCATATATATATATGAATATTATACAGTCCATAAAAAGAATAAAATTATGGCATTTTCAGGTGCATGGATGAAGTTGGAGAATATCATGCTAAGTGAGGAAACCCAATCCCCCCCCAAAAAAGCAAAGGTCATATGTTTTCTCTGATAGGTGCATGATGATACATAGTGGGGAGGGAGGGGTGAAGGAAGAATGGAGGAAGGATGTATTGTGTAGAGGGAAATGAGGGGTGTGGAGGGAACGGGAGGAAGGAAAAATAGTAGAATGAGAGAAACATTGTTACCCTATGTACATTTATGATTACACAAATGGTGTGACTCTACTTCATGTACAACCAGAGAAATGAATACTGTACCCCATTTGTGTAAAATGAATCAAAAAATGATAAAAAAATAAACAAGTTACTTCAAAGATAAAAAGAGAGACAATTGAATAGGAAAAGAAGAACTCAAACTATCACTATTTGTCATTGACATGATTCTGTATTTAGAGGATCTAAAAAATTCCACCAGAAAACTTCCAGAACTAATAAATAAATTCAGTAAAGTAGCAGGATATAAAATTAACACACATAATTCAAATGCATTCCTATGTATCAGTGATGAATCCACTAAAAGAGAAACTGGGAAAGATATTCTAGTCACAAAAGCCTCAAAAAATGAAATATTTGGGAGTTAACCTAGCAAAACAGGTGAAAGACCTCTACAATGAAAACTATAGAACAGTAAAGAAAGAAATTAAAATAAATCATTAGAAGATTGGAAGATTTCTCATGTGCTTGGATAGGCAGAATTAACATCATCAAAATGGACATACTATGAAAACATTATACAGATTTATTGCAATCCCTAATAAAATCCTGATGACATTCTTCATTGAAACAGAAAAACAATCATGGAATTCCTTTGGAAAAATAAGAGAACCAGAATAGGTGAAGCAATTCTTAGCAAGGGAAGTAAAACAGAAGTCATCACTGGACCAGAACTTAAAATATACTACAGAGTCACAGTAGCAAAAATGGCATGGTGTTGGCACCATATCAGACCCATAGACCAATGGTTCAGAACAGAACACATAGAGAAAACCCATATAAATACAATTATCTTATACTATAGAAAATGCCAAGAAGATACAATGGAGAAAAGATAGCCTCTTCAACAAAAAGATGCTGAGCAAACTGGAAAACTGTACCTAGGCACTAGAACAGAGAGTCTGCATCTAATGGTAGGAAAAGTAGACCCAATATCCATGATGCTGACTTAGGAACTGACTGACTTAATTAGCAAGACTGTCAAAGCACAAGAAGTAAAATCATGAATCAGTAAATGGGATGTAATCGAACAAATGCTTCTTCACAGCAACAGAAACAATAGCGTGAAGAGAGAGCTTAGAGAATGGATGAAAATCTTTACCACACACACTTCAAATTGACCATGAATCTCCAGAATATATAAAGAACTCAAAAATCTAAACACCAAAAAACCAAATAACCCAATTAATAAATGGGTTAAGAAAATAAAGACACTTCACAGAAGAAGAAATACAATTGATGAGCAAATACATGAAAAAATGTTTAACATCTTTAGCAATTAGAGAAATGTAAATCAAAACTACATCAAGATTCCATCTCACTCCAGTCAAGCCCAATTAACAGGAATATGAGCAACAATAAGTGTTGGCGAGGAGGTGGGAAAAAGGTACACTCATCCAATTTGCTGGTGGGACTGCAAATTGGTGCAACCACTCTGGAAAGCAGTGTGGAGATTCCTCAGAAAGCTTGGGATGGAACCACCATTTGACCCAGCTATCCCACTCCTCATTTTATACCCACAGGACTTAAAATCAGCATACTACAGTGACGCAGTCACATCAATGTTCATAGCAGCTCAATTCACAATAGATAAACTATTAAATCAAAGTAGGTACCCTTCAACAGATGAATGTATTGATTGCATCTTAGTACTTAGGTTTTGTAAGTGAACTCCAAGGAGAGAATGGATACATGTATGAACACAGCATGTACATGCAACCTGCATGTATACTGCATCTGGCCACCTCATGCACATTGAGGAGTTTTGATTCCCATCTTTACCAGAAGGACACTGGGTCAGGAAATATTGGAGCTGAGAGGGAGTCAGGTAAAAGGTACCTGTTTTCTATCTACAAATAAGTACACAGAGGGAGGGTGCTGAAGCCCAGGGAGGCCACACTTTGCTTATAAACCAGTACTAGATTCAAGTGCAGAAAGAAGGCAGTGTGTTCTTCACCAAGACTGAGGATACCTGTCTTGTGCTTTGTCACTTGTTATCCCACCTATCTAGCTAAGGATGTGAAGGGAAAGGAAAACCAGGGCCATCTACAGTCACTTTCCTTTTAGGTCTAACTTATTAACAAACAAATCTGAGAAAATGTAAAATGACCAGGTGTAGTGAAAAAATTGAGTTGGTGTTGTGTAATATTTTCACTGCTCAGGTATGAATGAACTCAACGTTGTTATGCAGGGTATAGAATATGACTTGCTTGTAAGGTAAAAGATCTTCAAAGAGGGAAAGCTGGAAGGATACGAGCAGTAAAACAAATGACTTGAATAGTGAAATAAAACTGAAAGCAACAAATGAATACATGTTTATACTGACATAAGTAAATGACAATGTAGATAATGTATAAAGGGAACAGACAAAACTTTCTAACAGAAGAGTTGAAAACAATGCAGATGGACAGCATCCCCTCCTACAAGTGGTGCTTACTACCCCTCTTCTTTTCAGAGTGGGTAGATTCAGTGACTTGATCACAAAGATTAATGATGGAAAAGGAAGAACTTTGCAAAGCTTGAAACTAGCAAAAATTACCTGGGCCATAGATGGATTGTATCCCTCAAGGATTTGAGACCATCAGTTCACCTCATGATGCTGTGACAATAAGGCACTTTACCTCTGTCCTGTTTCTTTCAGAATTATGTAACCACCAGTCTCAACATACACATGACACTAAACATTGTGTTAGGTACATTCTACAAAATGTGGCCAGTATTTGCCACTATTGTGAAGACCATGATGAATAAGAAAAAACTAAGTTACAGTTCTTTTTGCAGGTGACTGAAAAATGAACATTTTCACAAGCAAGAAACAAAACATAAGGATATCAACTTCCTCCTCAAGTGTTGAGGGCCTACTCCTTAGTGATCAAAGAGAATGATTAGCTCTATGTGTTTTTAAAATTAACACATATTTATTGCACATATTAATGGGATCAAGTGTGATATTTCCAGAGCCAGTGATCCTATATAATTACCCATCTTCCACTCTCATCCCACACTCTGCACCCAGAAATTCCCAGTCCCCAGAAATCAGTATTATAGTTCAAGATTTAAAAAAGGAAACTCTAGTGTAGAGCTGAAAATAAGAGTAATAGAAGAGAGATTTCTGCAGCCACAAACAAGGGGAAAATGCACTTTCTGGAATTGCCTCTCCCCACATCTCAGAGACCACCAATGTTAGTGCCTCTCTGTGTCTCCCTTCACCTCATTGTTCACAATCAGAAAAATGATCCCCAGCTGTTGCCTTCATTATGCCAACTTCTATTCTTCCACACATCATCTAGGTGTCTTCAATTCCCACCATCTGAAGACAGTGGTTTCACTGAGAGCATCAGAAATGTTGATGGCACCAAATCTAATGGTCCCTCCTTGGTCATCTTCTAGGCCACTTCTGAGTGGCCTTCAGGACAAGAGGATCTGCCTGTTTCAAAAATCATCTCTTCCCAGAAATCCATGTCATTCCATTTCCCTGGTTTTCCATTTCCCTAACTGAGTACCCTGCTGTCTCCTTCATAGAATTCTGTTTTCTCCATTGTTAAATATAGGCAGGTCCCCAGCTTAGAGCAAGACTCCCTGTGCTTCTCTGTTGTCACCCTCACTGTAGTTTGCCCACAGACTCATGGCAGTAAATATTTTCCCCATTCTTCTGCCTCCCAAACACCCATCCTCTTCCCTGCCCTCTCCTCTCACCTTCAGATCTACCCAGATAGATATGTAGTAGACTTTACAAACACCAGCACAAAGGCATTCTTTCAAACAAATGCTCTTTTCCTTCCCCATGTGGCTATTCTGCCACATCCAATATTGGGTTTCAGTATCCCGTAGGTGTTCAAGCCAAAAATTTAGGAATTGCCATTGGTCTTTTGGCCCTCACCCCTATAGCAATCCATCACCAATTCCTGCTTATTCTAGAGACAAAATTATAAATACATATGTGTGTATATATAAACAAAATTATAAATATATAATGATATGTATTAAATACAAAAATAATTAAAAATAAATCAGAATTGACCACTTTCCTTTTCTTTTACCTAGTCATGCCATCATGTTTCATAATAGGTATTCTATTGATACATATGCACATTGGGCAAGTTCTGCTAAATGGCAAAAATTCCTCCTTATACCACAGGGAATTAAAGCTGCTTTTGCTAAAAAACATGGATGCATCACTAAAACCTTCAGATGCCCAATGGAGTGTCGGCTTATAATAATCAGAGCTCAGCAAAGAACACAAAATGCCTCCAACACTAGCAGGTTCCTGAAGTATCCCAGGAATAACAGCTGTAGGAGGAGGCCATGACTAATAAACTCAGACTCTTACAACACTTCTTATTAATGTCCTGAGAATACATATTCCTATATTCATATATATATATATATATGTTTCTGTGTATGTATCTCTCTCTATATATATATCTGTATATGTTTGTGTATATATATATATGTATATATATGTGTGTGTGTGTGTGTGTGTGTGTGTGTCTCCATTTTCTCCGCCACTAGGACAGTGAACACTTTGTGTAGTGAGTGTTATAATACTCCCTTTCATAGCTGGAGAATTAATTCCATACATAAAATTCATTAAGAGTTTCAAAGAACCCAGGCATGGTGGCACATGCCTGTAGTCCCAGCAGCTCAGGAGGCAAAGGCAGAAGGATGGCAAATTCAAAGCCAGCCTCAGCAATGGTGAGGTGCTAAGCAACTCAGTGAGACCCTGTCTCTTTATAAAATATGGCAAAGGATGTGACTCATTAGTTGAGTGTCCCTCAGTTCAATCCTGGTACCCCCTACAAAAGAGTTTTACAAGGAAAATACAGGATGCTTATAGACAAGTACTGAAGGGCTTTCTAAAACTTCCAGTAACCAAGCCAGCCAATAGGTTGGCAGAAATGATGGTGGACTCTTGACAAAGTCTTAAGTACAGTTCTGGCACTATCTAGTGCCTAACCAGGAGTTCAACATTTCTAAGAATCAAACACACACACACATCAAGCAGAGAGGTATGAACTGGTAGGGGTGAGAGAGTTGTTCAAGAAGCCTTGGGGAGGGATGGGGAGGTACAACTGTAGAACTAAGTGAGGGAGAGTTCCTGAAGGAGGGCTTTATCTCACAGGTGGGAGAGCATTGGGGGCAGCTAAGTGACATGATGAGGGTTGAGTATTAGAGTAATTAAGCAGGTGAAACATCGCTATGGATGGTAACATTAGATCAGATGCCTAAAGGTGTCAGGACTCCATGTTGTTTAGTGCCTGAATTCTTGGACCAGACCAATGAAACACCAGCACCAACAAGAATGGAGGCAGGAATTCCTGGCTGGCTAGTTTATGTCTCTGTCCTTTCTGCTTAGAACAGAGTGTGGCACATAACACATTTTAAAATACAAGGGGGACATATTTCCATGTATAAAGTTAAATGATTACACTGTCAAAAACCAGACTTCCTGCTCCATCCATGCGAAACTCTCTTTTAGAGAAACACGAAGCTGGGGCTTGGCCTCACACCAGCCTGAGAGGCAGGTGTCACATCCATGTACTGTTTTACAGATGCAGTGTGTCCCCCAAGGTAGCCCCTGGCACAGTTCAAAGCCACCTCTAGAATGTATGCTTCTTTCTTTGCCCAGGCACTAGGAAAACCCTGCATGTGAGTGACATGGGACTTTGCAGTTCAGACCAGGTTCCAGAGAGTGATAGCTGCACCACCCTCTTAAACTCTCTGGACCTCCAGGTCACACAGCAGGCACCAGAAATCTCTGAACAACCCTGGGACAGTGGTCACTTGCAAAAATCAAGGTCTCTAAAGCCACATTCCCCAGGACACCTCCCAGAAAGCCCACAGATTCCAACCACCCTGAATACACTGAAGTCCACATCATCCAGTGAGAGGGAAGGATTAAGGAAGGCTGTGCCTTGGCATCTTCAGACTCCCTCCATTGCCTCCTTGTATAAGTGGGGAAATTAAGGCCCCAGCAGGAACAGATTCTGAGGTCACATCTCCCACAGGGGAGGCCAAGGACCTTCCTTCCTGGACAGGTCCACAGCAACCTCTGACAAGATTTACAGAGCATAGGTGCCTCTCCAGAATCCCTTAACCTCTTGAGTTTGCACCCACCAAGCCCTCTAGTCACCAGCTGAGCTCCTGTTTCCTGCAAGAACACATGAGGAGTCCTGAGCAGGGCGTTCCTCTCACGTCCTTCATCTGGTCCCACCCCTCCAGCTGCTCCATCCCCACTCAGCTCCACCCCAGCTCCTCCCATTCCCTATGTTCCACTTGGCCCCAGTGGGCACCCTGGGAATCACTTGGCCCGTCCCTTCTGCTCCACTTGAACCCTCTCAACTTCTCAGTCTCTGCCCAACATTTGGACTCCCCTTTGCATACCTCTACAGCATCATGCCAACTCCACCAACTTGTTCCACTACTTTCTACCTATCTAGCTCCTCCTCCTATGGAAAGTTTAACATACTGGAATTGCATGTTTTCCCTTCTGGTTCTGAAAACATTTTTGACCTGGTTGACCCAATTCCACTGACATCCACTGAAATCCCAAATAGTTCTGCTCTTCTCCATCACCCTGGCTCTTCAGTCAAGTTCATGGGGACACCTGTCACTCCCTCAGCCCCCTGGTGGATACACTGAATTTGAGAACTTTGTTGGAAATGAATGGAAGGGGTCCTATGGAGTTGCCTGTGGTCCTGGACACCACTCAGACTGAGGAACAATTGAACTTGGGGTCTGTTAGCATCAACTCCCCTCATAAAAAGTGGATGACTTTGGACCACTTTGCTCACCTGTGAATCAACTCTGTTTACACAGTGCAGATGATGATAATGATTTTTAGCATGCCACCAAGCATGTTTTGAGCATCATCTGCTTGTCAAGGCTATCATGCAAGCAGAAAGACTGATGAGCAAGAGAGCAAGGTCCCTGCCCTACATGTGGAGGAGCCCAGCCAGGATTAAAGGAGCACATATTTGGACAGGACCTGGCCCTCTGCTTTTCTCTAGCTCTGTAGCCTTCTGCACCTTCTCTGAGTCTTTCATTGCAGATGGGCACTGCTCCTGGCAAACAAGAACCATCTGTGCTGTCCTCACCAGCCCCAGGCACCTCGCGATGAGGTAGCACAGGTGTCTGACCATGGGCCACCTTTCTGAAGGTTGGATCTTGGGAGGAGATCCTCTTTATAATGACCTCTGTCAATATCATTCATCCTGACAACCTGACTCATTGCTGGGGAGACAGGACAGCAGCTGGGGACTTTGGCTACAAGCTGCGGAAACAGATCTGGGTGTTTTAAATAAAAACATGTGTTAGCGTACATGGGAATGTGTCAAGGGAACCTGACAGCAAAGTTCAATAGAGGAAGAACTGGGCTCTGCCAGGTGATCTCAGCATCCCAAACACCTGCACAATCCTCCCTGGACACTGCTTCTAGGTGAGCACACTATAAACCTTTCCGGTGATCCTTTGTCAGTGCTCTGATTCAAAGTCTCTAGAAAAAGGATCAGATTGGTTGGGTGTAGATATCTGAAAATTCTCCACATTCAACTAGGTATTGAAGGATGAGTAGAAATTCATTAAAGGGAAAAGGGAAGAAAATTCCAGTTAAGAGCAGCATGTATGTCCCCACAAAGGAATTGGGGGGTCTCTCAGAATCATGCAGCCACACTATGACAGGTGCTTTCTTTGTCATGCCATTCAATGTCCTCAAACTCTGCAAAAATACTGCTAATTTTTTGGAAAACTGATTGCATAGTTTTATAAAAATGTTAAAGTCTCTTATAAAGAAGTAAAAGTATACAGCAGAATATTGCAAAACTGGAAAGGGGATGGGAATCACAACACACCTGCTACCCAGACACCAGCATTAGCATTGGGCCACATCATCCCAGATGCTTCTCTCATCACCTAGATGGGATGGAGGGAGGTAGAATGGGAGGGAAGAGTGTTACAAAGAAGGAAAAGGATGTGATTAAAATGAAATCAAATGTATTTGGTAATTTTAAAAAATACAGCCATTCCACTTGAATTTAAGAAAAGAAAAACAAATCCAGGTGAAAGAGAAATGCTTACTAACTTTATATATTTCTTTTGTGACCAAAATGCCTATTTAATATAAGATCACTTTGATATCATGATTAATTTTTTTTCCTCAACATATATTCTAAAAACATTTTTTTTTTTGGGTGCTGGAGATCGAACCCAGGGCCTTGTGCTTACAAGGCAAGCACTCTACCAACTGAGCTATCTCCTCAGCCCCTAAAAACATTTTTTAAAAAGGACTGAGATTGTGACTCAGTGGTTAAGCACCCCTGGGCTCAATCCCTGGTAAATAAATAAATGAATGAATAAATAAAGAAATAAAGAAATTAAATGTGCATCACTTTTCTTTAATTCCATATTTCAACTTTAGCATTTACCGTTCTCTGTTGTGGCTGATGAGAAAAGCAAGTCTCTCACATTCGTCCATGCCAACTCCCAAAAGTGTGCTGTCAGCCTACTGTTTTATGCCAAGGTCTATAAATTACCTGTCTGCCACCTCACTTCCCTTGGATATTTCATCCACTTCCTAGGTTTGTCAGGAGTTATCACTCACCTACAGTCATGGTACCCTGGCTTCTTCCTTTCTTTCTTAGATTTAAGTTTTTAATTGGTGCAGCCTCACTTTATGGATGAGAGCAAGACTTGCTCAAAGTCCTTTTCTCCAAGGCCAATCAGTAGATGAATTGAGATTCTGACCAGTGTTTGCCTGATGTAGAAACAGTGCTCAGGAGAGCCATGGGGGCTCTGAGATTTTGGACTAGAGTTTTGACATCAAAAGGATAGAGATTCACTCTCTGTGAACCTTCTGGGGAGGGTGAGGGATACTGGAAAGGATTCAGGGCTAACTCTGCCCCAAGGGCTCAGATTAGGGACTCAATAGGTTTCCTCTGGTGCCTCCATAACACCCCCAGAAATATGATAAAGGAATGGGTGACAAAGTTTGCTGGTACTCTTGGCCTCAATAATCTGCAGACCTGTACAAAAAGAAGAACAAGGTGGAAATTCAATACATGTGTTCCTCCTCTACTAGAGAAAATACACCTTCCAAATACTGAAAATGTTTCCTGTCACTTGGTTGCCAGGGAATAGGGTTAGGATGAAATGGGGTGTTGCTCTTTGATGGATAGAGACTTTCTCTTAATTAAGATATATAACTTCTAGGTATATGCAAAATAATTTGCTCTTAGTTTATAATACTATATTGTGCACTTGCTCTTAGTTTACAATACTATATTGCACACTTATACTTTTTCTAACAATATAAAATCTTACTGTTCTTACTACCAAGAACAGAAGGGAGGGAGGGAAGAAAATAGAGAGAGAGAAGAGGAAGAGGAGGAGATAGCCAGCAGGCAAAGGAGGTCTAGCCCTATAATGTTCCTCCTACACAGTCAGGACCCCTACTCAATGTGGCCCTGTCCATGCTGGAATACTATGCTGTTGTCATTGTAAATTTTTATTAACTCTATCTTAGTGCTTAAGTTTCATAAATGGATTCTAAAAAGACAATGGACTACATGTATGAACACAGCACATACATCTAACTACATGTATACTGTGTCTGGCCACTTCATGCATATTACGGAGTTTTAATTTTCATCAGCACAGAAGTCCACTGGGTCAACAAACTGTGGGATATTGGAGGGACTAGGGCATAAAGTGAGTGTGTCCTGTCTATGAAAAAACACACAGAGGGAGGGTTCTGAAGCCCAGAAAGGTCACACTGTGGGGTCCAATGAGAACTCAATTCAAATGCAGAAAGAAGGCAGTGAATTCTTCACCAAAGCCAAGGACCCCTCTTTTCTCCTTTGTTACTCATGGTACTTCACTGTGTTAGCCCACCTCCCAAGCTGATGTGAAGGGAAAGGGAAACCAGGGCCATCTACAGTCACTTTCTTTACAGTTTTAAGTCATTAACAAACCAATGGGAGAAAGTGTTACTGGTTATTAAAGTGTAACAAAAACAATTGCATTGGTTGGTTGTGTGTTACATTTTTACTTCTCTGGTATGGATGAACTCAATGTGGGAGTGCAGGCTACAAAATATGACTTCCTTGTAAGTTTTAATGTAGAATTGGCATTGCATAATTAAAGATGAATGTTAAAAGTCTGGGACATAATTTACAATGCTGGTTTTTAGGTAATGAAAAGGACGCTAAAGGACAAAGTGCACAAGACACATGACTTGAACACAGAGAAAGAAATAGATTACTGTTGCATGATGTTAATGTCACAGGTTACCTGCTATTTGATCAAGGACTCTCTTTTCATTTAGCCTGGGGCCTGAAAAATTACATAGCTGTCCCTAATAACTACCCATGAAAAGGAGTCTATTTCCTTCCAAAAATGGCTTATTATAGGATCTCATAATGTACATGAAAATTGAGCTTGGAATACTAAGAAGGAGAAAAAGAAAGAAGAGGTGAAGAAAGAGGAGAAAATGGAAGAGGAAAAAGAAGGAAGACCATGATTAGTAAAAAAGACTGAGATACAGTTCTCCTCACAGGTGAATGACAATGACCTTTTTCACAAGCAGGAAGCAAACCAGAAGGAGGAGGAGAAGGAAGATAAAGAGGACAAGAAGGAGAAGGGGTGAAGCAGAAGAGGAGGAGGGGAGGAGGAGGAGGAGGAGGAAAGTCTCTCAATTATGGACAGATGACAAAGGACTTAGGAACAAAGGTTCAAGATCTTCAATGAGCTAAAGCTGTAAGAATATGAGTAGGAAAGTAAATAGCTTTAATAATAAAATATAATTTAAAGAAAAAATGAATGTTTACTAACATAATCACTTCCCTAGATAATAAATAAAGGGAACAGACAGGTATTCCTTACAGAAGAGTTCAAAACAATGCAGGTGGACAGCATCCCCACCAGCAGGTGGAGCTTTAAACTCTTCTCATTTTCAGGGTGTGCTGATTCCTTTATCCTACATGGATGAAAGGGAAAGCAGTAACTTCCCATTGATGAGCCTGGTAAAAACAACCTTGACCATGGATGGATGGTAACATCTCATGGATTTCAGTGAACATCTTTTAACTCTGTCATGCTGTGACAAGGAAGCATTTTATCTCTGTCCTATTTCTTACTAAATTATTTAACCACCAGTCTGAAAACACACACACACTCACACACACAAATACCACAAAAAAATGTAAGGCACATGCTACAAAATGTGTGGCCAGTATTTGCCATTATTGTGAATACCATGATAAATAAGAAAAGACTGAGATACAGTTTTCCTCACAAGTGACTGACCATGACCATTTTCACAAAGCAGGAAGCAAACCAGAAGAATATAATCTCCCTCCCCCACTTTTGAGGTCATGCCTCTCAGTGATCATATAGAATGACTAATTCTATGTGTTTTTAATAAATACATATTAATTGCACATGTTAATGGGATTGAGTGTGATATTTCCAAATGCATGGTAAGCAGTGAACATTTCTAATGACCTGTCTTTCACTCCCTCCCCATCACCTGCCCCAGCACCCTTCCCAGTCCCAAGTAATCATGATTGTGCTTCCAGATTTAAAAAAAAAATCAACTCTAGTGTATAGGTGGCAAACATGGTAATAGAACAGATATTTCTGAAGCCACAAACAACACTTTCTGGAAAGATTGCCTCACCACTTCTCAGGCCCACCAATATTAATGCCTGGTTGGGTCTCTCCTCATCATATCATCTGTAATCAGAAAAGTCTCCACCAGTTGCCTTCACTGTGCCAATTTCTATTCTAGGGCACCAAATCTAATGGTCCCTCCTTGGTCACCCTCCAGTTTACTTCTGAGTGTTCTTCAGGATAAGAGGTCTTGCCATTCTTTTAAAAATCATCTCTTCCCAGAAATCCAGGTCATTCCATTTCCATTATTGTCCCATCTCCCTAATTGGATGTTCTTGCTCCCCATCTCCTTGATAGACTTTTCTTCTCCATCAATAAACAAGTGTGTACCCAGATCAGAGTAAGGCTCTCTGTACTTTTCTATCTTCACCCTCACCCTAGGTCATCTTTAGTATCAGGACATTTTTTGCACATCCCCCTGCCTCCCAAATGTCCATCATCTTCACAGCCCTCTTCCCTCACCTTCAGACCTAGTAAGCATCACAAACAACAATGGAAAACCGTTCCCCAAAACCAGTGCTCTTTTTTCTGCCTCATGTGGTCTTCTGCCCCATCAAGTACTGGATATCAATAAGCCCCTAGGTTGCTCAAGTCAAAAATCCAGCAATTGTCACTGGTGTTTGGCACTTACCTCCACCTGAATCTGTGTCCCATGCTGCTAATTCCAGAGACAAAATTATAAACATACATGTGTGTGTGTGTACATATACAGATATAAAATTACAAATAAAAAATTATGTAATTACACATACAATTATGTATCTAAAATATATATAATTATAAATAAATCAATTAATCATATTCAACCACTTTTATCCTCATTACCTAGTCATGCCATTATGTTATATGATATTCTATGGATACACATGCCGTTGGTGGCAAGTTATGCTAAATGGTCATGAGTCTTCCTCATAGCAATGGAACTTAAAGACTGCTTTTGACAAAAAGAACTGATTCTTCACCAAGTTCTACAGATACCCAATGGGAAAATACAAGCAAAACAACTCCTGGCATCTCTGATATATATTTGTGCACACATATATTCTATTTATAGGTTTATAGTAATCAAAGCTTAGCAAAGAACACAAAATGCCTTCAATGGAAAGATTCCTGCAGCATCCCAGGAACAACAGTGCTAGAAGAGGTCATGACCAAATTGAGACACTTACCCCACTTCTGAATAAAATTTTGAGAAAAAATATGTATGAATATCCATCTGTCTATCTCATTGCCTGCCTTTGTGACTCTCGGTCTATCTATCTATCTACTATCTGCATCATCTTCTCCAAGATGACAATGAACACTGGGTAGTGAGTGAAATACTGCCTTCCACAGCTGGACAATTAACTCTCTATATAAATTTCATTAAGAGATGTACAAATAAGCCTGCTTGTAAAACAGCAGCTTTGAAGATATTTCTGTATCATCCAGTAACCAAGCCAATGAATCAATAGGCACATACTCTGATAGACTCTAGAAAACATTCTGTCACCATCTAGCATCTAATCAGAAGTGAGCATTCTAACAAAGAAAAAACCCACATCAAGGAGAGAGTTATGTTCTGGTAGGGGTGAGACAGGTGTTCTTGAAACCTTGAGGAGGGATGGCAAAAAACAACTGGAGAAGCAAGCAAGGGACAGCTCCTAAGGAGGCCTTTCTCTTATAGGTATGAAAGGACTGGGGACAGATAAATGACATAATGAGGGGTGTGATTTAGAATAACTGGGCAGGTGAAACATTGCTGTGGATGGTGACATTAGATGTGATGTCTAAAGGGGTGAACACT
This sequence comes from Sciurus carolinensis, assembly GCF_902686445.1. Taxonomy (NCBI): domain Eukaryota; kingdom Metazoa; phylum Chordata; class Mammalia; order Rodentia; family Sciuridae; genus Sciurus; species Sciurus carolinensis. Next base: position 10,411,036 of record NC_062231.1, on the reverse strand, counting down.
CCATGTCTGTTTAGTGTCTGAAACTTGGGCCAGACCAGAACAGCAGCCCCCACGAGAATGGGAGCAGGGACTCCTGGCTGTTGTTCATGCCTGTGCCCTCTCTGCCCAATACAGAGTCTTGTACAAAATAGTTCTATTTTAAAATACAAGGGCATTAGGTTTCCATATATAAAACTATGTAGCACTGTTCAAACCCAAATTGCCTACTCCTTCCATGACAAACTACCTTTTAGAGAATCACAAAGCTGTGACTTAGTTTCACAATGGTAAGAGAGGCAGATGTCTCTCTTTGTCCTGCTTTACAGATGTAGCGAGTCCCCTAAGGTTGCCTCTGGCAAGGGTCAATCTGCTTTTCTATCTAGGCTTCTCTCACTGCCCAGGTGCCAGGAAGTCCCTGCCTATGGGCAAGTGTGGTAGACTGGGATCCAGAAAAGGCTCCAGAGAGTCACAGCTGCACCACTTGCTTACCCTCTCTGGACCTCCTACAGCACCAGGAAAAGTCTCTGTGAACATGCCAGGACAATGGCTGCACCCAGAAAACAAATTCTCTAAGGTGATACCTGTCAGGGTACCGCGGACCCCAGCCCTATGGTGTGGCCAAGATGGCGCCTGGCAATGTGCCAAGGAAGTGCTGAGAGCAAAACCAGGTACCTCCAGCAGACTAATTCTCTGTGCAACAAGTGGCGTTATTTGAGGAAGTTAATGTGATTGGCCATGGGTCCTCGTGGACACTGCATGCTTGCTATATGCACACTATTATGCTCCATTACTGTCCATGCTTTCCCCTCGTGATCTATAAGCTGATTGGTTGTTGTATGTAATGTAAGGCCCTTGCAAGAGCGGCCGGCGCAGCCAGCCAGAAGCAGAAAATAAAGAACTTACTCCGATCCGGTTTCATGTCTCTCTGCGGGCGGGGAGCATGATAAATGGTGCCGAAACAAGACCGGGAACGAGAAAAGATATAAGGGTAAGTTCACATAAGTTCTCAAATCAAGAAAAATTAGTCCGAGAGTACAAAAGGTGAGACGTCTCGAGGTTCGCGGAGCCGCGACAATTCATCACAAAAGGATCCCCGTAGGAGGGACGAGTCATAACAAAAGGATCCCCGTGGGAGGGACAATTCATCACAAAAGGATCCCCATAGGAGGGACGAGTGAAGTGGCCAGATACAGATTTATACAGTGGTACCAAACTGTGTATGTGTGTGCGTGCGTGAGCGTGTGTGTGTGCGTGCACGCGCTTGTCTTTTTGTTTGTGTGCTTGGAGCTCTTAGTGCTGTAAGATTTAATAACAGGAACAGAACTGTCTAAAACTAGGCTAAATTCAGAAATTTCATAAGAACAATAATTTTTCACAGACAAGGGTAAGTTAAGTGGTAAGTAATAAAGTAATAAAATAATAAAGCAATAAAGTAATAAAGTAAGTAAGGCTAGAAAGCCTGGTAACAGAGAAAGATTAATAGGCTTTAAGCCCGGTAACAGAGAAAGATTAATAGGCTTTAAGCCCGGTAACAGAGAGAGGTTAATAGGCTGAAAGTCCGGTAAAAGTTCACAGAAGGCAGACTCGTTGCCCGGTAAAATTAGTTAGTTTCAATTTATGAAGGGGTACCAAATTGTGTGTGTGGTGTGTGTACTTTTCGTGTTGTTTGTGTGGTTCATCTGGGTGATTGGGTTAGCTCTTAGCAGTGTTAGAATTTGACCATGGGAACAAAACTCTCCAAAACTAGGATGCAGCAGCCTCTTAGGGAATTGCTAAAAAATCACGGAACTCCGTTAACGTTCCTTAATACCATAGAGAAGGTCTCTCCGTGGTTTTTAAATGAGGGGCTGTTAATTATTCCACAGTGGGAACATAATATAGTAGCCATAGTCCCCACAAGTATTGGGAGATAATTGTTTCATGATTTTCTGCCTTCAAACCTAACCTGATTTCTCAACCAGGAAAAAAAGGGTTAAAAAGTCCTGGGTGATCCTCCCTCCCCCCTGCCTGGCCTTGTCAAAGCCTGCAATGGAATGTAAATTACAGCAGTCTCAGCGGGAAGGAGGAGGGGTAACCTGAAGAAAAGAAAAAAAAGGTGTCCGTTTTAAACTTAACTAACTTATTTTCTAGGATTCTTTGTTAGTTTTGTTTTGTTTTTCTTTAATGTTGTATTTTTGAGCTCATAATTTTGATCCTACATACCTAGGTTAATGATTTTTTTCTTTTTGATCAGTTCTATTTTTTGTTCAACTGAAGTTTTTAAACATCTGTTTCACTGCAATGAACATTTACCTATACAGTTACAAGGCCTTTGATTTTGTGTTATGTGTTATGTTGTGCTGTCTAATGTCATGTTTTGTCAAAACTGAGCGCTCTTAAAATTAAAATTTAAAAAATGGATCCAAATACTTTTATTCACGTGATTTAAAAAGGTTCAATTTAAATTGGGTAAACTAATAAAAGTAAAATATCTTTGAAAATAACTTGCAAGTCTCCAGGTGGTCAAACTAATGAAATGTTAATGTTAAACAATGTCTAATATCAATTGCTTCTAGGACTTTTCTTCAGCAGGAAAGAGGCAACGGATCCTGTTCAGGACACTTGTCTGATATCTTGGTTTTTATAAAATAAATAAATTGGAGTTAACATGTATGGGATTACTCAAATGTGTTTGTAGAGACGTCTGGTTAATTTACAAAGTTAAAATGCTAATTGTTAAATAACATCAAGTACTTTTAACTCCTTAAATTACATGGGGTAACATACTTAAACATTATTGGTGTTTTCATAGGTTGGTAAATAAAAAGGGTTTAAACTTGCTTTGTGTCATCACTAAACTAAAAACAAGGTTATTAGAAGTTATGTCCTAACAAGTGGAATTCTATATATAAAGGGTCCCAAAAGTTTCACCTGTGTTTCAATTAAGAGTACTATAAACAACAAAATATTTAATCTTATTAAAATAGAGTGATTTATCTAAATTCAAAAATTTCATAAGAGTTGTTTCAGAATGTGAACAAAAAGGGGTCAACAGATAGGAAAGAGAAAATAAAAGGTTCTGAGTTTAAAATGTATTTAATAAAAAGGAAAAGGAAATGTTTCTGGGTAAGAAAGTCTGTGTGTAAGTAAAGGGCAAGTTTCAACAAGTCTGTGTATAACTAAGTTGGTTGTATGTATGTAAAACAGCTAAAGCTATTTAAGGTTTTTCCTAAGGTGAAATACTAATGTTCTAATATAAGCCAAAGTTTAATCTATATGGTAAAATGACATGGTAAAATGGCAAGGATTTCTTAGAAACACTAATTTACTCTTAACTTTGTGTCTCTTAAGTTTTATTCTTTAGAACAATTAGTCTTAAAAATTGGGGTGTATACAATTATGGTTAAACAACTGTTAAAGTATTGTACTGTGTTACAGAGTCTAAATTTTTCTTTAAAAACTAAATTTGGTAAGAAAAAAAGTGTCAAGGTAATTGTGAAATGGTTTCTAGTTGTATATTAAATGTGTTCATATTTTCCAGGTATACAAGTTTTAAAGCAGGAAATTTATCACGCTGCTATTCTCCAGATTAAACTTGTCTGTAATGGTAATTTTAAGCTTATAAAGAGTAAATTTCATTGGGGATTAATTTCTATCATTTAGTGTTCTATTAGAGGACCTGTTATCAATAGGGTATATGTAAAATTGGTTATATTTTACACTGAGATAAAAAAATTTCAAATGTAAATGTATTTCTAAACATTAGAGCCTGACTTGTTTAAAGGTTAATTTTGTGAAACATGAAAATATTTTGCCACTTTGACACACAAAAGGAAAGTTAAAAGCTCTCTCAGCCTTTCTTTGATTCATGTTTTAGATACAATGTTAAATTGTGTTAATTATAAAGTTTGTATAGACTCAGGAAACAGTATATGTAAACTACTTAATGATATTTAAGGAAGAAGCAAAGATCAACATCAGAATTAGAACACTTAAGATCTATAAAGAGTGAGGCCTTACCTGAGATAAGGCTCTGCCTCCCACCTTATTGCATGTTGGAGTGACTCCAAAATAAGTCAGACTTCAGCTTATTTAAAGTTATAATCAAAAGATTGGTTTTTGTTGTAAAATTACTATGATCTCAAATAGGAAATATAATGTGGTTCTCAGTCAAAATTCAAGATAGCTATTGTACAAGCAGAATATATTTTTACTCTTGCTAATTTCATTTTGTAAAACTGTTACCTGTTAATGTTTTGCAGAAGTAGCTGCTTCAAGAACACGCAACCTAGGTAACTTGTGATAATAAGCCATCACCTAACAGATACCAGAACAGATAGTAGTAACTTCCAGTACTAATGCAGACTCCAGTTAGATAAAAGGGTAAATAACTGTAAAGTTATGAACATTAAAGTTAAAGCCCGGTACTCTCACTTTATGACTGGTGAAACTGGCTTGCTGGATGATTAAGATCAAACTTAGAGATTGGAATTAAATACAGAAGGCAAGATAGGCCAGTATTTGGATCTTTTGCCCTCAGTCAGCCTGAACCCAGGGAATAAGAGGACTTCTCTAAGGAGTGCTGCAACTCTGGGTCACACAACCTCCTGATCAAGGAGATTGTTGAGACTAGAGGATGAGAATCACTCAGTGCATCTGCTGCAGAGGAGGGTCATGAAAAAAGGGAGACATCCCTTAATGCTTCCTAAGGAAGTCACCTCATCAAGGAGACCCTGCCTAACCAATGGTACTGGAGGAGCTAAGAAGCTGCTCTTCAGTTCTCTACAAGTGGCTCCTGTGGGAACTCAGCTGACTCTTTAACAAGACAGGAACCAGGTCAATTTGACCAGCTTGATCCTAGACACCCAGCAAAACAGTAAAAACCAAAATATAGCCATTCTTGGGCATTTAAGAGAAATAATAATTAAATGTAACTTAAGATGTACACTTATGTTAGTCCACTAGAATAAAGACTGGAAGCTACAAATGAAAGAAAGATTCTTCAGCAAATGTGCCTGATAACTATCAAGAGAAACTGCAAGAGTCAGAAGTTTTTAGTCAGTTTAAGGCCTGCAGATCTTCCTAAGCTACACAGGTAGACTTAATCTATGTTTGCTCGTATGATTACCTAGCCCTAAGTAACAGAAGTATAAAGCTCTCTACTAAACACAGGTTATACCAATAAAGGGATATTTTCCAAAATCAGATGACTTAAGTAGCTTAACTATATTTTTTGGGATATCTATGACATTAAGAGTTAAATGTTGTGTTTACATTCCTGATAACCTGGACAATGTTAAAGTTCCCAAATAAAGGCCTTGTCCTTTCCAGCTTTTGCTAGGTCTAGTTATGGGAACAATTTCTCAGTTCTTCCACCTCCCGGTGAAAGATTGACTTCTGTCATTTTCATGATACTCAGTGGCATGTTCCAGATGCTGCAACATTTACTTTGTACTAATTTCATTTCAGTACTCATGTCTTTTTGTTCTTCTATCATAGAAGCACCCACCCCCAGATGACTTTACAACCTGCTCCTCCCCAACCAGACTTCTACCTTGGACCCCTCGATTGACCCGATTTTTAAAAAAGGAACTCCAAACTGCTTGCCCCTCACTGCCCCCTTTCAGCTTCGAAGCAGCCAGAACGACCGACGCCCCCTTTTCCTTAAAGCAGTTGGGAGTTCCTATAGCTGAAGCAGGGAATGAAGCCAGAATTAAGGACAGGTAGTTAGTGTAGAAATAGGGAATCGGGTCAATTCGAGGAAATGAAGCCATGAAGCCATCTGCCTTTGCAAATGTCAAGGATCTCCGGAGCCCATTGATTACCAAATTTACCTGCCTTTATCAAGGACTGCAAGCAAGGAGATGCTAATTAATGCCCCCTGGGCCCTTACCTGCCTGAATCACCTTGGCCTTAATGCAAAACCAGGCCTAGTCACGAAGGCAGGAAGGAGAGTAAGGTAAGGTGGGAGAGAACTGAAGAACAAAGGAAACTTTGACCTATAGGGGATGTAGGGTGCGCTCACTTCTCGGGACTTTTGAAATATCAGCCATGGCCCCTTTCTCCCTGCCGGGAGAAGTCTGTATTATTCCCTTTAAACAATCCAAACTATGGTCCTTACTCAACAGTACCAAATGATTAAGCAAACTGATAACCGAGGCAGGATGGACAAATGGATATAAGATTCTATCCATGATAAACAAAAAGGGGGAATAAAGGAGACCTTCAGGTCCCCTAAAGATAAACTTTCTCTTTGTCTCTTTGTTTGGGGTTTTTTTTTTAACTCTGGGTAATAAGGGTAACCTGGTGCTTTACTGGAGCTGCAGCTCAGTTTGTGTGTTTCCACGGAATAAACTAACTTACAACCTCTTTTTAGTCTCTTAGGAGGAACAGTACAACTATGTAACAAAACAACTGCTTCTCTCAATTGTACTTCAGATTTGTGCTATCTCTTAATGTTAAAATGCTTCTAGGTTCCTGCTGGCAGACTTAATGTGTGTTCCTACCTTCCTACCAGTCCCAGTTTCTGTTACAGATGATGAATTGCCAGTATTGCTTTCCAGAAATAAGAGGGACTTTGGAATCACCGCGGCAGTCATTACCGCCGTAGTTGCATCAGCAACAGCAGCTGCTGCAGCAGCTGTAGCCTTGACGACATCAGTACAGTCAGCAACTAAGCTTAATGATGTGGTCCAGCAGACAGCTACTGCTCTGTCTACTCAACAAACAGTGGATCAACACCTAAAAGCAGGACTACTTTTGTTGAACCAGCGTGTGGACTTACTTCAAGAACAAATGGACCTTTTACAGGAACTGTTAAACGTGGGGTGTATTTATCATCTGACGGGACTGTGCGTTACACCTGTAGCTTACCATAACTTCAGCTATGCGGCAAACTTGTCTAGAATCTTATCTGTTCAGCTTCGTACCAACTGGTCTTATAAATTTGATAATCTTACTGCCATTCTTAGATCACAAATTGTTGGCCTTAATTCTACCAGAGTTAATATAGCCCCTATATCTGAAATGCAAAATTGGTTATCCTCTTCTTTCAGTTTTGTAAAGCAATGGGCAGGAATGGGAGCATTGTGTATGTTAATGATTATTGCAATTATCTTCCTCACACGCTTTATCATGCGTATACGCCAAGTTCATGCCAGAGATCGCATCATTTTCCATCAAGCCATGATGGCCTTAGAAGCTGGCAGCTCTCCTCAAGTCTGGCTGAGCATGCTGGACCGGTAGTCAATAATGGGTAAGGAAGAAGGTAACCTCGTACCGACCTAAGACAGGAGCAGTAGCATGCTCTGCAGTTATCCGATGACGGGTAAGGACGATGGTTGACCACTCCGCCTAAGACAGGCACGGTCCTGAGCCAACATTCTTTTAATAAATAAAAAAGGGGGAGCTGTCGGGGTACCGCAGACCCCAGCCCTGTGGTGCGGCCAAGTTGGCACCTGGCAATGTGCCAAGGAAGTGCTGAGAGCAAAACCAGGTACCTCCAGCAGACTAATTCTCTGTGCAACAAGTGGCGTTATTTGAGGAAGTTAATGTGATTGGCCATGGGTCCTCGTGGACACTGCATGCTTGCTATATGCACACTATTATGCTCCATTATTGTCCATGCTTTCCCCTCGTGATCTATAAGCTGATTGGTTGTTGTATGTAATGTAAGGCCCTTGCAAGAGCGGCCGGCGTGGCCAGCCAGAAGCAGAAAATAAAGAACTTACTCCGATCCGGTTTCGTGTCTCTCTGTGGGCGGGGAGCCCGATAGATACCCCCAGGCCCCTTCCCAGAAACCCCATGGGCCCCAAACCACCTGAATACACAGAGAGCCCACAGAATCCCATGAGATGGAGGGAGTAAGGAAGGCTACACCCTGGAAACATCAGCCTCCCTCTGTTGCCTAATTGCATAAGGGGGAAACTGAGGCCCCAATGGAACAGCATGAGGTAACATTCAGACATATGGGCCCTGCTTCCCCAAAAGGTCCACGGTGACTTCTGACAGGATTTCCAGACACACTCTTCTCCTTTCCCATGGACACATGTCACTCACCTGTGGGACTCCTGGTTCCTACACTGCATTCATTACTAAATACCATTAAATGTCATTAAAACCAGTCTTAAGAATACCTGAACAGGTCACATAGCAATGTTTTGTGAACTTCAAATGAGTTAAAGTCATACAGTGTGTTGCATGAAAACAAAAAGCAGAAAAGATAGAAAAGACATGAGGAGAATTTTAAGAAGGAATCACACTTTATGGAAAAATGTAAATTCAATATACCTAAAATAGATATTTTTAGACACTTGTAACTCATGCACAATGTTGAAATTCTTTTTCAGTTAAATAAGTGAACATATTCTCTCTCTCTCTTACACATACACACAATGCTTCCATGATTCTCTTACTACTAAAATCAACCATGAGATTGTAACATTTGTATGTTCAGGTCAATTTAAATCAAAACCAATTGTGAATGTGTTGTTGACACAGGGAAGGCACATGGAAAGATACTGTATCATAAACCTTTTAAGTATTTACAAGGGACAGAAGTCTGGATTTACTCTCATATTTCTGTCTTTGGCTGTCTTAATTTACATATGATTACAACAAGGAGAAATAGTGAAAATATCATTTATAGGACTCATTATCTCTAAATTACTTGAAGATCATTACACTGCCTAAAACAACTGAAAGATGTCTATACTCTTTTTAACCAATGGTTCCATCTTACTTTATGTTACCTACAAATTTCAATATGATTAAATACATGGCTTTGTTAAAATTTGAGAAACATTCACTTTTATTTAATAAAATATATTCATGATACAAATAAACCACTTCAAATTCCATTGTAAATCACCAGAAAAATACAAAATAAAAATGTTCATTGATGAGAATTTTCCTGTCCTATAATGATTGGCAAATTACAGTTACTCCAACTTTCAAGACTGAACATGTTTAGTAATTTTGACTTATAATAAATCAGCAGCATTTCAGGAATGAGCTATCTGCACTACATTGATATAGGAGGATTTCCTTATTTATATCACATAAACTTATGATGTCCAGAACATTTAAATTAACAGTTAAAGGCAATGTCACAATCTCTATATTCTTAGTATTTCCCACTGAAAATTTTTATACATATCAAGATAGGTGGTGTAAACTTTTTGCTATACATTTATCATTTGTGAATATTGCCTCTCAATTGAATCTATTTTGCTGTTACCAAAAGCATGTAATTTTTGATCAGGGATTTCTGCATTTATAACAGGCATGAGGATCTGACAAGAATGCTCTGATGTTGAAGATACTTGGAAATTAGAATAAAGATTTGACAAATTATATTTTTAGAGTTTGTCTCTTTGATGAATTCTCTGATATTTCATAATGTGTGAGCAATTACTAAAGTCTCAGCCACATTCTTCATATTTGTAGAATCTTTCATAGGAATTCTTTAGAATTAAGTAAGGGGTGAAGATCTGTTAGAGATTTTGTCACATTCCTACCTTTGTATGGTCTTTCTCCAGGATGAATCCTCTAATGTTGAGTAAGAGTTGGGTTCAATTGTAAGCTTTGCTATATTCTTTATATTTGTATGGCTTCTCTGAATATGAGTCCTGTGGTGGCAAGTAAGGATTGGAGAATAATCAAAGACACTGTGACACTCTAGGGGTTCTCTCCATTGTAAATTCTCTGGTGCTTCATAAGAGAGGAACTGTCATTAAGAGTTTTGCTTCATTGTTTACATTCATATGACTTGTCTAAAATATGAATTTTCTGGCATTGAATAAGGGTTGAAGTGAAAATCTTTGCCACAGTCCTTACATTTGTATGATCTCATATCACTATAAACCTTCTGATGTTCAATAAGGGTTGGATGATCCTTAAAGTCTTTTCCACATTCCTTACATTCATACAGTCTATCACAATGAATTCTCTGATACTGAATAAGATGTGAGATTTGATTAAATGCTATTCCACATTATTTACATTTATAGGGTTTCCCTCCAGTATGAATAATCTGGTGTTAAGAGTTGAGAGGACCTTGAAAGCTTTGCCTCATTCCTTATGTTTGTATGGTCTCTGATCGCTATGAATCCTCTGGTGTCTAATAAGGTTGGTTCTATACTTAAAGCCTTTGCCACATTCCTTACATTCATATGGTCTCTCATTACTATGGACCCTCTGGTGCTCACTAAGAATTGAGATTTGTTTAAATGCTTTCCCACATTCTTTACATGGGTAGGGCTTCTCTCCAGTGTGAATGCTCTGGTGTTGAGTAAGGTTCGACATATATTTAAAATCTTTTCCACATTCCTTACATTTGTATGGTCTCTCATCACTGTGAATCCTTTGGTGTTTTAAAAGGATTGAAAGGTCCTTAAAGCCTTTGCCACATTCCTTACACTCATAAGGTCTTTCATCACTATGAATCCTTTGGTGTCGAAAAAGAGTGGTACTACATTTAAAGCCTTTGCCACATTCCTTACATTCATATGGTCTCTCATTCCTATGAATCCTCTTGTGTCCAGTAAGAGCTGCACTATACTTAAAGCCTTTTCCACATTCCTTACATTTGTATGGTCTCTCATCACTGTGAATCCTCTGGTGTTTTAAAAGGATTGAAGGGTCCTTAAAGCCTTTGCCACATTCCTTACACTCATAAGGTCTTACATCAGTATGAATCCTTTGGTGTCGAAAAAGGGTGGTACTACATTTAAAGCCTTTGCCACATTCCTTACATTCATATGGTCTCTCATCACTATGAATCCTCTGTGTTGGGAAAGGTGTGAAATTCGCATAAATGCTTTCCCACATTCTGTACATTTGTAGTGCTTTGCTCCAGTATGAATCTTCTTGTGCTCAGTAAGGACTGAGTTGTATTTAAAATCTCTTCCACATTCCATACATTTGTATGGTCTATCATCACTATGAATCCTCTGGTGTAGACGAAGGGTTGTACTACACTTAAAGTCTTTGCCACACTCCTTACATTCATATGGTCTCTCATTCCTATGAATCCTCTTGTGTCCAGTAAGAGCTGCACTATACTTAAAGCCTTTTCCACATTCCTTACATTTGTATGGTCTCTCATCACTGTGAATCCTCTGGTGTTTTAAAAGGATTGAAGGGTCCTTAAAGCCTTTGCCACATTCCTTACACTCATAAGGTCTTTCATCACTATGAATCCTTTGGTGTCAAAAAAGAGTGGTACTACATTTAAAGCCTTTGCCACATTCCTTACATTCATATGGTCTCTCATCACTATGAATCCTCTGGTGTTGGGAAAGGTGTGAAATTCGCATAAATGCTTTCCCACATTCTGTACATTTGTAGTGCTTTGCTCCAGTATGAATCTTCTTGTGCTCAGTAAGGACTGAGTTGTATTTAAAATCTCTTCCACATTCCATACATTTGTATGGTCTATCATCACTATGAATCCTCTGGTGTAGATGAAGGGTTGTACTACACTTAAAGTCTTTGCCACACTCCTTACATTCATATGGTCTCTCATTCCTATGAATCCTCTTGTGTCCAGTAAGAGCTGCACTATACTTAAAGCCTTTGCCACATTCCTTACATTCGTATGGTCTCTCATCCCTATGAATTTTCTGGTGTTGAATAAGGGCTCTACTACACTTAAAGCCTTTGCCACATTTCTTACATTCATATGGTCTCTCATCACTATGAACCCTATGGTGTTCTGTCTTATCATTATAAACCCTCTGATGGTGAGTAAAGTGTGAAAATTGAATAAATGATTTCCCACTGTCTGTGATTTTGAAGGGTTTTTCTCCAGAATGAATCTTCTTGTGTTTAGAAAGTGCTGACCTTTGATTAAAAGCTTCACCACAATCTTCACATCTATAGGGTTTATCACTACTGTGATAAAGGGTTGAGAATTCCTTAAATGCGCTAATAGGTTTATTAAATTTGAAGGGCATTCTTCCCATATGAATTTTCTTGCACTGAATAGTGCTTGTGATTTTATTTAAAGCTCTTCCATGTTGTTTATATTTGCAATTCTTTCCTTGAATATGGATGCTTGGAATGATAAATTTTGAGCACTGATGAAATGCCTTTTTGCATTTGTTACATTTGTAAAGCTTCTTTGTAAAATGAAAACACTGATATTTTCTAGGATTTGAAAAAAAGAATTAAATATTTGTAAGTTTCACTGCATTTGTTACATTTTTCTCCAATAAAAATACACTCATAATTACTTATGGTAGAGACTTGGCTAAAGGTCTTGAAAGTTTTATTAAAAATGTAGAACTCTCACCAAATATCTATGGCTAATTTTTGATCAAGTAACAATCGGTAAGTACAGATCTTCCTACATTCATTAAAATGTTATGTTTTGACACAAGGAAGAACTGTATGTTGAATGCAGAATAGACATTTTGTTAAGTACAACAAACCTGATCTTACTTAGTAATTTATTGTTTTTTTTCTTCTCTATAAAATGTTTGAAAGAAAATTTAACCAAATACTACATCTCAAATTTTTCTTGTTATTAACTTTATCATATAATAGATTCCATTTTATATTTTCTAAATTTCCTTTCAGAGGAAAGTTATATTATCAAAAACTCAGTGGAGATGCATTTTCAAGACAACCAAAACCCTCCTCATAACTGACTGGCATAAACTGAGATGTTTTCTGAGATTGTATATATCTTGATATCTATTTATGTGAAAATTACTATTATATAGTCATCTCATGCTTATTATATTTATCATGACAAAATTTCTGATCTTTACTCTCCCCACACTCCCCACTTTTTCCTTAAGTGTAAATTTTCAATGCCATAGTTTTCATACCTTCCCTTTATCACCTTTTGGAATGAACATTTTACTGCTGGCTCTGATGGAAATTCTTGGGTTTGATGAGAGTACTTAACTGAAAGAAACCAAAGGAACAGATTATTTCACTTGCTACACTCTTGTGAATATACTTTTCACACACACAAAAATGAAGTTATTACCAAGGCGAGGATGTCAGAAGGGGAGCAGCAAAGAAAATCCAAGATCTTCATTACTCCATAGGTAAACAAGAAAAACCAACCTAATCAATAAATAGGCAAAGGACCTTAACAGCTCCTTCTCAAAAGAAGATATAGGAAAGATCAACAAATATATTAAAAATGTGTTCAAATCTTTAGCAATTGAAATAATACAAATTAAAACTATACTAAAAATTAACCTCATTCCAGTCAGAATGGCAATTTTCAAAAATACGTGAAACAACAAATGTTGACTAAAATTGGATAAAAGGGAATTCCCATACATTGTAGAACTGCAAATTGGTACAAAACCACTGGAAAGAAGTATGGTGATTCCTCAAAAACTAGAAATCAGCTTGGGAGGCTGAGATAGGAGGCTTGTGAGTTCAAAGTGTCTCAGCTACTTTGTGAGGCCCTAAGCAACTCAGTGAGATCCTGTCCCTAAATAAAATATAAAAAGGGCTGAGAATGTGACTCAGTGATTAAGTGATCTAGATTCAATTCCCAACACCAAGAAAATTAGGAGTGGAACCACCATTTCACCTAGTTATCACACATCAGCATACATCCAAAGTATTTAAAATATGCACAGTACAGTGACAAGGCCGCACTAACATTTACAGTAGCACAATGCACAATAACTAAGACATGGAACCAACCTAGAAGCCAATCTACACATGAATGAATAAAGAAATCATAGAACAGGGAGGGTAGGAATGGGAAAGGCAGTACAATAAATCCAACATAATTTTTCTATGTGCACATATGAAAATACCTAGGTGAATCCTGCCAGCAGGTTCACCCACAAGGTTTGGGTTTTAATCATAATAAAAATATCCCCTGCTTGTAGAATTTGGATTAACAGAACAAAAGATATTCATCAGGGATTTAAGAAACTGTGCATTCTTAAGAAGAGATATGGACAAACATTTACAGAGGGAGAAACGTACACACACATCTAAAAGATACAGCATGAAAGCAGGTTTGAGGTAGCAAGTCTACCACAGCTGATGTCAGTATTGCCTGAATGAAGTCAAACCATAGAGAGCAACAAAAGGACTCACTTTTTAATGATTGTACTTTCTGCTATTTATTAACAGATAACATGAACAACTTCTTATGTATGTCATAACGTTTCAAAGCATACAAATGACTAAATCTAATAATGAATACATGCATTATTTCACATAATTACCACGTTTATTTTTTAGTAAACTTTACATATATTGTGGTACCATTTATTAAGAATACAATATATGAGTCAAGCATGGTGACACACAATTAAAATTCCATGACTCAGGAGGCTGAGACAAAAGGAGTGCCTATCCAACACCCACCTCAGCAATTTAGCAAGACACTAACCAAAAAAAAAAATTCTGGTGACATCAACCAGTGGTTTCCAAATACAAAAGAAAAAGAATAATATAATACACTACACCCACAATGTTGTACAGAACACTTGACTTTCTCCACCAAAATGTAAATTAGCAGACTTTGATTGTTATAACTCCTAACATCCCCCAAATCATAGCTCCTAAATTTGACATTTTCAGTTTTCACATGTGAGGTAAGTGATGTAACAATTGATTTTTGCCTTTTTATTTTTCTCTTAATGAAGGAGGGTATTTGGGATTGAAAACAGGGACACTTTTCCACTGAGTTACAACCCCAGTCACTTTTAATCTTTTTTTTTAATTTTTCTTTTTAGTTGTAGATGGACACAATACCTTTATTTTATTTTTATGGGATGCTGAGGATTGAAGCCAGTACCTCTCACATGTGAGATAAGTGCTCTACCACTGAGCTATAACCACAGTGCCTCCCCCAGGTGCTTTCTATGTTGTTTATTTATGAGACAGGTTGTCACTAAAAAACTCATCTCAAAATTGCAGTCACTCTGCCTCAGCCTCCCAATTATCTGGGATTACAGGCATGTGTCTTTTTACCTGGCCTCTTTTTTAAAATTTATGTAGTAATTTTCAAACATGTCTAAAATAATTATAATCCTCTACTAAAAGTTTTTTTTTTTTTAGGTAGAAAATCTCAATGGAAACAACATCACACAAAAAAGGGAAACTTGGTTCAATCAAATCAACAATAAAAAACTGGGAAAAGACCATAAGAATTTGAAGGTTATGAACTTTCTAAGAGGAAATAACCATTTCATTGATGTTTAATGTGCTGATCAAGAATGAAAGTAAATGAAATTGAGAGAAAAAATTACAGAAATTAGTAGAAATTGTATACTTGAAATGTTCTTTAAGAACTAAGGTCTGAGAACTTGGAATTGAAAGAAAAGATATCGAACTTCAAGAAGCAGAACCAGGATAAACACAAAAAGACTCAAAATGAAGTACGTGAAGTTTCAAAATTCAAAAAGAAAAACTTTCAGAAGCCCAAAAGATAAGAGATGTATCATTTAAAAGGATGTTTCTATATAATTAGTAGTTGACATTTTACCAGAAGAATCCCAGAGAAGAACTGGAAAATACAGTTAAATAAAGCAAAGAAAAAATAAACTAACAACCATGAATGCTACATCTAAAACCACTAATTTTTCAAAGTAAAGAAAAAGAAGAGAATGGGGATATAGCTCAGTAGCTCAGTTGGTAGAGTGCTTGCCTAGCACACACCAGGCCCTGGGTTCAATCCTCAGCACCACCAAAAACAAAACAAAACAAAACAAAAAAACATTATTATGTCAAGATATAAAAATGCTAAAAAAGTTTCTGACTTCTAGACCTATCCTATAAGAAAGACTATAGAGAATCCTTTCAATTGAAAATATATCTGCAGAGGACAAATCATTTAAAATCTTAAAACTTTCTGTCAAAAGCAAAAATATCCATAAATATGAATTCTATTAGAATGTAATGATGGTTCATAAAATAACTTTTTCCATAGAGTTTGAAAGACAAAAACATGAAGTTTATCATAAACCTGTCAATTGGTATACAATATGAAAATATTTGTACAACTTAAAGAGAACCTGCAAACATGTTGATTTTTATATGGAATTTAGCTTAATTTACTACCAGTAGATGAAATAGTTTAAGACTAAAGTGTTTTATATAATCCAATTTTAGTGACATAATAACTATGTAATGTATGAATAGAATAAGGTGAGGTGTGTCACTATAACAATCTATGAAACAAAAATTAAACTAGGGAAAACAAACTAAGAAATAGAGAAAATAACTTACAAAATAACAGCAATAAGTTCTTTATTTTCAGTAATTTATCTAAGTAAAATGGATTATTATTAAACACCAGTCAGAATACAAAATGTGACTAACAGGATTAAATCTGAAAATTCCTGTACACTATTTAAATCTATGTTCACTTTTAGTAAAAGTGAAATGATAATAAGGAAATTACATACAAGATGATAAAAGTAAATCAGAGATGGCAATAATAATGTCATGCAAAATGATTAAGAAAAAAGTTATGTGAGATAAAATGCTTTCTAAGTGAAAATATTTTGAAGTGACAAACTAGAATATTTTATAAATTCATAGAGGAGACCACCCTCTAAAACTCCATAATAATACATGTGTAACTACATCATAATTCCAAATATAGAAAGGCATCCCTGAGAAAATTTTTAAAAATAATAACAGTAATATTTGAAGACACTAAGCTCCAATGGATGTAACAGAAAACAGAACAAGCAGAATGGTAAACACAAACTAGAAGACTTTAAAAACTATTTTAACCAACTAGAGTTACAGTCTCAGGCTCCTCAATAGCTCATAAAATATTCTGCATTGACCAACTTGGAACCACAACATATGTTAATAAATGACAATACTTAAATAACTTTCTAAACATAGTAAAGTCAATTAGAAAACAATAGGAAAGTGGCATTCCAAACACCAAAAATATGTGACAATGGTGTACACTTAAACATGGTCTCATTCAAGAAATGAAAGATAACATTTAAGTTGTCTATATTATCCAAATGATCTATAGATGCCAGGTAATATCTATCAAATTTTCAAAATTAATTTTTCAAAAAAAGGCTATTTTAAAAATAGTAACAAAAATGGCATGGTATTGGTACCAAAATAGACAGGTAGATCAATGGTACAGAATAGAGGACATGGACACAAACCCAAATAAATACAATTTTCTCATACTAGACAAAGGGTCCAATAATATACAATGGAGAAAAGATAGCCTCTTCAACAAATGGTGCTGGGAAAACTGGAAAACCATATGCAATAGAATGAAATTAAACCCCTATCTCTCACCCTACACAAAACTCAACTCAAAATGGATCAAGGACCTCAGAATCAGACCAGAGACCCTGCACCTTATAGAAGAAAAAGTAGGTCCAAATCTTCAACTTGTTGGCTTAGGATCAGGACTCCCATAGCACAAGAAATAAAAGCAAGAATCAACAACTGGGATAGATTCAAACTAAAAAGCTTTCTCTCAGCAAAGGAAACTATCAGCAATGTGAAGAGAGAGCCTACAGGGTGGGAGAATATCTTTGGCACTCATACTTCAGATAGAGCGCTAATTTCCAGAATCTATAAAGAACTCAAAAAACTCTACACCAAGAATACAAATAATCCAATCAACAAATGGGCTAAGGAAATAAACAGACACTTCACAGAAGATGATGTACAAGTAATCAACAGATATATGAAAAAATGTTCAACATCTCTAGTAATAAGGGAAATGGAAATCAAAACTACCCTAAGATTTCATCTCACCCCAATTAGAATGGCGATTATCAAGAACACAAGCAACAATAGGTGTTGGCGAGGATGTGGGGAAAAAGTTGCACTCATACATTGCTGGTGGGGTTGCAAATTAGTGCAGCCACTCTGGAAAGCAGTATGGAGATTCCTCAGAAATCTTGCAATGGAACCACCATTTGACCCAGCTATCCCACTCCTTGGCCTATACCCAAAGGACTTAAAATCAGCATACTACAGAGATACAGTCACATTAATGTTCATTTCTGCTCAGTTCACAATAGCCAGAATGTGGAACCAACCTAGATGCTCTTCAGTTGATGAATGGATAAAGAAAATGTGGTATATATATACAATGGAATATTATTCTGCAATGAAGAATGATAAAATTTTGGCATTTGCAGGCAAATGGATGAAATTGGAGAATATCATGCTAAGTGAGATAAGCCAATCTCAAAAAACTAAAGGACGAATGATCTCGCTGATAAGCGGATGAGGACATATAATGGGGGGTGGGAGGGGTTAGCATTAGGGTTAGGGTTAGGTTTAGGGTTAGGGATAAGGAGTGTGGTAAGAATGAAGAAAAGAGGGACTGTATAGAGGGAAAAGAGGGGTGGGAAGGGTGGGGGGAAGGGAAAAATAATGAATCAAACATCATTGCCCTATGTAAATATATGATTACACAAATGGTATGCCTTGACTCCATGTACAAATAGAGAAACAACATATATCCCATTTGTATAAAATAATAATAAAAAAGAAAAAAAACACTAAAAAAGGTAGAAAGTAGGGTTGTACATTTGTGATCTTTTATATTGTAGGAATTAGCAGAAATATCTGTAAGCACTGCTTAACTATCCCATATTTTGGTATGTTGGCTTCATTTTCATTCATTTTAATGTATTTTATGTTTCCTTTGTGTCTTAAAAAAATCCTGTGGAATTCCAAGTGCTTATAAGTAATTCAAAATTATTCAAAATAGAAACAAATTTGAGTAATGTTTTCTGATTTTAAACATAATGAAAGGTACACTATTCACTGGATTAATACTGACAAACTTAGACAAGCAGACATATGAGACAGAAAGTAAATCCTCACTTAGATGGGTGAATAAAGACATAGTTACACACTTGTGATCATTATGTCATTCAGTAGGGCCAACAGGGGAAGCTAAAATGATGTCCTTCCATATGCATGGATGAAGGCAATCTGGAAATTCTGAGCACTGCTTCCAAATATCAACAGTAAGGTGAACAAACCAAAGATAAGGAAATACTTTGGACTTTAAGGCATAGGTCACAATAGTTTATCCTGTTGAATTACTATGACAAATACGAAGTGAGGGGTGTGTATCATATCAAGAAAGAATAAGGTCAAACATAAATAGAAATACAATAAATATCTTCTTCTCTATATTGACAATTTCCTAATGTATTTTGATGAAAGTAAGTATATGAAACTCATTCATGCACAGCAGAAGCTACCAAGAGATATTCTTCAAAGGAAGGACATCCAGTATTGGTAGTGAATTAAGAATTCTGAAGGGAAGCTCGCTCACCCAGAAACAGCAGGTTTCTGTAGTTCTCCAACATCACATCTCTGTATAAATTCTGCTGAACAGGGTCCAGGCATTCCCATTCCTCTTGAGAGAAATCAATGGCCACATCCCTGAATGTCAATTGTTCCTGAAATAAGAATAATTGTATAAATGGCATATTGACCATTTGATCATTGACAGAGTTTTTCACTTGACCCAGTGAGAGGTAGGAGACTTGGTTTTCACGTAGGTAGGTGTGGCACCTCAATGATTCAATAAGATACTTTTTAACAAGGTGTGCTTGTCTAATGTATTAGAAAACTCTGAGAAAAGAAGATGACATAAGTCCAAAAGAACTCTATGTGCTACATTTTTGCAAAATAAAGTGTAAAATGAAGATGAACATCAGAATTTATATTTGGGGGTTATGTTTATATTTTACAAAATATAGTATGCATATTTCTCAGGTGGAAAATTTATAGTGAGTTAGAAGATTGCTTCCTAAATTATAATAAGCACAAACATGGATTGGATATGCATCATTAATACATCGATGGAGTCAATAGTTCTGGGATGGGATCTAGGTTTCTGAATATGTAGCATGCTCTCTAGTGGTGCCAATGCCACTGGTCCAAGAGAAGCTTTTGAATATTTGTGAGCTAGAACACTAAAAAATGATTCTATTGATGAATTGGAATTCAAATATTTTAAGTGATTTGTACGGTTTGCTATAATAGCAAGTAGCAACAAGAATCCTTTAATATCATTTCAAATATACATCTATCAGTGCAAGAATATCTCATATCTTAATGCATATACCCAAAATAATCTCTTGAGAGTGGTAATATTTGTTTATTTTTGAGGACATTATGTCAAACACCCAATTAATGTTCTTCCTGGGTTTTTGCAAGTCTACCTGGCCAATATTCATAAAATGTACTTAAATTCTGAAATTAAAAGAATTTTCAGAGCAGTCATTGACAGTTATGATAACTGAGAATAATGGAAACATGCTATAAAGGCAATAAAATTAAATTTATCAAATGATACATTTTAACACATGAATAAATGGCAACTTGTTATGCATTAAAACAACACAAAATTTCATGTAAATGAAATACAGTTAATTGTGTGAAATTATAAATCAATTTTGGGTTGATGCTTTGTTTCATTGTTGCACTACTAAGATGCACATATTGAAGAATAGAATATAAAGAGCCATGATTTCTGAGTTTTGTATTTTCTTTGATATTTTTCGGTTATCATTTCTGAACTCTATTTTATAATTTTAATACACTTAGAAATAGGATTTTTTTAACTGCTCTTTTACTGAAAATGTAGGGAGATTAGAATGAGTATGCCTTTGACCTTGAGGTGGAATAAAATGAAAACATACAAAGGTATGGTTACAAAGCCAATATGTCTAGTAAATAACCATGAGAAATTTTGTTCTCCCAAGCAAGTCAATAATAAAGACAAATTCAAAAGATGGAAGATTGTATAAAATATGGAGGTTTATACAGATTATTTAGAAAAATTCTGAAGTGATACTTAATGATGAAAAGAAATCTATTATCCTTATAGGGAAAATTTGGCAGATAATTTTGGTACAAAGTGTCAATGCACATAAAAGGACACCATCATTTCTGTGATGTGAGTGGCCAAAATGAAGGAAAATAAAATAAAAGATAAGACATAATTTCAACCTTCTTCTGATAAAAGTTTAAATTGAAGTTCCATCTGTGTACTTGTTCCATGCTATAGAAGTCCTAAAAGGACTTTATATAGTAAAAGTACACTTTACTATTCTAGAGAGTGAGTCTCTCCTTTTTTTTCCTGTTTTGCTTTAGTATAATGGACATTTTTCTAATATAAACTATGAAAAAAACAATTCTGATTTAATGGGAGATTCTCAAAGATACAAGATAATGTCATCCACTATGAGCATGTAAAACTGAGGGACAGATCAGTAAATTGGGTTTGAATAATTTTGACCCATGTAAGAAAATGTAAGGGTCAAGTCCAAAACCATTCATGGGAAAGATGAAGAAAGATGGACTCTCAGAGCATGTGTTTCCATCTAGCGTCTGTTCCTTGCTCACTATGTCAATTTTTTCTCCCAGTCTCCTCAGATTGATTCTCTAGGTAAATATGGTACAGATCATGTTTGCTGTAAGTAAAGGAAGTGACAGGCTAAACCTAGTGGCAGTGTTGAAAACCTTTTCAAGTCAAACTTTGGCCAGGCTTCTCCAGGGAAGATGGACAGAGGGAAAGGAGGTGCTGGCACCATGTGAGGGCTTGGCACAGAATGCTGGAAAGTTCAGAGGAGCTAGAGGCCCAGGTGGAAGGGCAAGCTGAGATACCAATGAACTCCTATGACCATGAGAGTCTGAAATGCCAATACAAGGGACAACAGTTCCAAACCTATCATACATGAGCTGTAGAAACCATATGGGAAATGACAAAGACTTTCCCTAACCTGTCTCCATGTGGGACTGACCCAGCCCCATTAAACACATGGTGAACAGTTTGGGAGAGTGGTGGTCAGGGTAGCCCAGTTTTCCACAGGATGGCATGGCACACAGAACCCATCTTGTTTTGCAGGTGAAATGGTTCATCTCCATCCCTCAAAGACTTTGAACATGCACAGAGCTGCAGGACAACTTGCTTACTGAGAACTTTGGAAAGCTCCCTATAGTGAGACTGGGCAGGGGTGGCAAGGTGAGCGTGGGGACTCTGTTGAGAAAGCAGGGGAGGAATGAACAGATTGGGAGTTCCACAGACTTCAGAGATGATGCCTGGTCTGAGAGGAACCTTGATTCAAAGCTCTGACTTCAAGCTAATTTGACCAATGAGGTAGTTCCATCCTGACCTCTCTAGGCAGGAAATACAAAAATCAGGCCTTCCCAAGACTCAGGGTGTGAAAATTGGCCAAGAAAAGCCAAATCTAGACTCCATGATTGCAATGGAGAGGGAGTCTATACTAACAATTCTCTTTCAAAATTTTATGTTACCATAGGCATCCTTTTTAAATGTGCATTTTATTAATTCTTGAAGTTGATGGAACATCCAGAATGGGATGCAAACAAAAAATTATATTTTACTTCTTTGGCAATCTCTAATGGCTCAACAATAGCACCAATGCAAATCTATGGTACCAACACATTTATGTGTTGAAAAGAAAATATGTTCAACATTAAAAGTCATGAATACATCACATGAATAAAACTGAAGTGTAAAAGTCAAGGGAAAGCTACTAAAATAAAGGGCTACATGTTAACTATTGTGAAAAGGAAATAAAGTAGTTTAAGACATGTTAACACAAAAATAAAAAGTAGGGAAGGAAAAGTTTGCAAGTTCAAAATACATAGCATTTTGGAAAGAAAATGCAGCCCCAGACCTGGAACACACCTGAAAACCAGCTACATCTGCTTTCTTCTCCTCTGTGCTTCTTTCTCAGAAGCAATTACCTACAATTCAAATATAACTCTTGAAAATATGCCTTTACATGCATCAGAACACATGGACCTTCATGGAACTCCTTTCGTAGGCTCAAGACTAGTATTAGCTTGAAGTCATGGAAATCTGGAAATCAGGTCTTTCCTCTACCCAATTTTATTGTTACAGTTTGAATGAGAAAATACCCAATGTAATGTGAGTAAAAAAATACTCAAATTCAGTGGGTGTTTTTTTTTTTTTTTTTTTTTTTTTTTTTTTTTTTTTTTGCGGTACTGGGGATTTGAACCCAGGGTGCTGTGCTTGCAAGGCAAGCACTCTACCAACTGAATTATATCCCCAGCCTGTTTATGTTGTTTTGTACTAGGTATTAAACCCAGGGAAAATTTACTGATTTGCCACTGAGCTACACCAATAACACTCCTTATTTCTTTGTTTTTTATTCTGAAACAGTCTCACTAAATTGCCAAGGCTAACCTCAAACTTTGACTTCTCCTGCATTAGCCTCCTGAGTAGCTGGGATTACAGGTGTGCATGACCATGTCTGCCCAAACTGAATGTTTATGTGTATAAAAGAAAACAAATGTGTAGGTCACTTGTAATATATACCTGGGGGGAAAACACAAGTATCTTTTTTTCAGAAAATATGTATGTCATTTTGTTGCTATCCCCATAATAATAATTTGCTTAGTAAATAACAAATCTTATATGAGCAATTATAGGATTTGTCAAGTACTATGATATGTTAGAGTCAGCTATTTGGCTGCTGTGACAAAAGGATCTGACAAGAAACACTAGAGAAAGAAAAACTTATTTGAGGGCTCATGGTTTAAGAGGTCTTAGTCTATAGAAGCCTGGCCCCATTCCTCAGGGTCTGAGGAGAGGCTGAACATCATGCTGGAAGAGTGTGGCAGAGGAAAACAGCTCACATGGTGATCAGGAAATGAGAGAATCTCCACTCTCTAGATAAAAAATATACACTCCAAACCCATGCCCCAACTCCATTTTCCTCTGACAACACCCTACCACTTCAGTTACCACAGATAATCTCAATCAAGGCATTAAATCACTGATTAAGACTCTCACAACCCAACACTTCTCCTCAGAACCTTCTTGCATTGTCTCATACGTGAGCTTTGGGGGTGACACCTCACATACAAACTATAACAATGATTTAGTATTAAACTGAAATATCCAGAGAATAGGATATATGATTGACAAACACAATTCTTTAGGAAAGAAAATCTGATATGCTAAAGTCATAATTCACCAATTTATCTGCCGCAAAAACTCAAGGAAATGTACTGACTTTTATGCACCCACAATGAAAGAGTTTTTTTCTGTTTATTTTTTCTAATAGATTTTACAAAGAAATTTCATTTGAAATCACTCCCCAAAATGGAAAAGATGTGATAAACTTAGTATCAGCTTCAGAAAATGGTGAATAAAAATTTTAATTAATTAAAGTAAGGTCTGAAATCCAACTCTATCCTGTTTCTTTGGATACATTTTCTTATGTTTAAAGTTCTACTAATAAAATGCATTTTACAATTAATAAAAAATGGAACTTAAAATAAGTGAACAAATATTTCACAATTAAAAACCAAGAAAATAATGGTACTGATTGTTATCCTCACTGTTCAAGGCCAGACATTCTGTAACCTGTGGTAATTCTCCAATAGCTATTTTTACTTATTGAAGAAAACTGTGCATTCTGGAACACACTAAGTGGTATGAGTTTCCCCTGGACTTTGTTCTAATTTTCCTGTCTTCATGAATCAGTGGCAAAAATAAATTCTGTATTTTCCTTTCTACACCAGTATCCAATTTACAGGCCACCAAAGAATCTCCATGAAATAAAGGTTGTGAATGAAACTTTTCATGTCTTCATGTCCTAAAAGTTTACCTACAGTAGATGAAATGGATAACAGAAAATCCTTCTAAGTCCATAGACAGCTAGCTTCTCTTCTGATAGTCTTAACCCCATTCCTCTGACTGTCATCTAGGAAGAGATGACCAGACACCAATAACGCTTTACAAAATCCAAGAGAAATCACCCCATATGGGCGTCAAGTTTAATGACCTGGCAGCTGTGATATTTATTACTTGGAAAAAAAAGATGATAGTGGATAAGGACACTATTTCCTGTCCTTTCAGTATTAGTTAACTTTTCACCTATGTGACCAAAATGCCTGACAAAAATAACTTAGAGGAAGAAATACTTATTTTGGATCACACTTTCAGAGGATTCTGTCCATGTTACACTTTCTCCAAGGCTCAAAAATCATGAAAGAAAGACAAGGAGAAAATCTGCTGAGCTCACAACATCCAGGAAGCAGAAAGAGAGGTAGGAAAAGAATGGGAAGAAGATAGACACATGCAGAACACCAGTGACCCATTTCCTCCAACTACCTGCCAGTAGTACAAGCAGTTTTTAGGAGACTAATCCACTGAAGATGCAGAACTTTTATGATTCTATATTAGCCTAAAAGCCCCATCTCTGAGTCTTTCTGCACTGGTGGCTAGGCTACCAACACATTATTTGGGGGACAGTTCAGTTTCAAATAAGAACAGTTTCCAAATACATTCTGATAAGATGACTGTGCCTACAGAAGATTGAAGGAAGAGAGGTAAATCATTTTTGATAGAGTCAGGCAATTATTATCTGCCAAACTCTCATGTGAAATTGTAATCACTTGAATATAGTAAGTTTTAAATTGCCATTCATTACTTGGAGAATAATGGTAATATGCTGTGTCTGATTCAGTGTTGCATGAGAAAAATAGTTGATAATCCTGTGAACTGGAGAGGGAAAATGGACAATTGGAAATGTGGTGAGGAAACTCAAAATGTGAGAATTTATCACACCCAAGAGCAGCTAGAGTGAGGATAGAGTATCTTAGATTTGTGGCCCTTCTCATATTGTGAAAGACTCACATAAGAGGTGACACTTGGGGAGAAAGAAAGAACTGAGGTCCTGTGGGAACACAGCTTCTCTTACATAGGAAATACATATGTCTATCTGGAGTCTTGCCTCATGGCTTTTTTAGGCACTATACACAAACTCTGGAGATAGAGCGATGCCCAGTTATGGATGGCATTATGAGGAAACTGCAGTTTAGGATCACAATTTATTAAAAGTTCACACTGAAGAATTTGCCTGGCCAAGATGTTGCTATTTCTGACAGTAAGGAGTTACCTATACATCATTATGACCAAATGTTTGCACAATCAAGACAACTATGCTTATGTTTGACATTTACCACATTAACGTGGTTCAATTTGGTCACACAGTCTATTTAAGTTGCAGAAGATTTTATATTCTTATTTTTGCTGAAAGAAAACACCAAAAATATCATACCTTAAGATAATAGAAACTTATTTCTTTACAGATGTATATGTTTTCAGAGCCATGAACTATTGTCAAAGAGTTTGCTGACCCACGCTCCATTCAGAGTCTCAGAACAGAATCATTCTGCTATCTGGTGGCTACTAGCACTTCCTGTTTTATGTTCACAAATGCTTCTCTTCTCTTTATGCTGATGTAGCCATGAAAGCTTGAAGGCAGATAATCTACCCTTACCTAGAACATGCTACAGAGGCATATCTTATAAGCCATCAATTCTACTCCTTGGCAGAATGAAATGCACCAAAATATTCTATGAGAATGCTCTAACAGGCTGCTGCCACTGCCGCTTTCACCCCCAGACCAGGTTCTATCTGCCACTCTTGACACTCCTGGTCCCTAAATCAGGGTCCTGACAGGAAGATCCCCACAAATCCTTGAACTATGGGAGAGAAAACCTAGGGGAAGTGGCATCATTGAGAACCAGGAACCTGAAAGAGAAGGTGGAGGCAAAAGCAAGGTACAAAAAGCAAAAGTAAAAAATGGTGGGAGAATAGGTGAACAGAATTAAGGAGGAAGAAACTGCTGAGGATGGGGAAGTGGATGAAAGGGATACACAAGAGGAGGAAGAGGATGATGAAAAGGCTCATGATGAAGAGGACTGTGGAGAAGACAAAGGGGATCCTGTATGAGAGGATTGGCAGTATGACACATGACACTTCTGCCAGTGGAATCTTACTTGGAGGCCCCTAAGGGCCAGGAGTTACTTTGAAGCCCACCAGATGCCACTCCTCTCTCTCCTTAGCCTCTCATTTCTTCCTCTGCAGACCCTGCTCATTCAACCTAAATGTGCTGGTGTTTCAATTTCTTACATCTTCCTTCTGAGCCACCCATTTCCACTTTCTTGTTTCTCCAACCCATCCCACCAATCCTTGCCCCCAGGTGGCCTCCCTTCCTGGCCCTTTGAATGCCCCAGACTCATACCCTATGCAATCCCTCTCCTGCCTCATTCTTTGGTGGAAAATACCAGACAAGTGTGGGGTCAGGGTTGGGACCTAGACCAACAACTTCTCCATTTTTTTGTTAATTGATTAAAGAAATGGTAGCACTATTTTCTAAAGAACACTTTAACAAGCCTTGCATGACGGTGCTTCCCTGTTACTCCCATGGACTGTCAGGCTGAGGCAGGAAGACTAAGTTCAAATCCAACCTCAGGAACTTAGCACAACTCTAAGCAACTCATTGAGACCCTACTTCTAAATGAAATATGAAGAAGGTCTGGGGATGTGGATCAGTATTTAAGTTTCCCTGGGCTCATTATCTATTACCAAAAAAAAAAAATTCTCACAGAACTATTTAGAGCATGAAATCAGCAGCTGCCACAATATACACTATACATAGTAGCCATCAGTGTATATGAAGTCCAACACTGAAAAAACAGTGTGCCACATGACTGAGGGTTACAATGCTGAAGCAATTGTTACAGTCCTCATGTGATATGTAATTAGTTCCATGGAAAAAAAGACAGAACTTCTAAGAACACTCTGGCCATTTAGACAATGATAAATAATAGAACTTGTAAGGTTGGGAAGTAGAGAAGTGACAGCCTTTCCAAACAAAGCTGTCAGGACAATGGGCGCTCTCTCTCTCTCTCTCTCTCTCTCTCTCTCTCTCTCTCTCTCTCTCACACACACACACACACACACACACACACAAATTGCTATTGTAATCTTCAAAAACACCACTTAAAAATCATTTTCACTGGTAGTGAATACCTAAACATAAATACAAAATATAAAACATGCAAAAGTTGGTATGAGAAAGGGAGTCTCAGTGAATGTGTTGTACTTGCCTGTAATAAAAATTACTTAGGAAAACAGGGCAGAAGGATCACAAATCAGGGTAAGCCTGAGCACATTAGGAAGACTCTTTCCTAAACAAAGTTTCAAAAGGTCTAATAAAGTAGTAGTATGGGTTCCAAGTTTTCAATCCCCAGAACCATTGTGGAGGCGGGAGGAAGGAAAACAGAAAAAAGATACTTAATTCTTGTGAAATTTATACAAAATAACATTTTTATTAAAAAATGGGTAAATATTAAAAGTTATATTCATCAAATGGTGCCATTAAAGGTACAAAGTGTAGGGACAGGTGGAGAGAAACAAGTAACATTACATACAGCAAAACACTTTTAAAAAGAAGGAAATGTATAGGAACCCCAAATAAAAGAAGGCAAAAAATTGGAATAGACATTTTGTAAAGACATACATAACATTTCAATGATCATAAATAGCTTAGTCTTTAAAATTAGAAGTTAGAGAAATGTAATAAAATTATACCTGATATAAAATTTAATATTATCAATTAATATTAGAAAAAATTTTTCATGAACTAAACTTAGATGAAGTGTAAATTGTCATGTATTTATGGAAACTAGCTATTAAAATGCAAAGGGGGTGGGGGGGACTTATCAAGGACAGTCAGTTGTTACTATATTACATACAGTTTAACAGATACTGTGAAACTCATGTAAGTTTTAAGTCATGTCACATATATGTGACATAAATTTTACATGAATGCATGCTTAGAAAATATATAGAATTTTGAGAAAAATATATAAAAACACTTAAAATACTCAATCATACACACCACTTGTGTAAAATGTAGAACTCATCATTTTAAAGATCAACAATCTCCCCAAATCTAAAATATTACCCCAACAAAATGAAAGCATACTTTACTTTTAATGAAAGATGGAATCAAAGAAAAATACTAAAATTCATCTGGATTGTTAACTAACATGAAAGTAGCCAAGAAACTTTGAATTCTAAGAGGGAAAAAAAGGTCATTATCCTTTCCTTACACTAATGTATCCTATTATACAATAAATTTGCAATAATAAAGACCGAGCGATCATAACACAAACCCATAAATAAATCCATAGATATGTAAAAACTATTTGTATATTAAATACAATGGAAGGGCCTATATAAATACAACCACATCAAGAATAACATTAAATGTTAAGAAACAACAAAATCTAAAGGTAGATGTTTGTGCTTGGGGCACAGTTCACTGGCAGTGTGTGTACAGAATGCGCAAGGCCCTGGGCTCAAACTCCAGCACAGAAATAAAAGGCTTATGCTTGGAGTAGAGGGAGGAAGACATTGGAAATGTAACACAAGAGGATGTTGCTGATCATTCCTCCTCCAGGAACACATTATAAACAT
Source organism: Sciurus carolinensis (assembly GCF_902686445.1). NCBI lineage: Eukaryota > Metazoa > Chordata > Mammalia > Rodentia > Sciuridae > Sciurus > Sciurus carolinensis. Next base: position 10,381,788 of record NC_062231.1, on the reverse strand, counting down.
CTTAGGTTTCAAGTCCCTCTTGGCAAGGAATAAATGAGTTGAGAGACTTATATTCATTACACATCAGAGAAAATACCTGCCATCAAATGTAGAAGAAAACCTGAGGTAGTCTTGGGCATTAGTTCAGTTTTAGGCAAAATACTGTGTAATTGGAACAGAAGCACAAACAATCAGTACCACCTTGAGGAGAGAAAGATTGGGACCATATATACAAAACCTAACTTTAAAATTTGCTGTGATAGAGACCATAATCTACCTAGTACTTAAGAGGAAGCACCAAGATGGTAATAAGTATCAAGACCACAGAAATCGTGGTCTTCTATGGTCATGCAATTACTACCATGGACTTCAACACCTGGGTTCAGGGAAGATAAGATGTTAAATTACAAGGAACATGTTTTATTCCTAGAGGAGATTTGCTAGGGTTCTTGACCAACAAATGTTGCTGACAGTTGAGCCACCCTCTATCGTATCCTGCATCAGAGTTCAAAGGGAAAAATATTGCACCACTTGCAGCCTTAGTGGGTGCTTAGCACTTCCTGAGCTCCCTCTCCCAGCTTGCTTCTATTATATCTGCAGCCCTGCCAATTCCTCTTGGAAGGAGGTTTTCTATTCACTGGATAGCTCATCTCTAACATCTTCCATTCAATGAACTACATCCTAGTCTCCCAAGCTCTGGGGTCAAAGTTGACTGAGCATGTGCAAATATACTTAGATCACAAATAAGGGGTGTGAAAGACACTCCATGACCTACAACAAACAGCAGAAGTGTTGTTCTCTGTCAAAAGAACAGATCCTTGTTTGTGCCCAGAAGTGATTTAGAACACAATCTCCCAGTAGCTACTGGATAGCCTGGATTCTAAAAAATTCCATCAGGGATTTAATGTACAACTTGAATAGCAAATGTCTTTCATCATGTACACTGCTGTAAGAATGACTACTACAAAAAGATGAAAGATAACAAATACTCCAGAAGACATGGTATGGAAAAAAGGAAACACTTGGACACTAATGGTAAGGATGTAAATTTAGCACAACTAGTTCTGAAAATAGTATGAAGGTTTTGAACTAAAAATGGAACATATGACCCAGTAAAAATAATTGTTTACATATCCAAGGAATTACAAACAGAAGGTCAAAGGAATAGCTACACTCCCATTTTCATTGTAGCAAAATTCCCAGTACCAAAGAAGACAACTGAAGTGCCTTTAGATGAAGGATATATTGGGAGGCCCAATGTCCTTCTAGCTGCAGAACATCTTCCTATTTCTGAAAGAAACAGGGTCTTGCTGAGTTGCTAAGTACTTGTTTAAGTTGCTGCAGCTGGCTTTGAAATGTGATCATCCTGCCTCAGCCTCCTGGTTCACTGGAATGATCTTTAGACTCATTTAATGTCAAGAGATTCCTCCCAGCTACAGGGCATCCAGCTACTCACTTGAGAGACTCCACCCAGTAATTCAAACTGCTCTCCAAGAGGACAAGACTCAGAGTTGGATATTCATTACATACCCCAAAGATTTTAAGACACACCAGAAGTGGGCACCTTATATCAGTCAGTTCTGAAATACAGGACTAGGAAGGCATGAGAGGTTGAGATAAGGAAGCATCACACAGTCAATTCAGTGGTGAATCTGAACAGAAAATATTGTGATGAGTTTTCTGTGCCTTGGAAGACACAGGGAGGCACATTATTTTTTTTGAACAGTCAAGTGATACTTCTCTATTTCCCTCTCACATAAATTGCTCGCAAACAGAAAACAAAAGCTTCAACTTGTGTCATTTGGTATATGAAGAAGTTACAAAATTTTGCATCAATTTGAAGTATAGAATGGGAAACAAATAATTGATAATGTTCAGAGGAAAATTTGGCATTGGAATGAACTGTAGCTGAAAATTTTTAAATATTTTTTTATGTTTATACATGAATATATATACCATAGTATTTCACCATTGTGAACATCCACAAGAATGGAGACCTTGTTGGATTGAGATATATTCCATGCTTGTATAATCATATCAAAATATATTCTAGTGTCATGTACAACTAAAAAGAACCAATTAAAAAATATAGTTACTTATTCATAGACCTACGAATAGCTAGGATAGGGGCCACAGTCTGGATTTGAGATGCAGCTTCCTGAGTATTTAGCTAGCTCAGCAGGAAGGAGGAACTGAGGCCTCTAGAGACCACAGCTCCTTTAATGCAGGAACACCATGGAGTTGGGTTCCTCCTTTAATGATCCTCTCAGTCTTCACCATACAGCCTATGGAGATGCTGGGCTGCCAGCACATTGATGTCCTCATTCTCCTCTAATGATCTTCCACATCTTCTTCTCTCATCCTGGGGAGACTCTGGGCTGCCAGCACACTGATATCCTCTTGGGGCTTCAGGTAGAGGCAGAAGACACTGTGCATTATGTGACAAGATGCCCAGGGTCCAGCTACTGGCCTCACTAGACCTGGAGAAAGGGGTTGAGGAATGAGGAACCACAGAGGAAGACTAGGACTGACAGACTAAGAGGACCAATAGGAGCCAACTCCACCATTTGTACTCCTGCCATCACCAGTCCCAATGGCTTTAGCTTCCCTCCCCAGTCTCCAGATGCCTGAAGCACACTCATGATTTCCTGGTCTTCACTGTGCCCAGCGTCCTCCCTGTGATTCAGCCCCTGTGTAGCACAGAAACCTGGACCTCCTGATCACAGGAGGAAAAGTCAGAGACAGCACCCAAGAAAAGCGGACTTCTGAGACAAAGACCAGCATTGGATTTTGGAAGCCACTCCCTCTTCTCTGACTGCATGTGGACTGGACTTTTCTCACCCAGGTACCTCTGATTGGACAGGGCTTCAGGTCCCACCCCTGACTCTGAGCAGAGTGAACATACCTCTGAGTGTTAGTAGATTGTGGCCAACCCAGGAATTAATGAGGACAGAATGATAGACTTTGGGCTGTTGCTTTTGGTTTTGGCAATACCTGAGACTCACTCCAAGGGTACTCTACACTGATAGCCATTCCCACACTGTTCAATTTTTTTGAGACAGTGTCTCATGAGTTTGATAAGGGTGGCCTTAGTATCAGGCATACACCACAACACCTGGCTTTGATTTTTTATCTTTTGGGTTCCTGTGAATTGAACCCAGAGCTTCAGCTTGCAGCTATTTTAAGGAAGGGTTTCCTTATAGCACTTAAACCTAAGGCAGAGTGGAGGCCATTTACATTTATCATTGTACATACATTCATATTGACTTATGAATTATATATGTATATGTAGTTTATGAATGGAAATAATAACATGAACATGCTTTAAATTCCATTTAACGTTTTTGCTCTCTGGTATTATTGGAATGCTGGAGGTTTTAATTTTTGTGGGGGAGCCAGGGAGTGAAGCTGGGATGCTAAATCACTGATTCATATCCCCAGCCCTTTTTCTATTTTATTTAGAAACAAGATGTTGCTAACTTGCTTAGGGGACTTCCTCAGTTGCTGAGGCTGACTTTGAACTCACAATCCTCCTACCTCAGCCTCCAGAGTTGCTAGGATTTCAGGAGTGCATTACCACAGCTGGCTCTTACCTTAACATCTTGAGTCACTGAGATAACACACATATCTCCCCACACCTGGCTATTAATTGTTTGTTTTCCTTTTGAGTTGTTAAGAAATGAACCCAGAACTTCAGGCTGCAGCTATTTTAATGTTGGTTTTCCTTGCAGTAGTGGCATCTAGACAACATCAGATAATATTTGCAATTAAACTTGAATATAAGGCCATATTAATTTATTTATTGTGTTTTATTCATGAATAAAAATGTTAATAAAATTTCTGTAAGGGTTGGGGATATATCTCAGTTGGTAGAGTGCTTGCCTTGCAAGCACAAAGCCGTGGGTTCAATCCCCAGCACTGCAAATAAAAAAAAATTCTTTACATTTCTATTTAACTTTGTTGATCTCAGTTTGTATTTGAAAATTAAATGCCTCTTTAAGATGAATATGACAGTTGTAATTTGTCAATAAAAAACAGTGAAAAAAAAACAGTTCACATTTTGTGGTATCACCACACACCTGTAATCATGATGATTATCAACAAAAAGAAAAAGAGAAAAAAACTGCTACAAAAGATACAGAGGAACTGACAAGCTCATATATTACCTGTGGGATTGTGAAATGGAACAGCAATTATAGAAACCAGCATAAAATCTGCACCAAAAATTAAAAGCAGAATGACCATATGTCACCACCAGCACTCTTCAGGTTATTTAACCACATAAATTGAAATCAGCATTTCTAAGAGATGTCAGAAATCTAAGAGATCTAAATCTAAGAGATTTTATCAGCATCATGCACAAGAGGCAAGGTATGGAAACAATTTATATTCACAACAGATGAATGATTAAAGGAGTGTATTATTTGGCCCTTAGATTTGAATACTGGCATTTGAGACAACATTAAGAAGACTGAAATTATGCTATGGGAAGGATGAACACTGTATAATACCACTTACATTAGGTATTTAAAGTGTCAAATACATGGAATCACCCCAGAAGCTCGGGAGGCTGAGTTTCAGGCTAGCCTCAATGCTTAGCAACTCCCTGAGCTACTCAGTGAGACCCTGTTGCTAACTAAAGTACAAAAAGGCTTTGGATGTGGCTCAGTGGTTAAGTGCCCCTAGGTCCTATTCCTGGTGCCAAAAATAAAATAATGTAAACAGAAAGTAGTCATGTTGGTTGCCACAGTATTGGGTCAGGGTGAAGTGGGGTGCTGCTCTTCAATGGATATGCTATATTTGCTGTATAATTCTTTGCTTATAGATTACAATAATTAATTCTATGGAAGAATTCTATGTTCCTCCTACACAGTGTCCCTGCTCAAAGTGACACTATCCTTGCTTGAATATCCTGCTACTACTATCCTAAATTATTATTGATTGTATCTTTGTTCTTATGTTTCATAAGTGAATTCCAAGAAGAAAATGGACCACATGTATGAACACAGCACACACATGTAACTGCATGTATGCTGCATTTGGTCACCTCATGCATATTAAGGACTTTTAATTTTAATCAGTACAGAAGTCCAGTGGGCCAAAAAACTGTGGGAGCCAAGAGGGACTAGGATACAATATGAGTGTTGTCCTAAGTATGAATGAACACAGGAGGGCACTGAAGCCCAGAAAGGCTACCCTGTGGGGTCCAATGGGAACTAGATTCCAATGCAGAAAGAGGGCAGTGTATTCTTCACCAAGACCAAGGACCCCTGTTCTCCCTTTTGTCACTTATAGTACTTCACTGTGTTAGCCCACCTCCCCAGCTGAGGATGTGAACAGAAAGGGAAACCAGGGCCATCTACAGTCAGGTTCCTTTCAGTTCTTTCCAACTCACTAACGAATCAGTGATAGAGATTGTGACCAGTCACCCCAGTGTAGTGAGAACTATTGCATTGGTTTTGTGTATCATTTTCACTGCTCACATGAATGAACTCAACATGAGTGTGCAAGCTATAAAATATGCTTTCTTGTAATTTTCCATTTAGAATTGACAATGCAAAATTAAAGATGTTAAAAGCCTTACTAATAATCTAATATACTAGTTTTTCTGTAATGAGAAGGTCAATAAAGTAAAATAAAATGCACAATGATGTGAAGAGATCACACAAGAAAAAATGGACTTCCGTTACATGATGTTACTGGCAAAGGTAGCCCGCTTTTTTAAACAAGGACTCTGTTTGCATTTTTCACATGAGCTGACAAATTACACAGCTGGTCCTAATAAATTCCAGTAAAAAAGACTCTATTTTCCTGGAGAAATGGCTTATTTTAAGATCTGGTAAGATAAATACAAAATGAGCCTGAACTTAGAAGAAAGAGAAGGAGCAGAATAAGTAGGGAAAGGAGGAGGAGGAGAAAAAGTTTAAAATGTGGATGTCTGACAAATGACCTAGGACCTGAGGAAAAGATCTTCAAAGAGCAAATCACGGAGTAATATCAGCAGGAAAATACATAGCTTTAATACTGAAATAACTGAAAGCAATGAAGGAACATATGTTTATGGTCTTACAGAAATAAATGAGTACATAGATAATAAGTGATGGGAACAGACAAGTCTTCCTTATAGGAAAAAGGCAGGTGGACAGCTTCCCCTCCTGTGGGTGGAGATTACTTTCCTTCTCCTTGTAGGGTGGACAGATTCAGTGACTTGATCATGAACAGTAGTGTAGGAAGAAGAGAAAAGAAGTAACTTCCCACTGATAAACCCGCCAATAACTACTTTGACCATGGATGGATGGCAGCACCTGAAGAAATTTAGTGGCCATTAGTTAACCTGTCGGGGTTTCCGGGACCCCCAGCCTTGGGCATGGTCAAGATGGCGCCTGACGCTGAGCCAAAAGCGGCCAGCTATACAGTAAACAACCAGCGAATTCCAATGATTGGCTAGTTAACGATGTGATTAGAGCATGCCCCCCTCATGTACCTATCCTATGCTTGCAGCTGTCCGCGTTTACCTCGTGTACTCTCCCCTGATTGGTTGAAGTGTATATAAGCCTGGTGGGTGGGAGAGTAGGCAACGGCAGAGGCTGAAGCTGAGCTGGAAGCTGGGAGTGCGCGGAAGCTGGGAGTAAGAAGAAGCCAAGAGAAGAGAAGCTGGGAGTGCGCAGAAGCTGGGAGTAAGAAGAGGCTGAGAGAAGAGAAGCTGGGAGTGCACGGAAGCTGGGAGTAAGAGAAGTGTAGGAGAGGGACTGTGCATAATAAACTTCCAAAGCTTCAGACATTTGTCGTGTCTCTCTCTGCGGCCAGAGGGAGCGCGATAACTGGTGCCGAAACCCAGGAAGATGAAGGCCTTATAAAGAAAACAAGGTAAGATATCTAAAAAAATTTTTATATACAAGTTAAACCGGTTATAAAAAAGTTAAAGGGTGTCAGGATGCGCCATCGGCGGTCCTGGGTACACGCAGAATGCGGTCCGGTTGAAAGGTATCGGGATGCGCCATCAGCGGTCCTGACGCGTAGAATGCGGGTTAAAAGGTATCGGGATACGCCATCAGCGGTCCTGACATGTAGAACGCGGGTTAAAAGGTATCGGGATTACGCCATCAGCAGTCCTGACGCGTGGAACGCGGGTTAAAAGGTATCGGGATACGCCATCAGCGGTCCTGACGCGTGGAACGCGGTCCAATTAAAGTGAAAGTAGAAACACGTTTGAAGTGGTCCAATTAGGGTGTAGGTAGTACGTGAAAAGCCGCTATAAAAATTCTAATGCACACTTGATAGTTTTCCTTTCAGTAATCTCGTTGCTCCTGGCAGCTAGGCCACTGTTTGTTATTGTAACTGCCATAACTAAAGTTATTCAAATTAGTAACAATGGGGTCTGAAACGTCTAAATTCAGAATGCAGCAACCCCTCAGGGAGCTATTAAAAAACCATGAGACGCCATTATTCAGAATGCAGCAACCCCTCAGAGAGCTATTAAAAAACCATGGGACGCCATTAAAGGAAAAAACAGCTAAAGTATTTCTCGATACTGTGAAAAGAGTTTCCCCTTGGTTTTTGGATAAGGGTTTTTTGAATACCCTACAGTAGAAACACTGGGGAAGGACTAGAAAATAAGGAAACCACTGTATGACCATATGTTCAAACCCTAGTAGAAATAAGCCCAGGGTTTATAGAAGAAAAGCTGCTCAGTGTGCCACAAGGGGGATCTTCATGAACAGGATCTAATAGTAACAGAAAAGAACTCTTAAAGAGAATAAAGTGAGGAAAAATTGAGTGGTGGTGACCTAGAAAATAATTGCTCAAAAAATCTAAGAACAAGGGAAAAAAGGGAACTAAGTCTAACACAAAGAACTCCCAAAAGGAATAACCAAGTGGTAGTGAAAACTTAAGAACAAGGGAAAAAGGTAGGAGAAACCTAAGCCTAATAAAAAGAGCTTCAAAATTTGTAGAACCTGCCCGTATTTGAGAAGCAAATGGAGATACCATCAACCATTGAAAAAACTTTAAGGAGGCCATAAGACCATGGAGAAACAAAGACTTGTCCGCCTACTTAAAAGTGTGTAGAGATGTAAATGATACTTCGGCGCAGAGCAGTGCCTTTGTAGCAGCCATAGACAGACAAACCACCTTGTTGTCTGCCGCACTTGCACAAGCCCAGGGGAGGTTCCCTTCAAGAACTAATAAAGAGTCTTTAGGATCATGTTTTGTGTGCGGACAGAAGGGACATCTAAAAGCCACTTGTCCAAACAAAAGGCCACCCTTTGCCCGGGGTGGGAACATCTATACAAAGAATAACCTGGGAACCGGACCTGGGCTATGTCCAAGATGCAGAAGAGGAAGTCATTGGAATAGTGCCTGTCAGCCTATTAGAGATAGGGAGGATAATTTCCTAGGGTTGAATCCTAAACTTCAAAAAAACGGGAGACAGGGCCCTCCCCGGGGCCTGCAACAAATATACGGGGTAATTCAACAAGTTCCCCGATGGTGGTATCCTCCCACAGAGAAGGGGAGCACAGAGCCACCTCAGGAAGTGCCGGATTGGACATCTGTGCCACCTCCAGACTCATACTAACCCCAGATATGGGGGTGCAGATGATTGATACTGATTGGCATGAAAAAATCCCACAGAACAGTGTAGGACTATTACTAGGTGGAGGTTCCTCAACACTAAAAGGACTTATAGTACACCCAGGGGTTATTGATCCTGATTTCACTGGACAAATAAAAGCCTTGGTCTCTTCACAAAAAGGAATTACGGTCATCTCTCCAGGGGATCGCATTGCACAAATGCTTATATTGCCCAGTCGACATTCTTTGTGGCCCAGTAAAAATACAAATAAAAGACAAGGAGGTTTTTGATCAACAGGAACCACTTTAATAAACCTTACTATGGATATGGGACAGAGGCCCCTCCTAAAATTAAAAGTGGGAAATATGGAATTTACAGGTTTATTAGATACGGGAGCAGACAAAAGTATTATTAGCGCAATGGTCTGGCCAAAGCACTGGCCATTGATCACAGCAGCTCAGAGCTTGAGAGGCTTAGGAGTAGCAGAAAGCCCCAATCAAAGTGCTTCCTCATTATCGTGGAAAGATACAGAGGGACACACAGGAATATTTCAGCCATATGTCTGTAATGTTCCTATTAGCCTATGGGACGAGATGTCCTGCAGCAAATGGATATGAAACTCACCACTGATCAGACTTACCAAGGGACTCCTGTAAGAAATATGTTACAAAATATGAACTATGATGATAAAAAAGGATTAGGAAGACATAGTCAAGGATCTACCCAACCACTGCCTTTACTTCCACCAAAAAATGATTCTCATGGATTGGGTTTTTCCTAGGGGCCACTGATAAACCATCAATCCCTATAATATGGAAAGATGATAAGCCTCGCTGGATTCCACAGTGGCCCCTAACAAAAGAGAAGCTAGAGGCAGCTCATAAGTTAGTACAAGAGCAGATACAAGCAGGTCATTTACAACATTCTACCTCTCCTTGGAATACTCCAATATTCTTAATAAAGAAAAAATCAGGAAAATGGAGGTTATTACATGATTTAAGAGCCATAAACGAACAAATGTACCCTATGGGACCCATCCAATGTGGACTCCCTCTTGTCACTGCACTACCAAAGAATTGGCCTACTATTATTCTGGATTTAAAAGATTGCTTTTTCTCTATACCCTTACACAAAAATGATTGTTGGAGATTTGCTTTTACTTTGCCCTCTCTTAATCACACTCAGCCTGACCAGAGATTCGAATGGACCGTGTTGCCTCAAGGTATGGCTAACAGTCCTACTATATGTCAAATATACGTAGATAAAGCGTTAACAACTACTAGACAAAAGTTTAAGAGATTGTTGATTTATCATTATATGGATGACATACTTATTTGCCATCCAGAAAAAGAAGTTTTGTTAGAAGCATTACAATTTATAACTCAAGCATTAGAAAAGAGGGGACTAACGATAGCCCCTGAAAAATTACAATTAGAGGAGATCCAAGAATATCTGGGTACAAGGCTCACTGCTACTACAGTCAGACCAACAAGGTTGACCATCAGGACAGATCAATTGAATACCTTGAACGATTTTCAGAAACTCTTAGGTGACATTAACTGGATCAGATCCTATTTAAAATTATCCACAGGGGAATTAAAACCTTTATTCGATATATTAAAAGGTAATCCTGACTTGAATTCCCCTAAGAAACTTACTCCCGAAGCACGGATATCCTTACAGCTAGTAGAGAATAGACTTCAGCAGTGTTACGTTGATCGTTGTGATCCTACTCAACCATTAAGTTTAATCATAATCTCAGAGAAGCATACCCCTTTTGGCATAGTTTGGCAAGGAGGACCTCTGCAAAGTATAAATCTCCCTAGCTCTCCGGCTAAAACATTGCAATCATATCCCCAAGCTATTGCTCAGGTAATATTCAAGGGAATAGAATCTTGCATTACTGTTTTTAGAATCCATCCGTCTATTATTATAACTCCTTATTCCACTCAGCAAATTAAATGGCTAATTAATAATGATGATGATTGGTCAGTATTATATTGTTCCACTTCAGCTCAGTTCGATAACCATTATCCCCAACATCCCTGGATTCAATTCTGTAAAAACACTCCCATAGTTTTTCTAAAAGTGACTAGTGTCCAGCCTCTTAAAGACTGTGTAACCATTTTTACTGATGGCTCCAAAAATGGAGTGGGTGCAGTACTTATCAGTAAACAGCTTCGCACCATAGTGGGTCCACCCAACTCCGCACAGGTTACTGAACTTGCAGCTGTGATGTTGGCCTTTAAATTGGCAGATAATCAGCCATTCAGTCTTCTATCTGATAGCTTATATATCGTTAACGCTTTACAGGTTCTTGAAACGGTACCCCATATTTCTTCCATGTCCACGGTAGCTTCTTATTTTACTACGCTACAAAACCTTATCCTACAGCGTAAACATCTATTCTATGTAGGACATATTAGAGCTCATTCTAATTTACCAGGATCTTTGGCCAATGCTAATGACTTGGTAGATATGGCCACCAAATCAATTTTTGTTTTTTCCATAGAGGAACAAGCAAAACTCTTTCATGAAAAATTTCATGTAAATTCCACTACTTTGAGCAGAAAATTTCCTATATCTAAATGTATGGCTCGACAAATAGTAAAAAATTGTCAACATTGTGCTCCTTTAATCCCAGTACAATCCTTTGGAGTTAACCCCAGGGGACTGCTGCCTGGTCATATTTGGCAGATGGATGTAACCCATATTTCTGAATTTGGTACTGTTAAGTATGTACATGTGTCAGTAGACACTGCTTCAGGGGTCATTATGGCTTTCGCTCATTCTGGAGAAAAGGTAAAAGATGTCATTCAACACTGCCTACAAGCATTTGCTGGCTGGGGCATACCTAAAGTTATTAAAACAGATAATGGTCCTGCTTATACTTCCAAAAGCTTCCGGTTGTTTTTACAAACATTTAACATCCAATCAGTCACTGGCATCCCCTATAATCCTCAGGGACAGGGCATTGTGGAAAGAGCACATCTTACTTTAAAAAATTGTCTAAATAAACAAAAAGGGGGAATAGGAGCCTCCTACAAGTCTCCTAAAGATAAACTTAATTTAGTTCTTTTCATTCTAAATTTCTTAACTCTGGATAGGGATGGCCATTCTGCAGCTGATCGACATTATAATCCCCATAATACTCCTCAAGTATGGGCAAAATGGAAAGATATCCTGACAGGTTGTTGGAAAGGACCAGATCCAGTCCTTCGTTGGGTCCGAGGGTCTGTTTGTATTTTCCCACAGGATCAACAGACTCCAGTCTGGATTCCAGAAAGGCTAATCAGAGTTTTACAGCATGCAAGTGATGCTGCTCCTCCTCGCAATGGCGAGTCTGAGCCTTCCTCCAATAACAAAAACTCAGACGGAAAGGCAAACCCGGAACCTATGGGCCATTGTTAGCCTGGCCATATTTTTCACTTCTAACTAACACATTTTTTATCCTTCCTTTTCTTGTTTTTCACCAATTCCTCTACAAGCCTGTCAATTCTACTGATGATTTTTCAGGTCGTGCTGCTTTTGGTGACAAGGATATCTCTAGCCTTTCTTTGCTTTAACAGGAGGAATTTCTGCACTTTGCGGTTGGAATCATACTACAAATCAGACCCAGAGTAGAGCAACTCGTTCTGCTGACTCTAGCTGTAATATTGCTTTTCCTCCCACGTCAGCTTGTGTATTTCCTCCCTTTTATGTTTCTACCAACTAACATTTCTAATAACACCTCTTAACTGTTCACTAACCGTGTGCTATCTCTCACAATGCTGGAATGGTTCTTTTGCCACCCGTGCAATTTGCACATTTCTATCTTCCTACCAGTCCTAGTTTCTGTTGCAGATGTAGAATTGCCAGTGCTATTGTTGAGAAGCAGGAGAGGCTTTGACATTGCAACAGCCGTGATCATTGTCATCACAGTCCTTGCAGTAGCAGCATTGACACAACCATAACAACGATCATTTGGCCGAGAATACAGCTGCAGCCTTGCAGACCATAGAGACTATATCAGAAAGTGGACTCATTATAAGAACAAGTGGATACCTTGCAAGAACTTTTGGGACTGGGATGCGTTTATTCCCTGAGAGCTGTTTTGTGTTGCCCGTATTGTAACACTACTGGGATGTATATTGTTTCTGTATTTAATATGGCTATATGGTTTTTCTTCTGTTTATAGATTTGTCAAACAGCGGGCAGGCTTAGGAGCTATGGTGGTACTCCTCTGCCTTGGCCTCCTTCTCTTCATTCGTTTTGGCATGCATCTACGAGCTAGCCAATAGAGAGATCAAATTATCTTTCATCAGGCCATGACCGCCCTAAAGGCCGACAGCCCCCCATTAGTATGGCTCTTGATGCTGGACCGGTAGTCAAAGATGGGTAATGAAGGAGGTGGCTGTGTACCAACCTAAGACAGGAGCTGCAGCATGCTCTGCAGACTCTGATGACGGGTAAGGACATATGCTGACCACTCAGCCTAAGACAGACACGGTCCCGAGCCTTAGTTTAATAGTAAAGAAGGGGGATATGTCGGGGTTTCCGGGACCCCCAGCCTTGGGCATGGTCAAGATGGCGCCTGAGGCTGAGCCAAAAGTGGCCAGCTATACAGTAAACAACCAGCGAATTCCAATGATTGGCTAGTTAACGATGTGATTAGAGCATGCCCCCCTCATGTACCTATCCTATGCTTGCAGCTGTCCGCGTTTACCTCGTGTACTCTCCCCTGATTGGTTGAAGTGTATATAAGCCTGGTGGGTGGGAGAGTAGGCAACGGCAGAGGCTGAAGCTGAGCTGAAAGCTGGGAGTGCGCAGAAGCTGGGAGTAAGAAGAAGCCGAGAGAAGAGAAGCTGGGAGTGCGCGGAAGCTGGGAGTAAGAGAAGTGTAGGAGAGGGACTGTGCATAATAAACTTCCAAAGCTTCAGACATTTGTCGTGTCTCTCTCTGCGGCCAGAGGGAGCGCGATAGTAACCCTATCTTGCTGTAACAAGAAGTCACTTTATTTCTTCTAAAATTATTTAGCCACCAGTCTGAAAACACACACAAACACACACACACACACACACACACACACACACACACAATACCACCAAACCCAATATAAGGCACATTCTACAAATAATGTATCTGATATTCACCATTATTTTGATGACCATGATAAAAAAGAAAAAAAAATTCTCTTCCCAGGTGATTAACAATGATCATTTTCACAAGCAGGAAATCATGCAGAAGAATATAAACTTTCTATTCCAGTGTTGAGGGCCTATCCCTCAGTGATCAGAAAATGATTAGTTCTATGTGTTTTTTAATTAATGCATATTAATTGCACATGTTAATGTAATCGAGCATGGCATTTTCAGATGCACAGTACTCAGTGACCTTATCTAATTACGCAACTTTCACTCTCACCCTTGCCCTTCCCCAGTCTCCAGTAATAACTATTGTGCTTCCAGATTTGGTAAAAAACCAACTCTAGAGTATAGATGGCATATATAGTAATAGAACAGAGATTTCTGCAACTACAAACAAGAGAAAGGTACACTTTCTGGAATAACCTCCTCCTGACATCTCAGGGACCACTGATGTTAATGTGTCCCTTCATCTCATTGTCTGCAGTCAGAAAAATGATCTCCAGCTGTTACCTTCACTGTGCCAATATCTCTTTCCACAAACCATCCAGGGGACCTCAGTTTCCACCACCTGAGGACACTGCTGCCACTGAGAGCACCAGAGAGCTCTATCACACCAAATCTAATGGACTATTCAACTACTTTTATTCTTCTATTACCTAGTCATTCCATCATGCTATATAATATATTCTGTTGACACACATGCCCAGCATCTCAAGTTCTGCTAAATAGCCATGAATCCTCCTGGCACAGGGATTTAAAGGCTGTGTTAAAAAGCTCCAATTCCTCACTAGGCCTACAGATGGGTAACTACAAGCAAGATAAGACTTGGCATCTCATCAACATATATATTCTCTTTATTGACTCATAACCATCAGAGCCCAGCAAAGAGCACAAAGTGCTTCCAACTTCAACAAAGTTTCCTGAAGCATCCCAGGAACAACAGCTGTAGGAAGAGGTCATGACTGAGTTCATACCCTTACCTCTCATGTCTGAATAAAATGTGAGAAAAAAAAATATATATATATATTTATATATAGGGAAAGGGTAGAGACTCCTTATAAAAAGGAAAAGGTAGAGACTCTCTGATATAAAACAAATGTATATAGTTAGGATGGACCAAACCAAAATGGGTGTGAATAAAATCATTCAGTTGTGCTGAGTGTGGTAAATACAAGGACAGTACCCAAGATAAAACAATGTGGCCATGAGTTAAGGACATTTTGACCATTTATGTGAAGCAACCCATCCCTTCAGAAGCCCCAGAAGCTGCTGGTCTCAGACAGGGGTAGTCTGGCTCACACCCCTCACCCCCCAACTCTTGGCTTGGTTTGCCCTGCTAACCCACCAGGTGCAGCCTGAAACTGATAAGCTGGAGCTGACGGCTTGCATTCCTTAGGACAAAAGGAAAAAGGCCCCTATTGTAAGACTACCAGGACTTTTATATGGTTTTCACTTTAAAAACCAGCTTGCTGAAGTCACTCCCCATGAGGGCCCCACTGTGAGTAGTTGTCCTGATGCATCAGTCTGTTTTCTTTTTCCTTTTCTATTTTCTCTTTCCCAAAATAAACTTTTTTTCATTCTTTAGTTTCTGGTGGCCTCACAATGCATCCATAAGTGAACCCCTCAACACACACACACACACACACACACACACACACACACACACACATATAATATCCATATGTTTATCACCTTCTCCAAGAAGACAATGAGAACTCTTGGGTAGTGAGTTTAATAACACTCCCTTTCATAGCTGGAAAATAATTCCATTAATAAATTTAATTTAAGAGTTTTAAAAAAAAATACAGGCTGCTTGCAAAACCAGTACTGAAAGACTTTCTAATTTCAAAAACTTCCATTAACCAAATCAGCAGAGAGATAGGTGCATACTGCTGGACTCTAGAAAAAGTCTTAAGGACAATGTTGCCACCATATATTGTCTAATAAGGAGTTAGAACTTCTTACAATGGAAAAACCCACATCAAGGAGAGAGGTATGTACTGGTGGGGTGAGAGAGGTGTTCTTGAAATATCTGAGGGGAATGGAGAGATGCAACTGCAGAGTTAGGGCAAAGCCACCTCCTGAAGGAGACATTTGTCTTACAGGTAGGACAGGAGAGGGGGCAGCTAAGTGACATGATGAGGGGAGTGTTTTAGGATGACTGAGCAGGTGACACATGGCCATAGTGGTAACATGAGATCAGATGCCTAAAGGGGTCAGGGAAGCAAGCCTTCAAGACAGGCAGGCAGTGTAGATAGGTAATCAGGTCCTCTCATGACAGTGGGGGCATGTTTGGGTCTGGGATACTGAAGTCTTTCTCTGGACTATTGAAATGCTAATGCCTCCAGAGCCCTTCCCCCACCCTTACCAAGATAACCAGCACCTTCTCCACCCATTGCAGAGTTCATCTGTCCCAGGAATTGTCCCTCTATACAGGGAGTTATAAGCTAATTAATCCATCCTGGGCAGCTACTGCATGGATGACTCACCTTGGCACTCCCAGCCCCCCTGTTTCCCAGCTTTTGGCCATCATGTCTGCATCTCCTGGGCCTACACAGGATGGAGAGAGAGTAGGGGTGCCAGGCGAGCTCAGGCACAGGTAAGAGTCATGGAGTCAGGACCCAGACCCTGGGAGTTAGGTAGTAGCAGGCTTGTGGCAAGCAGACTGCAAACTTATTTATTGCAGGAAAAACCATACATTTTATAGACTTTTAGCCCAATCACAATGTGTCATAGGGGATCAGACCACCAGGCTTCTATACAGGTTTCCTTGGTAATACTAGGTCAATTTGGGGCAGTTGTTTGCAGTCCTAGGTGGTCAGATTGGAATGCTCCTCTCTGCAAGTTTACACACTTGAGACACTAACTGCTGCAAGCCAAGAACTAGGATTTCTCCCAACAGAGAGACAAGGGGGAAGAGGACAGGAGAACACAAAACACCTAAAATGTCTAAAATTGCCAAGATGCTCTCACTTCCTGGGACCCAGGATACCAGCTATGGCCCACTTCATCCTTCCAGAAGAAGTCTATGCTTCTATTACTCAAATAAAACCTCCTTTTCTACACTTTCCCTATGAGCATCTCTAAAGTTTGACCTTCAACATTTGAGGAAGCAGAACTGCTAACTGACAACTGGGGTCTCATCAATGCCCCATGTCCTTTTAGTACCTGAATTCTTGGGCCACAGCAGGGGAACAGGAGCCCTCACAAGAATGGCAGCAGGGATTCCTGGCAGTTTTGTTCACATCTATGTTCTCTCCCTAGAACAGAGCCTCATACAGAATAGTTTTATTTTAAGATACAAAAGCAGTATGCTTCCATATGTAAAACTAAATGATAACAGCTAAAACACAGATGCCCTTCCCACCCATTCCAAACGGTCTTTTAGAGAATCACAAAACTGGGGCTTGGTCTTACACTAGCCTGAGTGGCAGTTTTGCTCTTTGTTCTGCTTTACAGATGCAGAGAGTCCCCCAAGATCACCCCTGGCTAGTGTCTTATGTCACCTCTCCCATGTATGCTTATCTCACTGCCCAGCCACCAGGAACCCCCATACCATGGGTGAGCAAGGTGGACTGTGGAATTCCAACTAGGCTCCAGTGAGTAACAGCCACACCACAAGCTTCCCCTTTTTGGACCTCCAGGTTACACCATCTGCACAGCGGACACCAGAAGTCTCTGTGAACATGCCATGGTCATTGGTTGCTCCCCAAACACAAAATCTCTATGGAGACATTCTCCAGGACCCCTCAGACCCCAACCCACCTGAATACACAGAAAGTCCACAGGATCCAGCGAGAGGGAGGGAAGAAGGAAGGCTTCACCATGGCATCTTCTTTCTCGCTCCATTGCCTAATTGTAAAAGTGATAAACTGATGTTCCAACAGAAGAGATTCTGAGCTCACATCTAGGGCAGTGGTGGACAAAGGGCTTCTTTCCCATGTGACCCACAGTGATGTCCAAAATGACTTCCAAACCACATGTGCCTCTCTGGTCTCCCTTTACCTGTGGAGGGACCCACCACATGTACTGCTCACCTCTTGGGCTCCTGCTTTCTGCTTTGCTCTTGTCCTGGAGCCCTGGACAGGGCAAACCTTAGACACCTTCCACCAGTCCCTGTGCACCCTGCTGCTCCAATGGGCTGGGCTCTACCTGCTCTGCTGGGGTCTGCCCCTCCACATCTGCCCTCCTCCTCAACTCTGTCTCAAAGGCTCCACTAGACATTTGGGCTCCACTGGGCCCCACTCTGCAGTACCAAACCCACTCCACCCACTCACTTGCTCTGCTGCATTGTGCCCTCTTGGCCTGACCTCTCATCTGACCTATTTAACACACTGGTTTTCTGCTTTTTCCCCTCTATCCCTGGAACATTTTGCAATCTGGCTTGGTCCTATTCCACCAACAAGAGTAGCATCCCAAATGGCCGTTCTCTTCTTTATTAGCCTGACTCTTCAACCAAATTAACTCCTACACCTGCCACCCCCTCACCCACTTGGCTGTTTGACCACTCCTTGAGATCTCCATCAGAAGAGAATGAAAGGGGTCTGGCAGATTTGCCCATGATTGGAGACTCTGCTCAGGCTGATGGACAATTTGATTTGGGGCCTTCTCGCCTCAGAACCCCATATCACCCCTGAATGGCCTTGCACACTCTGCTCAACTGATTCACAGGTCTCTCCATTTGCACAGTGCAGCTGATGTTAATGCTTTGTTAGGATAAGGGTGAGCACGTTTTGAATGCAGCCTGCCTATCAGGCAGAGAATGGAAGCAGAGGAGACACTGGTGAGCAACAGCAAGGTCCCTGCCTACTTGCTAGGGAGCCCAGCCAGGATTAAAGGAGCATGTTTACATGTTTGCATAGCACCTTGCCCTCTGCTTTCCTCTAGCTCTGTGTCCTTCAGCATTTTCTCTGACTCTCTGAGCATAGCATGAGCACAGCTCCTTGGCAAACTAGAGCCATCTGTGTGCTCCTCACCAGCCATCCGTGGGGAATCTCAGAATGAGGAAGCACAGGTGTCTGACTGGGGCCATCTTTCTCAAAGTTGGGTCTTGGAAGGAGAGCCTCTTTATAACAACTTCTGTGGAACTATGGCTCATTCTGACAGCCTGACTCAGTGCTGGGAATGCCATGTAGCAGTTTGGGACTTGGACTGCACACTTCAGAAATTGAACTGAACTTTAAATAAAAACAATGTGTTGGAGGACACTGGAGACATCAAGAGATGAAGGGAACTTCATTGCAAATTTCAGCAGTCAGAGCTGGGCTGGGCCCAGAGATTCCAGTGCCCCCAACAACTGCACAGTCCTCCCTGGACCCTGCTGCTTTGTGAGCACCCTGTAAGCCTTTCTGCTGCCTTATCACTGCTCAGATTCTGTCTCCAAAGAAAGGGTCTGATTGGTTTGGTTAGGGAAATTTTTCACATTCAGCCAGGTATTGAAGGATGAAGAGAAATTTGTTAAAGGGTAAAGGGAAGGACAGTCCAGGTTAAAAAAAAAAAAAAAGTAAGTCCCCACAAGGGTAAAGGGGGCCTCTCAGAATCTTGGATTCTCATTATGCCTGGCATGTTCCACATTATGTCTTCCAGTGCCTCCAAACTCTTCAAAAATAGTGCTCATTTTTGGAAAACTGGTTGCTTGTTTTATAAAAATGCTAAAGGCTCTCATAAAGAATTCAAAGTATACAGTAGAATACTGCAAAACCAGGCAGGGGACAGGAATCTCAGAAAAAACTAGTGCCCCACCAGATGCTCTACCAGTCACCTAGATGGGAGGGAGGGAGGGAGAGGAAATGCAAGAGGGAGGAGGGGTAGAAAGAAGGAAAAGAACTTGATTAAAATGGGTTCAAATGGGTATGGCAATTTATAAATAAAGCATTTTCATGCAAATTTCAGGGAAAAAAATTCAGGTGAAAAAGAAGCCATTACTAAATTTATATATTTCTTTTGTAACCAAAACACATATGACTTAAACTCATCTCAATATTGTGATTCAAAATTTGTCTCAAAATAAATTTTTAAGAAACATTTTTAAAAAGGATTGGGGATGCACCTCAGTAGTTAAGCACCCCTGAGCTCAATTCCTAGTTCCAAAAAAAAAAAAAAAAAAGAATTGTGGGTCTTTTTAAAAAATTATATATTTCAATTTTAACATTTATTTTTCTTTGTTGTGGAGGGTGAGAAAAATAAGTCCCTCACACATTCTTCCATTTCCACACCCACATTTTGCACTCAGACTACTGTTTTTATGTCAAGGTCTATAATTTACCTGCCACCTCCATCCCCTTAGTTATTTTTCCAAATCCTATGTTTATTCGGAGGCTTCACTCACCTACAGTCCTGGGACACTGGCCTCTTTCCTTCTGCATTCTCTTAGATGCTAATATGAATGAACCCTGATGGGCTGCTGAGGGATGGCAGGAGGGGGTGGTGAATTTAAGTCATTGTTCTCTCCTGTGCTCTAAGGGCACAGGAGCATCCCAGGTAGAGGAGGGGCAAAGGGTGAGTGCATTTGGGAGCTTAAATACTGACCCATATTCCAATACCTTTTTATTTTTTTATTTTGAGAGTCAAGCTCAATTGCTGGATGTCTCTTGCTAAGTTGCTGAAGCTGGTTTTGAACTCCCAATCCTCCTGTCTCAGCCTCCCCAGACATGGGGAATACAGGCATATGCCACTGTGCCCAGCCTAAAACAAATTTTTTAAAAGTTATTTGTTACATGCTAATATGTATCTGTTTGAAGATGCAGATAAAAGAGAACATTATACATTGTTGGTTGGATTTCAAATCAGTAAATTCACTATGGAAATTAGTATACTGGTTTTTTCAAAAGGAATTCAATTACCACCTGACTCCACTACATTCCTACTGGTATTTATCTAAAAGTTATAAAGTTACATGCTATAACTATACAAATAACCATTTTTATAGCAGTGTAATTGACAATAGCCCAGTTATGGAATCAGCCCAAGAGTTTATCAACAGGTGAACAGAGAAATGCAGTATATGTACACAGTGTAATTTAACACAGCCATAAAAAACCAAAATTATCCCATTTGCAGGAAAATGGATTGAACTGACTCCACCTTAGTGAATAAGTCAGACACTGAAATTCTGTCAATACTCAAATTTTTTGGCTCATATATGGAAGACAGAAAAAAATGAAAGAATAACATGAAAACAGAAGGGAGAAAGGTAGAGTATATTAGGGGGATTTGGAGAAGGATGAGGAGAAGGAAATGGAAAGTACTGGGGAATTAAATTGACCTAATTATGTTATGTGCACAAAACAAATATGTGACAATGAATCCTACACAAATAATTAGAATGCATCAATTATTTTGTTTAAATTGGAAGCTGAAGAGCTAAAGACCAATGAGAAGTAATTTCCATCTCTGTCTTATTGGCCAGAATATTAACATGACTATTCCTACCTGCAAAAAAAGATGGAAAATGTAGTTTTTAAAGTCATATGAAAGACAGAAAGTAGTTTTATTCAGAGCCACTGATATAATTTCATCATGTTTATGTTTACTTATTCACTTAAAGATATTTTATGAAGTGCCAATTCTGGGACAGTCACAGAATGATTTCGGGGTGTCCACCAGTGAAGTGAAAACAACAAGGCCTGTCCTCCCCTGGCTTAGGAGACACTTCCTGTAGATCAAGTACCTACTATCAATGACTTAGTTAACTTACATTATATCCTTGGGAAGCAAGTGGCATCAGCTCTATCTCACATATTAGTAAACAGAGCCTCAGAGAGGTTAAAAATTTATTCAAGGTTCTATATGTTAGGGTAATTGGCACAAACATCCATGAGAGACATAGCTGTGAGTTCAAGCAAAGGTTTATTGACAGAGAGAGTCTGCCAGGCTGCCCCTCTGCAAGAAGCAGCAGCCTGCAGGAAAAACTTCTAAACTATATAGTCATGTACAATGGAGTAGTAAAAAAATAACCGGTCTTGCCCTGTGACTCTTACTTGATGTCTTTGCCATGGTTTAAGTAGTTAGGGACTCTTTCAGGGTGAGCCTACTGGAAAGGTCATGCCTGGGTGGGCAGGTGCTGTTTTTCAAAATGGAGTTACTTTGGCCTAAAAACCTAACACTATAAATATATAAAAACCCAGAATTCAAATTCATACTGATCCACTCCATACCTTGGTACATTAACATTTATTTCATACTAGACACTATAACTGAAAAACTCCCTGAAAGTTTTTATACATGCAATGACTGAGACCTACTATTCAGATGTAGCAATTCTGACTGTGAAGTAACAGAGATGGTCAGTACTTGCTAATAAAGAGTGCAAGGATCCTTTACCAATTTCTACTGTCAGCACAGCAAGGGACCACTTTGGTTCAATGTCCCTGATGCTTCCAAGAGAAGCCATGTATGATTAATAAGACCCTGACCCATTGTGGCAGATGATATCTTTGGGAGAGAAAATCTAAAGGAGCCAAGAGGCTTCACACATGTTCCTAAGAGTGATCACTGAGAAATCTCAGCTGAATCTCAAGAGTATAAAAATCAAGTTAGGTTTTGACCACCTTGAGCTAAAACACCTGCCAGAAGAGTGTAGCTAAATCACAGTCCTACATGGATATTTAGAAGGAAAAATGATTTTTTACTATAACTTAATATATACACTTCTGACAGCTCTACCAGAAGGAAGAAAACATGGAGGCTGTTAAGTAAGGGTTCTTATGTGAGGAATGCCCAATATTTAACTATCATGAAGGTCTCTAGAGACATAAGCTTGTCCTGCATTTCAAAGACTGGATGAAATACTAATTGCTTTTGTATTAATCATTTACAAAAAGTTTGCTGTCCTGTCTTGATTATTGATGTCCTAGCATGAACTTTTCCTACATATTCCTTGTCCAGTCACCTGTCAGTTGCCACCATGAACCACTAGACTGCTGTGATGCTGAATACCCTTAACTATTCATGCCCCACCTGGCAGAAAGCAAGGAATTTGGGTCACTTACTCCAAACTTCACCCTCTCTCTGCAGGATGCAGCTTGGAGAGGTTTTCAACCATTTTCCCATGCAAATGGAATGTAGAAATTGACAGTGGAGAAATGTAACAGTGTTCCAATTAATCTTTTCAACGTAGTCCTTGCTACTTATTTTAAAAGAGACATATTATAGTTTTCCAATTCTCCCTAACTCCATCCATAACCTGCAGCTGTGGAATAGATTTTCAAGCCCTCATTAAACACCTCAGAGTCATTCCATTCACCTCAGAAAACCACCACTAAACACCAGAGAGAGCCCTTTCTACTCACCACAGAGGCCTTCCCTATATGCCTCAAATAGCCCTAAATATTCATCCAATGGAGAACTAAAAAAAAAAAAGCCCTTCTTTACACCTCAGATAGACCTAGTTCAGACTTCAGAGGGCCCTACCTGCAAATCACAGAGAGCCCTCCCTCCACACTTCATGGAGCCCTCAACACTCACCTCAAGAGCAGTCCCTACACACATCAGAAAGGTGTACCTACATACCTCAGTAAGTCCTCACTCTACTCCTTTGTAAGCCCTATCTACACACCTCCATGAGCCCTTTCTACTCACAGTAAGCCAGGCTGATACAAATTAAATAGCCCTCCTATTATCCTTTGAAAGCACTCCCACTCATGTCAAGCCATCCTTATACACACCATGTCAAGCCCTCCTACACATGTCAGATGGCACTCTCTACATACCTCAGGGAACCCTAACTTCACACCTCAGAGAGTTATTTCTACATACCTCCAAGACACCTACCTAAACAACTAAGAAAACCTCCCAAATTCACATCAGTCTCTCAACATAAACACCTCTGAAGCCTGCCCTCCACAACTCAGAGAGTGATCTCTACTCACCTGAGAGATCCTACAATGCAAAACACAGAGTCCATTCTAATCACCTCATAAAGTCCTACCAACACATCATAGAGTCCTCCCTCCACATCTCAGAGAGACTTCCCATCAACATCACTCTGTCTTCCACACTCATCTCAGAGAACTCTCACTACCCACCTTAGAAGTCCCTCTGGAATCCACTCACTGATCCTTTTAAGCTCTCAGACTGCCCTGCATATACAGCTCAGGGAGTCCTCCCTAACTACTGCAGTTGGCCCTCCACACACCTCAAAGAGCCCTTTGAAACCCCTCATAGAATCCTTCTACACACATCATAGAGCCCTCCCTAAGTACCTTACAGCCACTTCCCTACAGAGATCACTCCCAACACACCTCAGAGTGCCTGCCCTACTCATCTCTGGATGCCATCACTACTTACCCCAAAAGCATGCTCTGCACATCTCAGTGAATCCTCAATCAACTCTTTGCAAGCACTCACTAAACATCTCAGAATGCACTTCTGACCTCAGAGTGCCCTTTGTACTCACCAAAAGCCTTCCCTATCCACCTCAAAGAATCCTCCTTATGCACCTTAGGGGGCATGACCTCTCACATCAAAGAGCCCTCCTATACACCTCATAAAACCCTTCTACATACTTCAGATGGCTCTCACTACATACTTTAGTGAGCCCTCCCTATACACCTGAGAAACTCTACCTTCACATCTGAGAGAGCCATTCCTACACACCTCAGAGAAACTACACCACAATAATCACAGAGCCCACCCTACTCATCTCAGAGTGTCCTACCTAAACACCACAGAGCACCTTCCCTCCACACCTCAGAGAGCCCAGTCTTCACATTTCAGTGAGCCATCCTTACACCCTTCAGAGTTTCTATAATACAATGCTCAGAAAGCCCTCCCTTCTCAGAGACTCCTATTGACACACCACAGATCTCTACTTCCATACTTCAGAAAGCCCTTTCTACACACCTCACAAGGCCATCCATACACACTCTAGAGATGCTTCCTCTGCACATCATTGGGCAATCCCTACACATCTCAGAAAGCCCTCAGAGAGCCATGCTATACATCTAATAAAGTCCTCTTTTCACACCTCACTGTTTCCTTTTTACTGATATCAGAAATCTCTCACTACTTACATTAGATGGTGGTACCTACACACCTAGGTGAGACCTTTCTACTCACTACAGAGATCTTCCCCATAAAACTCAAATAGTCCTCTTTACTCATCTTAGGAAACATTCCTACTCATGTCACAGACTCCTTCTACACACCTCAGAGGGCACTCCCACAAATTTTAGTGGGCCCTCCTACACACCTCAGAGAGTCTTTAGTCTTTAGTACACA
This sequence comes from Sciurus carolinensis, assembly GCF_902686445.1. Lineage (NCBI taxonomy): Eukaryota > Metazoa > Chordata > Mammalia > Rodentia > Sciuridae > Sciurus > Sciurus carolinensis. The sequence continues at coordinate 10,356,891 of NC_062231.1, read as the reverse complement.
CCTCAATCTCAACTGCCTACAACACAGAGATGACTTTCTATTCCATACAGAGGAAGCTTAATACATCTCAGTTAGCCCTCCTTATTCATTTTTTAAAATTTATTTTTTATTGTAAACAAATGGGATACATGTTGTTTCTCTGTAAATAAATTAAAGGCATATCATTTGTGTAATCATACACTTATGTAGGGTAATAGTGTTAGATTCATTATGTTATTTTTTCCTTCCCACCCCTCCCACCACTCTTTTCCCTCTATAGAGTCCCTCCTTCCTCCATTCTTGCCCCCTTACTAAACCACATCATGTGTCATCATCCACTTATCAGCAAGATCATTCATCCTTTGGTTTTTGGGATTGGCTTATCTCACTTAGTATGATATTCTCCAATTTCATCCATTTGTCTGCAAAGGTCATAATTTTATTATTCTTTATGGCTGAATAATATTACATTGTATATATATGCCACAGTTTTTGTTTTTGTTTTTGTTTTTTGTGGTTCTGGGAATTGAACCCGGGGCCCTGTGCTTGCAACACAGTTTCTTTATCCATTCATCAATTGAAGGACATCTAGATTGGTTCCACAATCTGGCTATTGTGAAATGAGCAGCTATGAACATTGATGTGGCTGTATCTCTGTAGTATGCTGATTTTAAGTCCTCTGGGTATAGGCCAAGGAGTGGGATAGCTGGGTCACTTGGTGGTTCCATTCCAGGTTTTCCAAGGAATCTCCACACTGCTTTCCAGAGTGGCTGCACTAGTTTGCAGCCCCACCAGCAATGTATGAGTGTACCTTTTTCCCCACATCCTTGCCAACACCTATTCTTGCTTATATTCTTGATAATCGCTGTTCTAATTGGGGTGAGAAGGAATCTTAGTGTAGTTTTATTTGCATTTCTCTTATTACTAGAGATGTGGAATATTTTTTCATATATCTGCTGATTGCTTGTAGATCTTCTGTGAAGTGTCTGTTCATTTCCTTAGCCCATTTGCTCAATGGGTTATTTGTATTCTTGGTGTAGAGTTTTTTGAGTTCTTTACATGTTCTGGAAATTAGTGCTCTATCTGAATTATGAGCGTCAAAGGTTTTCTCCCACTCTGTAGGTTCTCTCTTCATATTGTTGATAGTTTCTCTTGCTGACAGAAAGCTTTTTAGTTTGAATCTTTCCCAGTTATTGATTCTTGCTTTTATTTCTTGTGCTATGGGAGTCCTGTTAAGGAAGTCTCATCCTAAGCGAACACACTGAAGATTTGGTTGTACTTTTTCTTCTATAAGATGAAGGGTCTCTGGTCTGATTCCAAGGTCCTTGATCCATTTTGAGTTGAGTTTTGTGCAGGGTGAGAGGTAAGGGATTAGTTTCATTCTTCTGCATATGGATTTCCAGTTTTCCCAGCACCATTTGTTGAAGAGGCTATCTTTTCTTCATTGCATATTTTTGGCACCTTTGTCTAGTATGAGAAAATTGTATTTATTTGGGTTTGTGATCATGTCCTCTATTCTGTACCATTGATCTACCTGTCTATTTTGTTACCAATACCATGCTGTTTTGTTGCTTTGTAGTATAGTTGAAGTTCTGGTATTGTGATACCCCCTGCTTCACTTTTCCTGCTAAGGATTGCTTTAGCTATTCTGGGTTTCTTATTTTTAGCAAATTGCATACAAAAATATATTAAAAAGATAGTGCAGCACAATCAAGTGGGTTTTATCCCAGAGATGCAAGGTGGGTTCAACATCCTAAAATCAATAAATGTAATTCACCATATCAACAGACTTAAAGCCAAGAATCACATGATTACTTTGATATATGCAGAAAATGCATTTGATAAAATACAGCATCCCTTCATGCTCAAAACACTAGAAAAAATAGGGATAGTGGGAGCATTCCTTCACATTGTCAAGGGCATCTATGCTAAGCCCATGGCCAATATCATTCTAAATGGTGAAAAACTGAAAGCATTCCCCCTAAAAACTGGAACAAGGCACGGATGCCCTCTTTCACCACTTCTATTTAGCATTGTCCTTGAAACTCTAGCCAGAGCAATTAGAGAGACCAAAGAAATTAAAGGGATATGAATAGGAAAGGAAGAACTCAAACTATCCCTATTTGCTGATGACATGATAATATATTTAGAGCAACCAGGAAATTCCACCAGAAAACTTTTAGAACTCATAAGTAAATTCAGTAAATAGTAGGATATAAGATCAATGCTCATAAATATAATGCATTTTTATAAATAAGTGATGAATCTTCAGAAATAGAAGTTAGGAAAACTACACCATTCACAATAGCCTTGAAAAGAATAAAATACTTGAGAATCAATCTAATAAATGAGGTGAAAAACCTCTACAATGAGAACTACAGAACGCTAAAGAAAGAAGTTAAAGAAAACCTTAGAAGATGGAAAGATCTCCCATGTTCTTGGGTAGGCAGAACTAATATTGTCAAAATGGCCATACTACCAAAAGTGCTATACAGATTCATTGCAATTCTAATTAAAATCCCAATGACATACCTTACAGAAATAGAGCAAGCAATTATGAAATTCCTCCTTATTCATTTAAGGGCAAACTCCCACTCAGGTCAAGTGCCCTCTTTCACACCTCATGAGGACCTCATACAGACTTCATAGAACCCTACCTACACAACTCAGAGAGGCCTCCCTGCAACATCTATATGTCCTCCCTACTCATCGCACACTACTCACCCTAGAAGGCCATCCCTTCATAACTCATTGAACCATTTATACACACCTCAGTGCACCTTACATATATACCTCAGTGAACCATCCCTAATAAACTTAGGTGAACCACCCACACATTTTAAGGAGCCCTCTGATACATTTCATAGGGCCCTCCTATGTGTCATAAAGCCCTCCCTACACTGTTCAAAGGCCACTCCCTACAAACATCAGAACAAGGTCTACCAGGGAGGAGGATATGTCCTACCTAATCCCTCACAGTTCTGACTTGCATCATTAAACCATGGGATTTGGGCCTGCTGGAATGGTTTACCGGGAAGGATGATTTTTCCCACTGGTCCAACATAGACACCAAAAGTCCTTGCTCACAAGTACTTATGTAAGAAACTCTTTTGTGGATACTGCACATACAAACTCAGGACAAGGTGTCCACCTGTAAGAAGTCTGCAGGGACAGTAGACAAGAAAAGTTCCTCATTCAATAAGGCAATATATGATGTAACAGAAAGCAGAGTGAGTACTACAGGATGTGAGATGGATATGATCTGGTTAACTCAGGGAAGACATACAAAATCACAATTTTGAGGAATGAGTGATGCTGAGTGGAAATATTTTATTTTCTTATTTGCTGCAGTGCCTGGCATGGCAGTAGGACCTCCTGCACACTAGGTCAGTGTTCTACCACCAGTCATGCCCCAGTGCTTGACTTGACATTGAAATGGGGACTCAGGTCCTGTCCTATTTGCATGGAAATACTTTAGTGAAATGATAATTATAGAGATTAAAAAGGGTTAGATGAAGATTGAAAATATATCAGTGAATATATTAAGGCTGACACACACTGCTATTTTTCTTTCCAGGAACACACCATTTGCTTCAACTTCTCTATGAAGATGAACAAATGTTGCAGTTATATTGCCCTCAGAAAGAACTTCTATCTCCAGGCTGGCATTGGGATCTAAGTAAACACCTTTCTGCTTTGCCTCTACATTGCCACTGTCCATGTGGGCCCCAAGCCAAGGTTCACTGACCTCCCCATCAGCCATTTGGCTCTAGCACACATTCTCATGTTTGTTACCATGGGCCTTTTGATATCTACAGATATTTTGGAAACACAGGACATTCCTGGTGAATTTAAGTGCAACATACTTATCTTCTTGAATAAGGTCATGAGGGGACTCTCCAACTGCACTACCTGTGTTCTGAGTGTGCTTCAGGTCACCATTGTCAGCCCAGTGGCTCCTGGTTGGCCAATTCCAAATTTAAATGCATGAATATTATCCTGTGGCTATTTCTGTTCTTATGGGTCCTAAACATACCCATTACTAGCATCAAAATTTACTGCATTGTGGCCACACCCCATAACACCCAGCCTGGTCTTCTGTTTGTCAATGATCACTGTTTCTTTCTGCTCATGGGCTACATGCATAAGGGGCTTCTTTCTCACCCTGATGTTGTTCAGAGATGTCTTCTTTGTGGGCCTTACGGTTCTTTCAAGTGGATACATGATCATTCTCTTGTATAGACAAACCGCAGTCTATACCTCTTCATAGCTCCAGGTTGTCTCCAAGAAGCTCCCCACAACAATGGGCCATGCATGCCATCCTGCTGCTCATCAGCTGCTTTGCGTCCCCTACTGTGCAGACAGCATCATATCACTGTTCATAAGCATTATGTGGAGAACTGATCTTTTTGTTGTTCATCCAAAATACTGTGGCCAATGGCTATGGCACAGTCATTCCTTTCATGCTGATTGGTGCTGACACACACATAATAAGAGTTACACAAACCAAATGGATTAATATAGGTCAGCTTCTGACAGAACTGATCTAAGACAGCTTTGCCCTCTCATTAGCATAATTTTCTCTATTTTAAAGATTTGTGCTCTCAATGAAAAAATAAATGTAATATATGCAATTTTTTGTCAGGAAAAGTAATCTACATCTCACCACTAAGGACCTTGTGCATAATTTTACTGTATATCTGCATGAGTGCCTTGGTTTACATCTATGAAATTTTACAGTTTTTTATTTTGTAGTACACATGTTTATAACATGTTTATTTTCTTTCTTCTTGCATTTTATTTATTAAAAATTCTCTTAATTAAGTACTACATTATTTATATTGTTCATTGTTCTGTAAGAATAGCTGTGCTGCAGCTTCACAATTTATTGTAGCAACCAGGCATGTGGAGCACACCTGTAAGTTAAGCTACTCAGTAAGCCAGACACTGCAAGTTTGAGGGCACTCTGGGTAACTTAGTGAGACCCTGTCCTCAAGCAAGAAAAACAAAAAGTGCTGGGGATACAGCTTAGTGTTCAACCCTCTCTGGTTCATTTTCCTGTAGAAAAAATAATTATTGTAGGTTACCAAAAATTTTTATCAGAACAAAGTAACTTCTGTGGCTATGTGTGTTATTTTTCCTATCTCCTCATCCTTGTTTTCATTTGCATGATTATGAATTTCTTCAGTTTAGATTTACTTTGTATCTTAGAGTTATTATTCTGGGTTTTTTTCTTCCTTCCTGCATTATATTTGAGAATTCTTTTAGTGATATTCTATTTCAGGTACCTTTTCCATTTATTTTTAAAAAATTGCTACATAGTACCCTCTCTTCAAAAATATTTTAGCTGCCAGGTGTAAATGCTCCACCTATAATCTTTTACTTGTAAAACTGGGGAAAGAAAATTGCAAGTTGGAGGTCAACTTTCAAACCTTTGAGAAATTGTGTCTCAAGTGAAAAAATAAAAAGGAATGGAGATTGACTCACTAGTAGAGTGCCACTGGATTTACATCCTGTACCATTTTTTTATTTGCAATAGTGGGACTCAAACATAAGACCTGGTACATGGTAAACAAGTGCTTTACCTCTAAGCTACATCACCAGCTCCTTATGTAACACATATTTTTAAAAAATGAGTGAGATACTACTTTGAGTCACTCAGGACAGCTCACTTTAACAAATAAAAAAGTAACAATAGTTGGTTATGATGCAGAGAAATTGGCACTTCCATAAATTTCAGGCAGAAATGTGACATGGCATACAGTACATACAGAAAGCAGTTTATGTGGTTCCTGAAACATTCAACATAGAATTATCACATGACCCACCAATTCTCCTCCTAGCAATACATCCAAATGACCTGAAAACAGATGCTCAAACACTTGGATATGATGGTCTTGCTGGCATCATTCACTCTAGCAAAAAGGTAAGAACAACACAAATGTTCATCAACAAGTGTGTGGATAGTCAAAATGTGCTGTGCACTTGTGTATGTGCCATGAAAACAAAGCAATTCTGGTACATGCAACAATACAGAGACCTCAAGAAAATTCAAATACATCAATGAAAATTCAAACAATGTCAGTTTGAAAAAAATTGTATCTGAAATAATTCTATTCATGTGAATTATCCAGGATATGTAAACTCACAGACCAAAAGTGAATTAGTGGTTGCCAGGGCCTGGGAGAAAAGGGGGAAGAGTGTTTGCTAAGCATGGTGTGCTTTTATAGTGACTAAAAGATTAGGAAGAAGGTAAAGTAGTTATTACCCAGCAATATTGTGAATGTCACTAAATTGCACATTTATAAGGGTCACTATTATCAGAATTTAGCCTCAAAAAAAGAGAAATGCATAAAAATAATGACAAAAATGCTAGAAGTCTTCTTATCTGCAGGCAATACCAGTTCTTGTTGAAAGACAGGGAGTGGGGAGCTGTGGACTCCTGCATGTACTCTGGATCCCTGACTCAAACCTTGACCAGTAACTCTGGAGTTAGCAGGATTTTGGAACCTCCTATGTGTCAGGCCTTATTCCAGGTTATTTATATACTTTAATTCTTTTCTTTCCCCAAGTCTTGCAGTCTGCTTGAAAGGAAATTTTATTTATTTTATTTTGGCAGCAGAGATAGACCCAGGGATGCTTAACACTGAGCCACTTTGCCAGTCCTTTTCAAAAAAATTTTAAGACAGAATCTTTCTAAGCTGCTAAGGACCACACTAAGTTGACAACACTGGTCTTGAACTTGTAATCCTCCTTCCTTAGGTTCCCAAGCTACAGGGATTATAGGCCTGTGCCACCATGCCAGGATGAATGTTGATTTTACCCATGAGTAAATTAAGACAGAGGAAAACCATATATTCCAAAGTCACCCACCATGCAGGCCAGGGACATGACTGCTTATCTGAATCAAAAATTATTATTTCAGCTATGATGAGAAAAAGCCTATTAGTGGTTGTTTCTAGATGAAGGAGGTGGCAAGACAGAGGTATTTCAAAGAGGCACCAAGAACCTGCTGGGTGTGAGGTCAGCGTTCACTGTCTTGATTGTGGTGATGGTTGTATGCAGATTTATATTTATCAAAACTCAATGCATTCTTTATTCAATGTGTGTAATTTATTGCATTTCAGTTTTGCCTGACTAAATTTTTTAAATTAATCAGAGATTTGAAAAGACAATTCAACAAAGGGGATTTACTGATGACAAAAAAGCACAGGAAAAGGTGCTCAACATCATGGGTCATAGTGAATTGCAATTAACACATCCATTAGTATGGCTTAAATCTAAAAATCTGAAAATTCCAACTGCTCATAATGGAAGAGGAACAAAAGTAACACTCATTTATGGATAGTGGGATCACAAAATTGCCCAACTCACTTGGCAAAGAGTTTGTCAATTTCTTGCTAAGCTATGATCTTACCATATATCTACCAATGATATCTTAGGTGCATAGCTAATGGAATTGAAAGCTGATATCCACAAAATCCTGTGGGAAAATTTATATAACTTTTTGGATTGGTGATGTGGCTCACTGGTAGCACACTTGTCTTGAATGAATGAGGCCTCATGTTTAATCTCCAGCACAAAAGGTAAAACAAGGAAAAGAAACAACTGCACAAGGAGGTTAATAAATACTGATACATCAATATTGGAATAATTATATCATTTTGGTAATTATATCAAATGCACCATAGAAATGTAAGATGTTAAAACTAGGGGAAACTGTGTGGGGGCAGGCATACAGGCACATGCTACAGGTATATTGCGTATTTTTTTCTGTAAACCTAAAACTATCCTAAAAAATAAAGTTTATTAATTAAAATAAATAGAATAGGCTTAGGGTTTTCCTATCTCAGGCCAAACCTACTCAAGGACTCACCCTCAATGAACAACAAATGTGTCTTTGTTCTGAGAATGAATCACCCACAAAACACTGTCTTCCTTTTAACCTACCCCCTGTGGGGTTTTGCTGGTTCTTTTCTATCAGTTGGTTAATCAAGTCCATTTTTACAACTTTCATTTTCTTTATAGAAAACAGTGAACCAAAAACATCAGAAGGAAACTGCTACAGTAGATCAACAGAGTGTTCACATTCCTTTTCATCAAACAACAGTGAGTATGTATTCCTCTGTTCCATAAGGGACAATTCCCTCAACACTAAGGAACATTTGCTCCCAAGTGATGTTTTTACACTCATGAATAACAAGGAAATGATCTGGGAGACCTTTTTTAATAGCATCTACCTCACTTTCACAATGTTACCTATAGACTGAGAGTACTGTTCATTCTATATATGATCAAGGTTTGATGGGAATTCAATATAATTGAGGTAAAGAGGTGTTCTGATACACATAAAAGGACAAATTGTGGCTTATATTATGAACACAAAGTTGTCGATCATATGTTTAGAAGATATTTGGTGTTTTGGAGAACTTCACACCATTTCATTATTTTCTTAATAATATAACACTTTTCCCATGTGGATGATCCATTTCTTGGCTTTGTGAATGACACTAGCCTACCAGAAGCAGGGATCAGGGCCTGTGAATCAATTCTAACCAGTTCAAGTTCCTCAATGACCTCACAACTGTGTGTGAGGACACAACCCAGGCCAGCCAATTGCTTCCCTGATGTTCTTTAACCAGAGTTAGTAGGAAAAAAGTTCTCATTTTTGTTTCTATGGTGAAAAGGAGAGAGTCCTTGGTGACTGACATCCAATGTTCTCAGACTAACTGTGGTTAAGCTGGAATCTGCAGTAGCTGAAGATGTTACCTTCAAACAGGTGTGGTTCATGCACCTCTCTGATGGGTTTTGTCTTTAGTAATGACAATATACCTGCTGCATATTTAAGCATGACTTAGGTGAGATATGTGTAGACATGGACTATAATGGGGGAGTAGTTGAGGACCCACAGATATTGATGAGAAAAAATGACCAAAATGAAGAGAAAACTGACTCCCTCAGCAAGGAGGCCTTTAATCTGTCTTCATGCTCAGTTGAAGAAACTATTAGCAATGAGTTCTTCCTTCCCTCCTGATTTCCTCCCCTCCTACCTTCTTACCTCCCACCATTGCATCCTTCCTAGGTTTCATTCTAGGAGTAAAGGTCCAACATAATCACCATATTTTCTTCTCACAACTGAGGAATTTACAATTTAAAACTAAATGTAAGGCATATTAATTGATATAGGGATGTCATTACTCAGAGCTGCTTTAATAGACAGATGTAAACATTAGTTTTGTTAAGTCACTTTCAGTTTTGCTAGGCCATAACTTATTGGGATCAATAGAAGGGTACTTAAATTTGTTTGCTCTGAGTGCTATGCAACCAGGTGCCTTTGATGTTGGAAAATGAGAGCTACACACAAAAAGTTTTCATCCAGATGGGGCTTGTTTATCATTGTCTGAGAAGGGGGAAAGTACTTGTTTATCATTGTCTGAGAAGGGGGAAAGTACTTTTCTTTTCCTCTTGGGACATTCTCCTTGCCTACTGAAAAACAGGTGCTGTCAGAATTCAGATTCATCACCAAGATTGCCAGCCTACTGAGAGATGAGCTAAACTGTCCATCCAATATAAATTCATCTTGAAAACCTAAGCTACAAATCTGAGTGAAAGAGGAGGCTCCTGAGTAGGCATTGGAGGAAGGCATTTTGAAGTCTGACTCTTGCTACCTCAAAACAAGGACACAGGTATTTATCTCTAATGTGCTACAGAATTTCTTGGAACTTGTAATAGAATTTATGTGATTTTTTTATTTTATCAATTTAAAATTTATAAAATTTTAATTTTTAATATTACAAATACTATCTTATATGAGTGAGTTTTCCAGCATAATGATTAACAAGTTATAATAATTAAAATAGCCCAGCTGTGCACAGTGGTTCATGCCTGTCATCCCAGCAACTTAGAAGGCTAAGACAGGAAAATTTTGAGTTCAAAGCCAGCCTCAGGAAAAGTGAGATGCTAAGTAACTCAATGAGTCTCTATCTCTAAAGAAAATACAGGATCCAAGATGGCGGCCTAGAGGGAGACTGCACCCCCAGTCGCTCCAGAACCCAGGAGTTAAGAAGGGGAGGCATTGAGAGACTCGGACTAAAATAGAGCCACGGGTGAGTCTGCCCACTGGGTAAAGCTCGGCCCGGGTGGCAGGCCCAGATAGAGGTGGCTTATCGGATTCGGGCAGGGCAGCTAGACTCATCCACAGGCAGCCCTGCGCACTCCGGCGGTGGGACCCGCCCACACAGCCAGCTTCTCCAGTTTCTCGGAACAGAACTGGCCCGCTAGTGAGAGCCTTTCTGACCAGAACAAGCTCCAAGTCCCGGAGCCAGTGCAGCACAGCGTACTCTGGCACGCAAGCAGCTTCAGGGAACAGGATAGGGCAGCCAGAGACTTCCCCAAGTAGCCTGGACCCCTGCGGTGGGAGGTGCCATTCAAGGCTAGTTTCTCGGAGCTGACCACCCAGTGAGAGTCTTTCTACATAGAACCAGCCACAAGCCCCCGAACCAACAGAGAGCTTTGTATCCGCAAGCAGCCTCTGGGATCAGGGCAGGGCAGCCAGAGACCTCTTCAGGCAGCTCTGCCCACTCCGGCTGCAGGCTCTCTTCACGGGGTGATCCAAGATGGCGGCCTAGAGGGAGACTGCACCCCCAGTCGCTCCAGAACCCAGGAGTTAAGAAGGGGAGCATTGAGAGACTCGGACTGAAATAGAGCCACGGGTGAGTCTGTCCACTGGGTAAAGCACGGCCCGGGTGGCAGGCCCAGATAGAGGTGGCTTACTGGAGCTAGGCAGGGCAGCTAGAGTCTTCCCAAGGTAGCCTTCCACACTCCGGCAGTGGGCTCATCCCACATGGCCAGCTGCACGGTGCAGGCCCACAGTGAGAGCATTTCAGCACAGAGCCAGTTCCAAATCGTGGAACCAGTAGGGGGCTAGGGGCATTTTTCTTCGGATGCGCTGCTTTATCAGATTCCTCCAAGACATCAGGCTACTGAAGGCTGGGAGGTGATACACTGGAAATCTACCGGGACACTATAAGCCAATAGCGGAAAACTGCAATATCTCAGGGTCCCACTGACAACTGACCAATATGAGAAAACAAGGGAAGAAAATGTCCCAAACAAACCTAGATACTACATCAATAAAACCCAATGACAGCACAGCAGAAGAAATGTCAGAAAGGGAGTTCAGAATGTACGTAATTAAAATGATCAGGGAAGCTAATGAGGAGATGAAAGAGCAAATGCAGGCATTGAAGGAGGAGATGAAAGAGCAAATGCAGGCATTAAATGATCGCACCAATCAACAGTTAAAAGACCAAATACGGGACGCAAGAGATCATTTCAATAAAGAGTTAGAGATACTGAAAAAAAAACAAACTGAAATCCTTGAAATGAAGGAAACAATAAACCAAGTTAAAAACTCCATAGAAAGCATAACCAATAGGATAGAACACCTGCAAGACAGAACCTCAGACATTGAAGACAAATTATTTAATCTTGAAAGCAAAGTTGGCCAAACAGAAAAGATGGTAAGAAATCATGAACAGAATCTACAAGAATTATGGGATATCATGAAAAGGCCAAATTTAAGAATTATTGGGATTGAGGAAGGCTTAGAGAAACAAACCAAAGGAATGAACAATCTATTCAATGAAATAATAACAGAAAATTTCCCAAATCTGAAGAATGAAATGGAAAACCAAGTACAAGAGGCTTATAGAACTCCAAACATACAAAATTACAACAGACCCACAGCAAGGCACATTATTATGAAAATACCTAACATACAAAATAAAGACAGAATTTTAAAGGCCGCGAGAGAAAAGAATCAAATTACATTCAGAGGGAAACCAATAAGAATATCAGCAGATTTTTCAATCCAGACCCTAAAAGCCAGAAGGGCCTGGAACAACATATACCAAGCCCTGAAAGAAAACGGATGCCAACCAAGAATCTTATACCCAGCAAAACTTACCTTCAAATTTGACGATGAAATAAGATCCTCCATGATAAACAAAAGCTAAAGAAATTTACAAAAAGAAAGCCAGCATTACAGAACATTCTCAGCAAAATATTCCATGAGGAAGAGATGAAAAACAACGATGCAAATCAGCAACAGGAGGCGCTAGCCTAAAGGAATAGCCAAATAAAGGAGAAACCAAATCATGTCAAAAACAAATATGAGTCAATTGACTGGGAATACAAATCATATCACAATAATAACCCTGAATGTTAATGGCCTGAATTCATCAATCAAAAGACACAGACTGGCAGATTGGATTAAAAAGAAAAATCCAACAATATGCTGCCTGCAAGAGACTCATCTCATAGAAAGAGACACCCATAGACTAAAGGTGAAAGGATGGGGAAAAACATACCATGCACATGGACACAGCAAAAAAGCTGGAGTATCCATCCTCATTTCAGATAATGTGGACTTCAAACCAAAACTAGTCAGAAGGGATAAAGAAGGACATTACATGCTGCTTAAGGGAAGCATAAATCAGCAAGACATAACAATCATAAATATCTATGCCCCGAACATTGGCTCATCCACGTACGTCAAAAAAATCCTTCTCAATTCCAGATATCAAATAGACCACAACACAATCATACTAGGCAATTTTAACACACCTCTCTCACCACTGGATACATCGTCCAAACAAAAATTGAATAAAGAAACTATAGATCTCAACAACACAATCAGCAATTTAGACTTAACAGACATATATAGAATATACCACCAACAGAGAATGAATACACTTTCTTCTCAGCAGCACATGGATCCTTCTCTAAAATAGACCATATTTTATGCCACAAAGCTACTGTTAGCAAATACAAGAAGATAGAGATACTACCTTGTGCTCTATCAGATCATAATGGATTGAAATTAGAAATAAATGACAGAATAAAAAACAGAAACTTCTCCAATACCTGGAGACTAAATAATACACTATTATATGATGAATGGATAACAGAAGAAATCAGGAGGGAAATAAAAAAATTCTTAGAAGTAAACGAGAACAAAGACACATCATATCAAAATCTCTGGGACACTATGAAAGCAGTACTTAGAGGAAGATTTATTTCATGGGGTGCATTCAAAAAAAGAAGTAGAAATCAACAAATAAACGACTTAACACTACAGCTCAAAGTGCTAGAAAAAGAAGAGCAGACCAATACCAAAAGTAGTAGAAGACAGGAAATAGTTAAAATCAGAGCCGAAATCAATGAAATCGAAACAAAAGAAACAATTGGAAAAATTAACAAAATAGATAAACCCTTAGCCACACTAAAAAAGAGAAAGAGGGAGAAAACTCAAATTACTAAAATTCGGAATGAACAAGGAAACATCACAACAGACACGAGTGAAATACAAAACATAATTAGAAGCTATTTTGAAAATCTATACTCCAACAAAACAGAAAACCTTGAAGACATCAACAAATTTCTAGAGACATATGAATTACCTAAACTGAACAAGGAGGACATACACAACTTAAATAAACCAATTTCAAGCAATGAAATAGAAGAGGTCATCAAAAGCCTACCAACAAAGAAAAGTCCAGGACCAGATGGGTTCTCAGCCGAGTTCTACAAAACCTTTAAAGAAGAGCTCATTCCAATACTCCTCAAACTATTCCATGAAATAGAAGAGGAGGGAACCCTCCCAAACTCGTTCTATGAAGACAATATCACCCTGATACCTAAACCAGACAGAGACACATCGAGGAAAGAAAATTTCAGACCAATATCCTCAATGAACATTGACGCAAAAATTCTCAACAAAATTTTAGCAAATCGCATACAAATATATATTAAAAAGATAGTGTACCACGATCAAGTGGGTTTTATCCCAGGGATGCAAGGTTGGTTCAACATTCGGAAATCAATAAATGTCATTCACCATATCAACAGACTTAAAGTTAAGAATCACATGATTATTTCAATAGATGCAGAAAAAGCATTTGATAAAATACAGCATCCCTTCATGCTCAAAACACTAGAAAAACTTGGGGTAGTGGGAACATTCCTAAACTTTATAAAGGCAATCTACGCTAAGCCCATGGCTAATATCATTCTAAATGGTGAAAAACTGAAAGCGTTCCCCCTAAAAACTGGAACAAGGCAGGGATGCCCTCTTTCACCGCTTCTATTCAACATCGTCCTTGAGACTCTAGCCAGAGCAATCAGACAAACCAAAGAAATTAAAGGGATACGAATAGGAAAAGAAGAACTCAAACTATCCCTGTTCGCTGATGACATGATTATATATTTAGAGGAACCTGGAAATTCCACCAGAAAACTTTTAGAACTCATAAGTGAATTCAGTAAAGTAGCAGGTTACAAGATCAATGCTCATAAATCCAATGCATTTTTATACATAAGTGATGAATCTTCAGAAAGAGAAATTAGGAAAACTACCCCATTCACAATAGCATCGAAAAAAATAAAATACTTGGGAATCAATCTCACAAAAGAGGTGAAAGACCTCTACAATGAGAACTACAGAACACTAAAGAAAGAAATTAAAGAAAACCTTAGAAGATGGAAAGATCTCCCATGTTCCTGGATAGGCAGAATTAATATTGTCAAAATGGCTATACTACCTAAAGTGCTATACAGATTCAATGCAATTCCAATTAAAATCCCAATGATGTACCTTGCAGAAATAGAGCAAGCAATTATGAAATTCATCTGGAAGAATAAAAAACCTAGAATAGCTAAAGCAATCCTCAGTAGCAAGAGTGAAGCAGGGGGTATTGCAATACCAGATCTTCAACTCTACTACAAAGCAATAATAACAAAAATGGCATGGTATTGGTACCAAAATAGACAGGTAGATCAATGGTACAGAATAGAGACATGGACACAAACCCAAATAAATACAATTTTCTCATACTAGACAAAGGTTCCAAAAATATGCAATGGAGAAAAGATAGCCTCTTCAACAAATGGTGCTGGGAAAACTGGAAAACCATATGCAACAGAATGAAATTAAACCCCTATCTCTCACCGTGCACAAAACTAAACTCAAAATGGATCAAGGACCTCAGAATCAGACCAGAGACCCTGCATCTTATAGAAGAAAAAGTAGGTCCAAATCTTCAACTTGTTGGCTTAGGATGAGACTTCCTTAACAGGACTCCCATAGCACAAGAAATAAAAGCAAGAATCAACAACTGGGATAGATTCAAACTAAAAAGCTTTCTCTCAGCAAAGGAAACTATCAGAAATGTGAAGAGAGAGCCTACTTAGTGGGAGAATATTTTTGCCAACCATACCTCAGATAGAGCGCTAATTTCCAGAATCTATAAAGAACTCAAAAAACTCTACACGAAGAATACAAATAATCCAATCAACATATGGTTAAGGAAATGAACAGACACTTCACAGAAGAAGATGTACAAGTAATCAACAGATATATGAAGAAATGTTCAACATCCCTAGTAATAAGGGAAATGCAAATCAAAACTACCCTAAGATTTCATCTCATCCCAATTAGAATGGCGATTATCAAGAATACAAGCAACAATAGGTGTTGGCGAGGATGTGGTGAAAAAGGAACACTCATATATTGCTGGTGGGGTTGCAAATTAGTGCAGCCACTCTGGAAAGCAGTGTGGAGATTCCTCAGAAAGCTTGGAATGGAAACACCATTTGACCCAGCTATCCCACTCCTTGGCCTATACCCAAAGGACTTAAAGTCAGCATACTACAGAGATACAGCCACATCAATGTTCATTGCTGCTCAATTCACCATAGCCAGATTGTGGAACCAACCTAGATGCCCTTCAGTTGATGAATGGATAAAGAAACTGTGGCATATTTATACAATGGAATATTACTCCGCAATGAAGAATGATAAAATTATGGCATTTGTAGGCAAATGGACGAAATTGGAGAATATCATGCTAATTGAGATCATCCAATCTCAAAAAACTAAAGGATGAATGATCTCGCTGATAAGCGGATGAGGACATATAATGGGGGGTGGGAGGGGTTAGCATTAGGTTTAGGGTTAGGTTTAGAGTTAGGCTAAGGAGAGCAGTAAGAATGAAGGAAAGAAGGACTGTATAGAGGGAAAAGAGGGGTGGGAGGGGTGGAGGGAAGGGAAAAAAAACATCATTACCCTATGTAAACGTAAAAAATAAATAAATTTTAAAAAAAAGTAAATACAAAATAGGGCTTAGTGGTTGAGTGCCCCTGAGTTCAATCATTGATATCAAAACAAAACAAAACAAAAATAACCCCACCAGTTTCTAACTTTACATTATTTTCCAGCAATTAAAAAAATTTAAAAGCTTTTTTTGGCAATTTTCTAAACTCACAGACTCACCTAACATTACTATGTAATATTATCTTATTTTTGAGTAGCAACTTCCAATAAAATGTGTATATTTACATGAGAGTAAAGATGTTACATTTTTCAAATGCTGTGGTGCACTATATCAGAATTACTTTATCTTCCTCTTTACTACAACATAGATATTCAATGGAGATGCAATTATCCTAGGGATACAGGGAGACAGGAAAATAGTAGAATAAACACAAGTTTGCAATGAAATTAAACTAGTTTTCTACAGGTTGCCACAGTGATATTAGAATACACAAGCACAGGCCCATTATTCTGGTGACATTTCATTAAGTCCTATGTTAGAAATCATTGTTTCTTGATATCTGAAGGATCTGGAATATCAATATTCTCCTAGCTGATCTGGTAGTTTTAGAGATCTTCTTTAATCACAATCACTTAAAAAAACAAAGAACTTAGTACTAGAATTTTTCACAACTGATGATTCCTTTCACAAAGATTCACTGAATTTTGTAATTTCAAAAACATTCAAATGATGCAAAGAGACAGTAAAATATTAGAATAAATTTAAATTTTGTGATCAAGTAATAGCTGCTACTTTTTCATGACATGGAAGAGCATTATTATAGATAATTGTATGCTCATGCAAATAGACATAGCTCACATCTCCCTCTGTTACAGAAGTTTGTTCCTTGATACCTGAAAATTTTTTTTAGAATTCTTCTCTTCTTCCAGTTGTTCTATGAGCTATAGAGTTTTTCTTTGCTAATGCATAATCATTGAGAAAGTGCATCAAATTTAAGAGAATTTTCAGTAAGTAGAATAAACCTGATATAACATTCCTATGCACACATATGAACACAACCCAGTGAATCTCCCCTTTGAGAACATCCACAAGAATGGGATCCTAATTAGAACATGATATATTCCAAGCTTACATAATTATATCAAAATGGATTCTTCTGTCATGTATAACTAAAAATAACCAATAATAAAAAAACTTTTGCTCACATTAAGTACATTAATGCTTCTAGAACTATTGACAAAAATTACTTTGTTATAATTTCAGTAAACTTTTTCTACTAAAGAAGAGGAGTTTAAGCCAGGTGCAGTGGAAGTTTGCCTGTAATCCCAGAGGCCCAGGAAACTGAGCCAGCCTCAGCCAAACTGAGGCACTAAGCAACACAGTGAGACCCTGTCTCTAAATAAAAATACAAAAAATAGAGGTGGAGATGTGGTTCAGTGGTTCACTGCCTCTGAGTTCAACATCCAGTACCCATCCCCATCAAAAAGTAGCTTTCAGTAATCTAGAGAAAATGACAACAGTTTACAGTAATCTAGAGAAAGTGTATTTTGTCTTTTCAGGAGAAATATTTTCTCATCTAGAGAATGTTTGACAACTTCTTCCACCCAAATTTTGACTAATGATGTTCTGAATTGGAAAATCCCTTCACAAAAACATTTTCCGAGTACAGTTTCAATTCAGTCACTGAATCAACACCGACTTTACATTTGCATGTTCATTAAAGCAAATTAAGCAAAATGTTCAGGAATTGGTGTGATTTAGAAGAAGAAAATTTTAACTAGATAGTAATAATGGAGATGTTTTGCATCCTGATTTGCAAATATTTAAATACAGACATCGGTAGAAGAATAAGTTAAATTTGGAAACTTGGGCATATTTCATGAAGCAGACACAAAATTCTCAGTGTTTCAGGGTCTGAGTGAATATGCTGTAAGAAGAGTCATAGAAGGAATGTTATAAAAGGAACATTCCAGTATCATACAAGCAGAAGACTTCCAGTTGTTTTTGACCTTGTTCATGGAGGACAGTTCTTTTTTTCTCTTTGGTGACAAATATCTTACTTGCAGTGTGATAGGTTGAATTTGACAGGTCCTGATAAGAAGCTTTGATTACAGGTTTAAAATGCTTAGTTCACTTTGAAGTTGAATTTTTCTTTGCATTTAATATTAGTGTGTGTGTAATCTATTCCCTTCGGTATCTCCTGAGAGGTCAAAAAACTGGTTAGCTTCTAAGTTAAAGTCTCACTTTGCTGCTTTCTACAAAAATAGCCCTAGGCTTCACATTGGTTTCCAGGTCATTTCAATCTGGTGTTTTGACAGTGACTCCCCTATTTTCTCATATTCTAACCATGCAAGACTGTCTTCTGTTCTTCTATCTCACAAAACACACAAACAATTTGGATAGTAAATATCCAAAAGCAAAAACAATGTGAGCTCCACCTCTCTTTGGATTCAGATTTTTACTGAAAATCCTCATCCTGATGATGTTTACTAGTAGACTCCAAGATGGACTTTGTGGCTTGTCATGACTGAACTTCTTGTGTTTCTGTATTAATTTCTATACTTTTCGCCTGGATTTTATAAGCATTATGTCAAGGATATGGACTCTAAATAATTTCCCCTTTAAGAAATCTGCAGGAAGACTGAAAGCAAACAAAAACTGACCATTAAATAACATAACTTATGCTATGAAGGGAAACATGGTGTGTACAGGCACAAAGACAAGGGTAAGATCTGAGTATTTCCTTGAGATAAATGAGAGATAATGGGAGATATTCAAAATTATCCCTCAGAAAAATGTCTGAAGTTTAAGTTTATTGTTTTTCTTTTTTTTTTTTTGTTTTACTTTTTTTCTCTTTCAGTGTTTGGGATGGAATGAGTGTTTCATTCATGATAGGCCAGCACTCTACCATGGAAACACCTAACAGCTATTGAATTGAAATTAACATGAAGAATAAGACCCTGTTCTAGTCATAAAGATTTTTGTTGTTTTGGTAAATGACAATTTTTTAAATTTATTTTTTAGTTGGACACGATACATTTATTCATTTTTTTATGTGATGCTGAGAATGGAACCCAGTGCCTCACACATGCTAGGCAAATGCTCTACCACTGAGCCACATCACCAGTACCGACAATTCTTGAGATTATAATGGGTGGTAGATTTACTGGAAAAATGTCAATGAAAATATTGTTGCTATCAAATGCTCCTGCTTTTCTTCCCAGATTCCCCATGAAAACAAAGCAAAATTTCAGTTATTTTGCCATAAGAAATGCCTTCTATCCCCAAGCTGGCATTGGGATCTCAGCAAACACCTTTCTTCTTTGTGTGCACATTGCTGCTGTCTTTGGGGGCCCCAAGTCTAGGCTCACTGACCTGCCCATCACGCACTTGGCTCTGACACACATCTTAATGCTCCTCACCATGGGACTTCTGGTATCTACAGATGTTTGGGAAGCACAGGACATTCCACATAATTTCAAAGTGCAAAGTGCTTATCTTCCTGAACAAGGTCATGAGGGGACTCTCCATCTGCACCACCTGTGTCCTGAGTATACTTCAGGCTGTCACCCTCAGCCCCAGTGGCTCCTGGTTGGCCAATTTCAAATTTAAATCCACAAATACCATTGTGTGGTTATTTCTTTTCTTATGGGTCCTCACCACGTCCATCTCTAGCAACCTGATCCTTTGCACAGTGGCTTCACACAATAAGACCCAGCCTGGTCTTCTGTTTCTCACTGACCACTGTTTCTTCCTGCTCATGAGCTACAGACACAGGTACCTCTTTGTTGCCCTGATGGCATTCAGAGATCTCTTATTTCTGGGCCTTATGGTTCTTTCAAGTGCATACATGATATTTCTCTTGCACAGATATAAACAACAAACCATGTCTCTTCATAGCTCCAGGTTTTCTTCAAGAAGTTCTCCTGAACAAAGGGCCACTCACACCATTCTGCTACTCATCAGCTGCTTTGAGATCCTCTATTGTGTGGACTCCATCATTTCACTATTCATAGGCGTGATGTGCACCAATGATCCCATCCTGGTCTGTCTCCAAATGCTTGTGGCCAATGGCTATGGCACCATCAGTCCTTTGGTGCTGATCAGTGCTGATACTCAAACAATAAAAGTTATGCAAACCAAATGGAGAAACAAATTTCAGCTTCTGATAAAACTCATGTAAAGCAGCTTTGTCATTTTTGTTAGAATGATTTACTTTATTTCATAAAATTTTCCCTCAAAAATTTATTGATAGGATTAAAATTATCTGTTAAAACAAAGTAAACTTAATAGTCAGCAAATAGTTTGTGAATAATTTTTTTCCTGTATCAGCACTATTTTTAAATATATTTACATTAATTCTTATTATATCTGGCTTCATTTTCATATTATAAATTTTTATAATTTCCATTTTTGTTGTATCTCAGACCTTTATACTGGGTCTATTTTCTTTCTTCTTCCAACATAGTTCTTAAAATCTTTTCAGTGAAATGCTATTAGAGGCACATTTATCCCTTTCTCCTTTTCATCTAATAATAGGTACATGCTTATATCCAAGCTACTCAAGAGATTGAAGCAGAAGGATGGCAAGTTCAAGGGCACACGGTGTAACTTAGTGAGACTATGTCTCTAAGAAAAATAAAGAAGACAGGAGCTGTAGTGCAGAGATGGACTATCTAGGGGTTTGCTTCCTTATACCAAATTATGACAAGAAAACCCCACCAAATGCCATGAGATAGCACTTTATGACCAATAGAATGGCTGCATTTAAAAAAATAAGTGTTGGTAACCATGTGAAGAAATTGGAAACCTCACACACTTATGGAAAGAATATAATAGTTATAGAAAATAATTTGATGATTACTAAAGAGTTAAACCTGGAATTACCATATGACCTACCAATTACATTCCTAGCTATATTCCCCAGAGAATTGAAAACAGGTCTTAAAATGCTTGTACATAGATGCTAATGGCAGCACCATCAACACTAGGTAATAGATGAAAATCTAAATGTCCATCAAGAGAAGAATGTATGAAAAAATGTCTGTATATGTGTATAAGTATACATGTCTGAGTAAGCACATGTACATATATATATTCATATAAATATATAACTATATGTAGCATTCATATTTATGTTTATATTGAATATTACTCTGCCATAAAAAAATGAAGTATGGAAACAGGCTACAATATGGATATATCTCAAAAATATGAAGAAAAGGAAACAAAATGACACATGAAAATTCACACATGCTATAACTACATTCATATGAAATATCCTTAAATTGGAAATATCAAAGTCAGAAAGGTGAAAAATAGCTTTCAGGGCTTGAAGTGTCTGGGAGTGAGGGTCTGCTTATCAAATACATGGTTTTCTTCCAGTGATTAAAATATTTGAAACAAGGTAAATGGGGTAATTGTACCACAACATTGTAAATGTCACTACATCACATATTTTACACTTTTAGTATAATTCAATCTCAATAAAACCAGTAAAGAATAAATTCTGAAAACACTAAAGTCTATTCAATCAAAGCATGAGGTGACAGAAAGGAACTATGGAATCAGACTTAATATTCCTATCCTTGTATTTAAATACATGACCAGGGTAACTCCACATGATGTACAATGACAAGAATAGGATTCTCATTAGAATAAATTAAACTCCATGTGTATATAAGACAAAATACATTTTATTGTCTCGTATATCTAAAAATAACAAATAAAGTAATAAGAAAGGAACTACGAAATTATAGATTCTGATGAGTCCTACATTGCCAACCTAAATCATGAATGGTAACACTGGATCCTAGAAATCAAGAGCCTGTAAAGAGATACCAGGCATATTGTAATTCATAAACACACATGCCTATACTAAAAATTCTAGCTAACATAATATTAGTAGTAGTAATAATTCAAATGAAATGTGTAGTGTCTGCTTACCAAA
Source organism: Sciurus carolinensis (assembly GCF_902686445.1). Taxonomy (NCBI): domain Eukaryota; kingdom Metazoa; phylum Chordata; class Mammalia; order Rodentia; family Sciuridae; genus Sciurus; species Sciurus carolinensis. Next base: position 10,334,847 of record NC_062231.1, on the reverse strand, counting down.
AACTGAAAAAAATTCATTTTTTAAAATGCTCTCAATTTTACTACTGTGAGTGATTATTTTCTTCTTCACAATCACATAGATATTATTTTAAATTTAAACAATTTTAATGCCTTTTGAGTATATCCTAGATAAAAGGAGAGAGATAATTTCATCAAAAATGAGGAAATTATTAGTGGAGTAGATGAAGTGGCTTAAGGAAGAGGAAGGAGAAAAAGGAGAAGGTAAGAATAGTAGAATGAATCAGACTGAACTTTCCTATGAACATACGTGAATATGGCACAGGGAATTCCAACACCAAGTCTATCCACCAGACAGTAATTTTTTAAAAAGTCTAAATTTATTGTGGAGGATCAACCCAGTTGAGGGGGAAGAGAAGGGGAATTATAGCATGTGCCAGTAAATGGATGGAACTGCTAAGCAAAATAAGCCAATACCAAAGAACCAAAGGTTGAAAGTTTTCTCTGATGTGCAGATGCCAATTCACAATAAGGGGGGAGGCCAGGAGGAAATAGAGGTCCTTTTGTTTAGGCTGAGTAGGCTGAAAGGAGGGAAGGGGTATGAGTGTTGGAAGAACAGTGATATAAATCAGGCATTATTACCTTATATGCATATATGATTACCTGACTGGTGTAACTCTACATCATGTATAACCAGAAGAATGCGTAATTATATTCCATTTATGTATGATGTGTCAAAATGCATTCTACTCTCCTGTATAAAGAACTAGAACCAATTTTTAAAATGACAGCATTCTCCCCCCCCAAAATTTAGAAAGTGACAGGAATAAAACACTTAGGTTTTGTAATAATAGGCAACATACAGACCAGTGCACAGAAAATAGAACCAGAATAAGCTCATGCAAATGCTGTCAGCTCATCTTTGACAAGGGGGCCAAAAATACACAATGGAGAAAGGATAGTCTCTTTAACAAATGGTGCTGAGGACACTGGATATCCTTATGCAGAAGAAAGAAATCAGAACGTTATCTCATATGTTACTAAAACATCAACTTGCATGACCAATATGATCCTACAATATGTATAATCAGAAAAATGAGAAACTCCATTTATGTATGATCTATCAAAATGTATCACTGCATCCTCCTGTCATTTGCAACTAATTAGAGCAAATAAAAATGTTTTTAAAAGCAACTAAAAATATAAACATGAGACTTGAATCTACAAAATTCCTAGAAGAAAATACTGGGGCCCCATTTACCAATTTCTCCCCATGAATATGACCTTTACTAAGATTTGATCAATATACAGCATTACATGTATCAAAATATCATGCTGTACTCTGGAAGCAGCTGAAGTTATTATGTTTTATTATAAAATAAAAAAAGATTAGAATAAGTTTGGGAGTACTTTATAAAATGAAAACACAAGAGAGAAGCTTCACAACATTGCTTTTGGAAATGGTTTCTGATGACTATGCTGAAAGGATAAGACAGAGAAGCACAAGTAGATAAGTGAAATTTCATTAAACCAAAAGCTTCTGCACAGCAAAGTGAAGCATGAACAGAGAAGATTCAGCTAGGGGAATGAGAAAAATTACTTGCACATCATCTGAGAAGATGATAATGTCTAAAACATATAAATAATCCCTAGAACTTTATAACAATAAATAACCTGATGAAAACAGTAAAGGATTCAGACACACTGGCACATGCCTGGAATACCAGTGTTTCAGGAGGTTGATGTAGAAGGATCACAAGTTTAAGGTCAGCCTCAGTAGCATGTTGGTTGCCAAGGAATGGGGTACAGTGAAGTGCGGTACTGCTCTTCAATCAATATCAAATTTCAATAGTAAAAGATGAATAACTTCTAGATATTTGCAGAATAATTCTGTACTTACAGATTACAATACTGTAATGTGCACTTATAAATGTTTTCAGAGTTCAGATAGCCTATGAGTGTTCTTACTATTATGGAAGAAAGGAGGGAGGGGAAAATGATGAAGACAGAGAAAAAAGAAGAGGAGGTGAAGGAGGAGGAGATAGAATGCAGGCATAGGAGGACTAGTCCCATGGTGCTCTCACACAGTCAGGATCCCTGTTCAAAGTAGACCTGTCCTTGCTAGAATACACTACTCTTACCAATATAAATTTTGTTGATTGTATCTTAGCACTTATGTTTCATAGCTGAATTCCAAGAAGAGAATGGACACATGTATGAACACAGTATGTACATGTAACTGCATGTATACAGTATCTGGCCACCTCATGCACATTAAGGACTTATAATTTCTACCAGCAAGAAGTCCAGTGGGTCAAGGAAATATCAGAACTGAGAGAGAGTTGGGTACAAGTCTATTTACAAATAAGTACAAAGAGGGAGGGTACTGAAGGCAAGGGAGGCCACACTTTAAATTCCAAACAGAACTAGGTTCAAATGCAGAAGAAGGCAATGTATTCTTCACCAAGTTCAAGGACCCCTGCCTTATTCTTTGTCACTCGTGGAACTTCATAGTGTTAGCCCACCTCTCCAGTTGAGGATGTGAAGGAAAAGGGAAACCTGGACAATCTACAGTCACTTTCCTTTCAGTTGTTTCTAACTCACTAACAAGCCAATGGAAGAATCTGTTAACAGTTATTGAGGTAGAGTGGAAACAATTGCGTTGGTTGCGTGTGACTTTCACTGCTCTGATATGAATGAACTCATCATGGGTGTGCAAGCTATAAAATGTGACTTGCTTCTAAGTTTGCATTTAGAATAGACTTTGCATCTTTAAAGATGAATGGTAAAAGTCTTGCTAATAATTGAAAATGCTGTTTTTTCTGTAAACAGAAAGATGCTAGAAGACAAAGAAAATGCACATGACATGAGAAGAGGTCACTGAAGAAATTAATGGATTTCTGTGCCATGATGTTAATGGCACAGCTTACCAGCTTTGTGAGCAAGAACTCCAAGTTTTCATTTTGTACTTGGCCTGGTACATCACACAGCTGGCCCTAATAAATGCCAGTAAAAAGTAGTCTATTTCCCTAGACAAATGGCAGATTCTAGGGTCTGGTCAGATAAATACAAAATTAGCTTCAACACAGAAGGAGGGAGAAGGGGAGGAGCAGGAAGAGGAGGAGAAAGAGGAGGAGAGTGTCCCATAATTCCCCAAATGTGGATGCCTGACAAATGACAAAGGAAGTAAAGTAAAAGATCTTCAAAGAGTCAAAGCTAGAAGAATATGAACAGTAAGTACTTTTAACAGTGAAATATAACTGAAAGAAGCAATTGAATACATGTTTAGTGACATAAATAAATTACTACATAGATAATAAGTAAAGGAAACAGACAAATCCTTCTTACCAAAGAGTTCAAAACACTGCAGGTGGACAGCATCCCCTCCTGCAGGTGGAGACTACTATGCTTCTCCTTTTCAGGGTGGGCAGATTTAGTGACTTCATGGCAATGAATAGTGTAGAAAAATGGGTAAAGAAGTAAATTCCCAAAGGAAGAACCTGATACAAACTACCCTGACCATGGATGGATGGTAGCATCTCAATGACTTCAGTGACCATCAAGAAACTCTGAGAGGCTCTGACATAAAGTCACATTATCTCTGTCCTATTCCTTCCAAAATCATTTAATCACAACAGTCTGAAAACACACATGCACACACAAAACACCATGTAAGGTACATTCTACAAAATATGTGGCCACTATTTGCCACTATTGTGAGTATCATGAAAATAAGAAAAACCTGGGATATGATTCTCTTCACAGGTGATTGATAATAATTTGCACAAGCAGAAAATAAACCTTAGGGATATAAACTTCCTCCTCATGTGTTGAGGGCCTACCCCTCAATGATAGAATAGAATGGTTAATTCTATGTGTGTGTGTGTGTGTGTGTGTGTGTGTGTGTGTGTGTGTTTTAACTAACACATTTTCAGTACACATGTAATGGGATTGGGCCTATTTCCCAATGCATTTTATGCAGTGATCATATATAACTACCCTCATCCACTTTCACCCCATGCCCTGTCCTTCCAAGCACACTTCCAAGTCCCCAGTAATCATGATTCCACTTACAGATTTTTTTAAAAATGAACTCTACTGTATAGCTAGAAAATAGTGATTTCTGCAGTCACAAACAAGACAAAAATGCATTTCTGGGATGAACCCCTCCCCACATATGAGTGACCACCAATGTTAACAACTGCCTGCATCTCCCTTCACCTCGCCTGCAATCAGAAAAATCATATCCAGACATTGTCTTCACTATGACACCCTCTATTCTTGCATAAATCAACCAGTTGGTTTTAGCTCCCACCACCTGAGGACAGTGGTGCCACGGAGAGGATCAGAAACCTCTCTGGTACCAAATCTAATGGTTCCTCCTTAGTCACCCTCTAGTTTATTTCTGAGAGGTTTTCAAGAAAAGAGGCCCTGACTTTCTTTTCAAAATCAGCTCTTCCCAGAAATCCATGTCATTCCCTTTCCTGGTTTTCCATCTTCCTAACTGGATGTCCTCACCCTCTGTCTCCTTCATAGACTTCTCCTCTTCTCCATCACTAAATATGTGCATGTCCACAGCTTAGAGCAAGGCTTCTTGGGTTTCTCCATCTTCACCCCCATCCAGTTCACAGTTTCATTGCAGGAAGTATTTTTCACATCCCCCTGCCTCCCAAAAAATCTTCCTATTAGCCCTAATCTCTCACCTTTAGACATGTTCATGTGGCTATCAAGTGGCAATTGAAAAACCTTCCTCAAAGCCAACCCTCTCTTTCCTGCCTCATGAGTTCTTTCTGCCCCATCTAGTACTGGGTATCAATAACCACCTGGGTTGTTCAAGATAAAAATTCAGGAAATATCACGGGTCTTTTGGCCTTTACATTTTCTCTGATCCATCACCAATTCCTGCTCATTCTAGAGACAAAATTATAAATATATGTGTGTATATATATATTCCCAAAATTATATGTATAAAAACAAATAATTAAATGAATAAATCAGGTTCAACCATGTTTGATCCCGTTACCTAATCATGCCATAATATTATATAATACATATACTATTGATACACACACTCCAAGGTGGCAAGTTCTGCTAAAGGACCACAAATCCTCCCCATATTACAGGACTCAGTGACTACTTTTGCTTAAAAGAACCAATTCTTCACTAAGGCATATTGATGCCCATTGGGTAACTACAAATGCAATAACACTTGGCATCTCTAATATACATATATTTATTGGCTATTTATTGACTTATAATAATCTTATTTAATGGCTTATGATAATCAGAGCCTACCAAGGAAAATGAAATGCCTCCAAAATTAGCAAAGATGCCGGAAGCATCACAGAACAACAGCTGTAGGAAAAGGTACTTTTTTCATAGCTGGATAATTAATTTCATGCATAAAATTTATTAAGAATTATTATGAGATTTATGGGGGGGAGGACCAGGCTTGTAAAAAAAGTAATAAAGGACTTTCTGAAATTTCCTGTAAGCAAGCCAGAGGATAGGTAGGCAGATACTCACCGGACTCTAGAAAGTCTTAAGTACAGTTCTGGTGCCATCTAGTGTCTAAGGAGTTCAGCACTCCTAACAAGGGAAAAATCCCACATCAAGCAGAGCATATATACTGGTAGAGGTGAGATAGGCTTACTTGAATTGTCCTGTTGAGAAGGTAGATGTAGGTAGAGAAGTGGGCAAGGGACAGTTCCTGAAGAAGACTTAACTCAAATGTAGGAAAGGAATGGGGAAAGCTAAGTGACATGATGAGGGGTGTGTTTCAGAATAATTAAGCAGGTGAAGCACTGCTATGGATGATGATGGTGATGACACTAGTCCAAATACTTAATGGGGTCAGTGCCTGACTTCTTGAACTGAACCAATGAAACAGCAGCTCCTACCAGAAGGGAGATGGGGATTCCTGTATGATTTATTTTTATCTATGTCCTGAGTCTCTGGAACAGAGCCTGCTCCATAATAGTTCTTACTTTAAAAACAAGAGAATATATTTTCACATATGTCTTTATGATAACACTGTCAAACCCCTAGGTCCCTACCCCATCCATTGCTTAACTGCCTTTCAGAGAATCATGAAGCTGTGTCTTGGCCTCATCAGACTGAGAGGCAGGTGTCACTCCTTGTCCTATTTACAGATGCTATGAGTTCCCTAATGTTACCTCTGGAAAGTGTCAAGGCCACCTCTGCATCTATGCTTCTCTCATTGCCCAGGCACCAAGAATCCCCTGCCTCTGAGGAACTGAGGTGGACTGTGTAATTTGGAAGAGGCTCCACCATACATTTACCTACAGGTCACATTGTCTACACTGCACACACCAGAGGAGAAGATTCTATGAACATGCCAGAACAAGGTTTGCTCTCCCAAAACAAATTCTCTAAGGGGATGTTCCCCAGGACCCCTTCCTGAAATCTCATGAGCCTGAACCCACCTGAACCTGGAAGACTCACAGCATCTAATGAGAGTGAGCGATGAAGGAAGGCTGTGCCTGGTGTCCTCAATCTCCCTTCATTTACTTGTTGTGTAAGTGGGGAAACTGAGGTTTCAGTGGAGGATAATCTGAGGTCACATTTCTGGCTGAGAAAAGAAAATGTCTCTGCTTCCCCACTGAGTCCACGGAGACCCCTGACAGGATTTTCAGACCACACTTACCTTTCTGGGCTCCCTTCCCCTGATGCAAATACACCCATTACATCCTCCATTCACCTCCTGGACTTCTGGTTACCCCGCTGTACTTCTGGTTACCCTGCTGAGCTCACCTCACCTGCTGGACTTCTGGTTATCCTGCTGAGATCACCTGAGAAGCCCTGGGTGGACCTACCTCCCTTATTCTTCCCATAGCCCTTCCCCACCCACAGCTCTTATGGGTTGGGCTTCACTCAGCCCCTCTGACTCCACTCCACAAGCTCCTTCCATTCACTGGACACTAATCCTTCCACTTGGCCTCACCCTGCCAGCTGGATGCATTCCCCAGGCTCCACTGACCCCACAGGACTCCAAGGACCCTGCTTAGCCCATCCCTTTAGCTCTACTGAGTCCCATTAAACTTTATCTCATAGGCTCCACCCAATATTTGACCTCCATTTAGTGCTGATCTGTAGTACCACACCCACTCCACCCACTCAGTCCTTGGAATTCTGCCCACATGTCTTCTCCCTCCTCTCTAGCCTACTTAACACACTGGGGTTGGATATTTTTCTCTCTAACACTGAAACCCTTTGCACTCTGCTTGTCACAGTCCAACCAACATCCCATAGCGTCCCAAATGGCTTTGCCCATCTTAATCACCCATGCTTTTCAATCAAGGTTGCTCCTACAACTGCCATCACGTGGCCTACCTGGCCATTCCACTGCACCTTGAGAACTCTGTCCAAAATGAGTGAAAGGATTTTTGTAGAGGTGGCAGTGGTCGAAGAAGATGCTCAGGCTCAGGGACAAATGGGCTTGGGGACTTGCAACATAGGGACCACTCATAGCCAATGGATAAACTTGGAACCCTGTGCTCTCCTCTGAGTCACAGTATTTCTGTATACACAGTGCTGCTTATTAGCATAAGAAGAAGCACATTTTGAGCACCTTCTTTGTGTCACTCCGCAACTGACTTCAGAAGGTCAGAAAGGGCAGTATCCATGAGCAACTGAAGCAGTGAAGGACAAGGTCCCCCATCCCACACTTTTAACCTCCTACCTCTTCTACTTTCCTTCCATTTTATTCATAACACCTCTTAACCCTAATTGGTTTATATGATGACAGTTTTCACTGTCGATGCTATAGCTATAGTTATATGGGGTAAGTCATAGACAATACCTATTGTTTGGTTTTATGCCACACATAATCTATGATTATTTACTTTCTTTACTGTTGGAAATTACTAAATGTATAATTTCTGCTTACATTGTAGACATCACAACAGGAGTCAAATACCTAATCTCTTGCTATTGTTTGCATAGGTTGTTGATGTTATTGGGTTCCCCTCTAATCTGTAAGGTACTAAAGACCTACAGGCATATTATAAGCTCATAGTGCAGAAATTCTGCTGCTTCAGATCCATCTGGATAGATGTGGTAGACCCACAAAGAATATGAAAAAGCAGGGAAATAAGCCATCCCACACTACACAGAATACTTCAGCAACAGACTGCACTGACATCACAGTGGAGAAAATGTCAGACATGGAATTTCTAAAGATCATGCTTAGACTGATCTAGGAGATAAAAATGACATAAGGAGTGAGATCTCAGAGATGATAGAAGAAGTTATAGTCACTTCAATAAGGAGATAGACATTCTGAAGAAAATCAATTGGAAATTCTCAAAGTGAAGGAATCAATAAATCAAATTAAAAACTCAATGGAAAGCATAACCAACAGACCACAACACATGGAAGAGAGAGTTTTAGGCAAAAAAGACAAAATATATAACTTTGAAAAAAAAGTGAACCATGGAGAAAATATGTTGAGACCGTGAAAATAATTCTCAAGAAATCAGGTATAGATATTGCGGAGCTGTCTGCGGTGACGGCGGCGCCTCTCCTCTCCGGCTGCACGGCGCTCGCACCACCACCTCTCCCTCCCTGCTGCAGCCCCAACGCCTGGCGCCACCACGCAGTGCCCCAGCCAGTCGGCGGGCAGGCAGGCAGGAACCGCTCGCTCTCGGAAGTTGACAACAGAATTATAGACGTGAAGAATTTTTAAAGAAAGTAACAGAAAGAGAAGGAAAATGCTGAAACCAATCAATGTACGAGTAACTACAATGGATGCTGAACTGGAATTTGCCATTCAGCCCAATACAACTGGCAGACAGCTTTTTGACCAGGTGGTGAAAACAGTTGGTTTGCGGGAGGTCTGGTTTTTTGGGCTGCAGTATATAGACAGCAAAGGTTATTCTACGTGGCTTATACTAAATAAAAAGGTGACGCAGCAAGATGTTAAAAAAGAGAATCCTTTACAGTTCAAGTTTAGAGCTAAATTCTTTCCTGAAGATGTTTCTGAGGAATTAATTCAAGAAATAACCCAGAGACTTTTCTTCTTGCAAGTTAAAGAAACCATCTTAAATGATGAGATATATTGCCCACCAGAAACTGCAGTTCTTTTGGCCTCCTATGCTGTCCAAGCCAAGTATGGAGATTATAATAAAGAGGTTCATAAACCAGGCTACCTGGCTAATGATAGACTCCTACCCCAGCGTGTTTTGGAACAACACAAACTGACAAAAGAACAGTGGGAAGAAAGAATACAGAACTGGCATGAAGAACATAGAGGAATGCTAAGGGAAGATTCAATGATGGAATACTTGAAGATTGCACAAGATCTAGAAATGTATGGCGTCAACTATTTTGAAATAAAAAATAAAAAGGGTACTGAATTGTGGCTAGGCGTTGATGCTTTGGGTCTGAATATTTATGAGCATGATGACAAGTTAACACCTAAAATTGGCTTTCCCTGGAGTGAAATCAGAAATATTTCATTTAATGACAAAAAATTTGTTATAAAGCCAATCGACAAAAAGGCACCTGATTTTGTTTTTTATGCACCACGTCTGAGAATCAATAAGCGGATTTTGGCCTTATGTATGGGAAACCATGAACTATATATGCGACGAAGGAAGCCTGATACTATCGAAGTACAACAGATGAAGGCTCAGGCTAGGGAGGAGAAACATCAGAAGCAGTTGGAAAGGGCACAGTTAGAGAATGAAAAGAAGAAAAGAGAAATAGCAGAAAAAGAAAAAGAAAGAATAGAACGTGAAAAGGAAGAACTAATGGAACGTCTAAGGCAAATTGAAGAACAGACATTGAAAGCCCAAAAAGAACTAGAAGGGACAGGGGCCAAGATGGCGGACTAGAGGACGGCTGCATTTCACGCTGCTCCAGGATGCAAGATTCAAAAGAGGAGATAGTGAGAGACTTGGGACCAACTCAAAGCTGCCGGGTGAGTCTCTCCTGTTGGGGAGGTGTCCCGAATGGGGCAGTAGCCCCGGAACACAGGGAATTTGTGAAGTGGAGTTGCTCGGCGAGACACCCCTCCCCCCACTGGAGCGGTAAACACGGACAACTGGGATCATCGTAGAGGAGGCGGCTCAGCACAGCGCTTGGACTCAAGTAGCCGCTGGGGCTCCGGGCGGCTGCCTGGGGAGGAGCTGCGTGGTGAGCTGTTTGGACCCAGAGTGACCGCTTCCAAACACCGGGGTTTGCCCGGAGGAGGAGGAGAGGCCCGGCGGGTCGCTTGGGTCTAGGAGTGACTGCATCAGAGCCACGGGCGGTTGCCAGAGGAGGAGCAGCGTGGTGAGCTGTTTGAACTCAGAGTGGGCGCTCCTGAGCGCCGGGGGACTGCCCGGAGGAAGAGAAGGAGCACGGCGGGACGCTTGGTCTGGGAGTGACTGCATCAGAACCACAGGCGGTTGCCAGAGGAGGAGTTGCGTGGTGAACTGTTTGAACTCAGAGCTAGCGCTCCTGAGTGCCGGGAGGTTGCCCGGAGGAGGAGGAGGAGCGTGGCTTGTTGTTTGACCTGGGAGTGACTGCATCAGAGCTGCGGGCAGTTGCCGAAGGAGGAGCTGCGTGACGAGCTGTTTGAACTCGGAGCAGCTGCTCCAGAACATTGGTGGCCTGCCTGGAGGAGGAGAGCGGTGGGACGCTTAGTCTGGGAGTGACTGCATCAGAACCACAGGCGGTTGCCAGAGGAGGAGGCGAGTGGTGAGTTGATTGGACTAAAAGCAACCGCTCCGGAACACCGGTGGCCTGCCTGGAGAAGGAGCGTGGTGAGTCACCTGGTCTCTGAGCCACCGCTCCTGAACACCCGGGGGGCTACCCCAAGGAGGAGGAGGAGGAACAGGGCGGGTCACTTGGACTTGGAGTGACTGCCTAGGGCTACGGGTGGTTGGTGGGAGGAGGAGACCCAAAGTGAGTTGTTTGGATTCCTAGTGACTGCGTCGGAAACCGGGCGGCTGTCCGGAGGAGGAGGTGTGTGGCGGGTCTCTGTGTCTCGGAGCTATTGTACGGGGCTCCAGGTGGTGGCTCAGGGGAGGGGCTGCATAGCCAGGCGATTGGTGCAGAGCAGGGTCCCAGGAGCTAGGTGGCTTCTTGCTGGAAGAGCCGCACAGAGACACGCCTAGGGGCGGAGCAAAGTTTCCAGGGCGGCGGGCAGATTCTCTGGGAGAGGCAGCCTAAGGAGACTCGCCTGCGAAGGGTGAGGCTCCCAGGCCCAGGACGTAGGTCCGGGCCCCTGGGATCGTTGCAGAAGAAGACAGCCCAGCCCAGGGGGTAGTTGTAGATTGAGGGGAACCTCTAGGAGGGCAACTGACTAGCGAGACGTCCCCACCGAGTGACTCTTCCCGGCCGGGGGAGGTTTTCCCACAGGGACGGTAAAGTCAGAGACATAGGCACAAACAGGCCTTGCCTCAGCCCGCAGCCTACTTCCCCGTTGGATGACCATTGGTCAACAAGTGGAGACACCTCTGACCACTAGCAGGGAATGTACGCCACCTGAGGGTCACCACCCTAGAGAGGCAGCTTCTTCGTGGAGCTCTGCATTATCAACCTCCTCCAAGACTTCAGGCTACTGAAGGATAAGAGGGGATATACTAGCAATCTTCAGAGACATTATAAGTTGATAGAGGAAATCTGCAATATCTTAATGACCCACTGATCCCTGAACAATATGAGAAAACAAGGGAAGAAAATGCCCCAAACAAATCTAGATGTTACATCAATAAAATCCAACGACAGCATGGCAGAAGAAATGACAGAAAGGGAGTTCAGAATGTACATAATTAAAATGATTAGGGAAGCAAACGATGAGATGAAAGAGCAAATGCAGGCATTGAACGATCGCACCAATCGACAGTTAACAGAGCAAATTCAGGAAGCAAAAGATCATTTCAATAAAGAGTTAGAGATATTGAAAAAAAACCAAACAGAAATCCTTGAAATGAAGGAAACAATAAACCAAATTAAGAACTCCATAGAAAGCATAACCAATAGGATAGAACAGCTGGAAGACAGAACTTCAGATATTGAAGACAAAATATTTAACCTCGAAAACAAAGTTGAACAAACAGAGAAGATGGTGAGAAATCATGAACAGAATCTCCAAGAACTATGGGATATCATGAAAAGGCCAAATTTGAGAATTATTGGGATTGAGGAAGGCTTAGAGAAACAAAGCAAAGGAATGAACAATCTATTTGAAGAAATAATATCAGAAAATTTCCCAAATCTGAAGAATGAAATGGAAAATCAAGTCCAAGAGGCTTATAGGACTCCAAATACACAAAATTACAACAGACCCACACCAAGGCACATTATAATGAAAATACCGAACATACAAAATAAAGACAGAATTTTAAAGGCTGTGAGAGAAAAGAACCAAATTACATTCAGGGGGAAGCCAATACGGATATCAGCAGATTTTTCAATCCAGACCCTAAAAGCTAGAAGGGCCTGGAACAACATTTTTCAAGCTCTGAAAGAAAATGGATGCCAACCAAGAATCTTATACCCAGCAAAACTTACCTTCAAATTTGACGATGAAATAAGACCATTCCATGATAAACAAAAGCTAAAAGAATTTACAAAAAGAAAGCCAGCATTACAGAACATTCTCAGCAAAATATTCCATGAGGAAGAGATAAAAAACAAAGAAGCAAATCAGCAAAGGGAGGAATTATCCTAAAGGAACTGTCAAATAAAGGAGGAACCAAGATGTGTCAAAAATTTTAAATATGAACCAAATGACTGGGAATACAAATCATATCTCAATAATAACCCTGAATGTTAATGGCCTGAATTCATCAATCAAAAGACATAGACTGGCAGATTGGATTAAAAAGAAAGATCCAACAATATGTTGCCTGCAAGAGACTCACCTCATAGAAAGAGATACCCAAAGACTAAAGGTGAAAGGATGGGGAAAAACATACCATGCACATGGGCTCAGCAAAAAAGCTGGAGTATCCATCCTCATTTCAGATAATGTGGACTTCAAGCCAATGTTAGTTAGAAGGGATAAAGAAGGACATTTCATACTGCTTAAGGGAAGCATAAATCAGCAAGATATAACAATCATAAACATCTATGCCCCAAACAGTGGCTCATCCATATATGTTAAACAAATCCTTCTCAATTTTAGAAACCAAATAGACCATAACACAATAATACTAGGTGATTTTAACACGCCTCTTTCACCACTGGACAGATCTTCCAAACAAAAATTGAACAAAGAAACCATAGATCTCAATAACACAATCAATAATTTAGACTTAACAGACATTTATGGAATATACCATCCAACCAAGAGCGAATACACTTTCTTCTCAGCAGCACATGGATCCTTCTCTAAAGTAGACCATATATTATGCCACAAAGCTAATGTCAGCAAATAGAAGAAGATAGAGACACTACCTTGTATTCTATCAGATCATAATGGATTGAAGTTACAAATTAATGAAAGAGTAAAAAACAGAAACTACTCCAACACCTGGAGATTAAACAATATGCTACTATATGATGAATGGATAACAGAAGATATTAGGAAGGAAATTAAAAAATTCTTAGAGGTAAACGAGAACAAAGAAACAACATATCAAAATCTCTGGGACACTATGAAAGCGGTACTTAGAGGAAGATTTATTTCATGGAGCGCATTTAATAAAAGAAGTAAAACTCAAAAAATAAATGACCTAACACTACAGCTCAAAGCCCTAGAAAAAGAAGAACAGACCAACACCAAAAGTAGTAGAAGACAGGAAATAGTTAAACTGAGAGCTGAAATCAACGAAATTGAAACGATAGAAACAATACAAAAAATTGACAAAATAAATAGTTGGTTCTTCGAAAAAATAAACAAAATTGATAAACCTTTAGCCACACTAACAAAGAGAAGACGAAAGAAAACCCAAATCACTAAAATTCGGAATGAACAAGGAAATATCACAACAGACACGACCGAAATACAAAACATAATTAGAAGCTATTTTGAAAACCTATACTCCAACAAAATAGAAAATTTCGAAGACATCAACAGGTTTCTAGAGACATATGAATTGCCTAAACTGAACGAGGAGGACATACACAATTTAAATAGACCAATTTCAAGTAATGAAATAGAAGAAGTCATCAAAAGCCTTCCAACAAAGTAAAGTCCAGGACCAGATGGGTTCTCAGCCGAGTTCTACAAAACCTTTAAAGAAGAGCTCATTCCAATACTCCTCAAACTATTCCATGAAATAGAAGAGGAGGGAACCCTACCAAACTCGTTCTATGAAGCCAATATCACCCTGATTCCTAAACCAGACAGAGACACATCGAGGAAAGAAAATTTCAGACCAATATCCTTAATGAACATCGACGCAAAAATTCAAAACAAAATTTTAGCAAATCGCATACAAAAACATATTAAAAAGATAGTGCACCATGATCAAGTGGGTTTCATCCCAGGGATGCAAGGTTGGTTCAACATCAGAAAATCAATAAATGTCATTCACCATATCAATAGACTTAAAGTCAAGAATCACATGATTATTTCGATAGATGCAGAAAAAGCATTTGATAAAATACAGCACCCCTTCATGCTCAAAACACTAGAAAAAATAGGGATAGTGGGAACATTCCTTAACATTGTAAAGGCCATCTATGCTAAACCCATGGCTAATATCATTCTTAATGGTGAAAAACTGAAAGCATTCCCTCTAAAAACTGGAACAAGGCAGGGATGCCCTCTTTCACCACTTCTATTCAATATCATCCTTGAAACTCTAGCCAGAGCAATTAGACAGACCAAAGAAATTAAAGGGATACGAATAGGAAAAGAAGAACTCAAACTATCCCTATTTGCTGATGATATGATGGTATACTTAGAGGAACCAGGAAATTCCACCAGAAAAATTTTAGATCTCATAAGTGAATTCAGTAAAGTAGCGGGATATAAGATCAATGCACATAAATCGAAAGCATTTTTATATATAAGCGATGAATCTTCAGAAAGAGAAATTAGGAAAACTACCCCATTCAATATAGCTTCGAAAAAAATAAAGTATTTGGCAATCAATCTCACAAAAGAGGTGAAAGACCTCTACAATGAGAACTACAGAACACTAAAGAAAGAAATTCAAGAAAACCTTAGAAGATGGAAAGATCTCCCATGTTCTTGGATAGGAAGAATTAATATTGTCAAAATGGCCATACTACCAAAAGTGCTATACAGATTCAATGCAATTCCAATGAAAATCCCAATGATGTACCTTACAGAAATAGAGCAAGCAATTATGAAATTCATCTGGAAGAATAAAAAACCCAGAATAGCTAAAGCAATCCTTGGCAGAAAGAGTGAAGCAGGGGGTATCGCAATACCAGATCTTCAACTCTACTACAAAGCAATAGTAACAAAAACGGCATGGTATTGGTACCAAAATAGAAAGGTGGATCAATGGTACAGAATAGAGGACACGGACACAAACCCAAATAAATACAATTTTCTCATACTAGACAAAGGGGCCAAAAATATGCAATGGAGAAAAGATAGCCTCTTCAACAAATGGTGCTGGGAGAATTGGAAATCCATATGCAACAGAATGAAACTAAACCCATATCTCTCACCATGCACAAAACTAAACTCAGAATGGATTAAGGATCTCGGAATCAGACCAGAGACCTTGCATCTTATAGAATTAAAAGTAGGTCCAGAGCCTCAACATGTCGGCTTAGGACCAGACTTCCTCAACAGGACTCCCATAGCACAAGAAATAAAAGCAAGAATTAATAACTGGGATAGATTCAAACTAAAAAGCTTTCTCTCAGCAAAGGAAAGTATCAGCAATGCAAAGAAAGAGCCTACAGAGTGGGAGAAAATCTTTGCCAATCATACTTCAGATAGAGCGCTATTCTCCAGAATCTATAAAGAACTCAAAAAACTCTACACCAAGAATGTAAATAATCCAATTGACAAATGGGCTAAGGAAATGAATAGACACTTCACAGAAGAAGATGTACAAGCAATCAACAAACATATGGAAAAATGTTCAACATCTCTAGTAATAAGAGAAATGCAAATCAAAACCACCCTAAGATTCCATCTCACCCCAATTAGAATGGCAATTATCAAGAATACAACCAACAACAGGTGTTGGCGAGGATGTGGGGAGAAAGGTACACTCTTACATTGCTGGTGGGGCTGCAAATTAGTGCAGCCACTCTGGAAAGCAGTGTGGAGATTCCTTAGAAAACTTGGAATGGAAACACCATTTGACCCATCTATCCCACTCCTTGGCCTATACCCAAAGGACTTAAAATCAGCATATTACATAGATACAGCCACATCAATGTTCATAGCTGCTCAGTTCACAATAGCCAGATTGTGGAACCAACCTAGATGTCCTTCAATTGATGAATGGATAAAGAAAATGTGGTATATATATACAATGGAATATTACTCGGCCATAAAGAATGATAAAATTATGGCATTTGCAGGCAAATGGATGAAACTGGAGAATATCATGCTAAGTGAGATAAGCCAATCTCAAAAAACCAAAGGAAGAATGATATCGCTAATAAGTGGATGATGACACATAATGGGGGGTGGGAAGTGTTAGTGTTGGGGTTGGAGTTGGGTTTAGGGAGGAGGGCAGGAATGGAGGAAGGAAGGACTGTATAGATGGAGGGGAAGGGTGGGAGGGGAGGGGGGGAAGGGAAAAAATGGCAGAATGAATCAAACAACATTACCCTATGTAAATTTATGATTACACAAATGGTATGCCTTTACGCCATGTACAAATAGAGAAACAACATGTATCCCATTTGTTTACAATAAAAAGAAAAAAAAAAAAAAGAACTAGAAGAACAGACTCGAAAAGCTCTAGAACTGGATCAGGAACAAAAACGAGCAAAAGAAGAAGCTGAACGACTAGAAAAGGAGCGTCAAGCTGCCGAAGAGTCCAAGTCTGCTATAGCAAAACAAGCTGCTGACCAGATGAAGAATCAGGAACAACTAGCAGCAGAACTTGCTGAATTTACTGCCAAGATTGCACTTCTAGAAGAAGCCAAAAAGAAAAAGGAAGAGGAAGCTACTGAGTGGCAACACAAAGCTTTTGCAGCCCAGGAAGACTTGGAAAAGACCAAAGAAGAGTTAAAAACTGTGATGTCTGCTCCTCCTCCCCCTCCCCCACCACCAGTCATTCCTCCAACAGAAAATGAACATGATGAACATGATGAGAACAATGCTGAGGCTAGTGCCGAATTATCAAATGAAGGAGTAATGAACCATAGAAGTGAGGAAGAACGTGTAACAGAAACACAGAAAAATGAACGCGTAAAGAAACAACTTCAGGCATTGAGTTCAGAATTAGCCCAAGCCAGAGATGAAACCAAGAAAACACAAAATGATGTTCTTCATGCTGAGAATGTTAAAGCAGGCCATGATAAATACAAGACTCTTCGACAAATTCGACAAGGCAATACAAAGCAGCGTATTGATGAGTTTGAAGCAATGTGAGAGTTGTTATTTTGCATACATGTTCTTCATAAGCTGAACCACCAACAGAGAAAAGCAGGCCTTTGCAGATGTGATGGAATGCATCCCACCTTGCCAAAGCACTTATACCAGTTTGACTGTGGTGGCTGAAAGACAAATTTAAGGGGAGCTCTTCAACATTAAGGCAGTGCGATGTCATGCTCGGTTTTCTTTTTTATTTGGGCCAGGGAATGGAGAACCATGTTCCATCACCTCCTTTTACATTTTTCAGTTTTTGTTTTTCTTTTTCTGTTGAACATTTAACACTAATTATCATGTCTGACAAATGTGTATGTGTGGCTTGAGCACTTTGTGCATTTTAAAGGATAATGGTGGACGTTTCAGTAAGTGTTTAGATGGAGCACTCAGTTTTCCCTTGCCCTTTCTGTGTTTAACCTGTATACATTTCTTCATTCTCTTACATTTTCTCAGTGTTCCCTTCTCGTCTCCCGCCATTCCCATAGCCATAATCCTGCTATCATATGGATCATTGGTAGTGTTTAAAATTATGGCAGGGTGAACAAGTCTTTGAACATTGTGTAGATGATGACTGCGAATCATGAAAAGGATTAATACATTTAATAGTATAGTGTGTAGCTCATGGTTAGTTTTTTAAAAGAAAGTCCCAATTTAATTACATTATTGGATATTTGTTATTTGCTTACCTAATTACAATCATCTTTGACAGCTAAATTGTTTGGTGTTTCATCTCCTGTCATTTTTGGTGGTTTTCTTTGACTGCCACTTCACAGAGGTGTAGTCAGCAGGTGGTTAGTTTTTTTTTTTTTTTTTTGTACCAGGGATTGAATTCAGGGGCTTTCAACCACTGAGCCATATCCCTAGCTCTATTTTGTATTTTATTTAGAGACAGGGTCTCACTGAGTTGCTTAGTGCTTCACTGTTGCTGAGGCTGGCTTTGAACTTGTGATCCTCCTGCCTCAGCCCCCCGAGCCGATGAAACATTATCTACAAATAAGTTGTCTCAAAAACTTGAAAAGTTTTGTTCTTTCATGAGTTGATTTAGAATAATGAATGTCTGATAAAATAAACATTTCTTGGTAATTGATTTTGATACATAGAAAAAAAAGCAAAATGACCATTATGGAAAGGCAGTATATAAAAACAACAGTCCCAAGAAGGGGACAGTAATACTACCTCACTATTACACCTGCAATGACTGGTTGTTCAAACACAATGAAATGTGTAAACTGTATGTTTATTATACATCAAGACAGTCTCAATCATGGAGGAATATTTTTGAGACTTCATTTTCCTTCAGAATATGTGAGTGCTAATTTTTTAACTGACCTTTTGTTAAGTTGAACTGTGGGCTCTAATTTGTGTTAAAATTTTAAGCTGTCACTGGTATATTATCTTCTTAGGTGTTATGTCTGAGGAAGTGTGTCTCTATGTGTGAGAGAAAGAGATGTTGCCTTTGTAGCATATGAAGAATGTCTGTACTATCATTTCTTGATATGATAATTACAGGATCATTTTAGCATTTTTGGTTTCTAAATCACTGTGCTTATTTTTTAATCTGTAACTTAAAAAATTAAATTTGGTTTGTTAATCTTATTTTAAAAATTATAAAATTTAGATTATTGTTAATTTCAATTATCTTATCAAATCTTTCCAGTTAGAAAGATATCCTAATATTTTCTTTATTATGAAACACCTGGATTTGAAGATATGGAAAGCCTTGTTTTCTCTGTGTGGTTCAGCTACTTTGCATTTGGTATTGTGCACTCAAATTTACATTTATTAAAATTGCCATTTTATTAAACATTTTTCATGCACAATAGATTCAAGTTATGTCTGAAAATATCTCTTGTGCTTTTTTATTTTGCTGATTTTAAAAGGATTAATCTGGGCAGACATTATGAAAAGGAAAGGTTTTGCTTAATATATTTTGGACTTTGTAGGACAAAAGATAACTGGTTAACCTTGAAGTGACTGTTGTACAGTGATGTGCACATGCTTCAAAATCCTATGGAAGAGATTGTTTCTACTTGCAGTACACTAGAGGGATAAATTGTAGACTCTACTGTTTATGCTTTGAAACATAAATGTCTACTTTTACAAAGCATTAAAGGAATTGCCATGATAGTAAAAATATGGATTTCCATTGGATTTTCATTAATTCTTCTAATTTTGAATTGTGTGCACTATCACTGCTACATCAGCTTGTTACAGTGTTGAAAAATTACCAGTTACATTTGCTGTTTATAATCTATTTATAGATTAGGATTAAAATGGATTTAATCCATTTTTAAAGCTGTGTGAATTTTTTTAAACAGGAACAGCCATTTGGAATATGGATTTTCATAGTGATTAAACCAATATAACTTACCATTAGCAGATGAGAGCACATGTGCATATAGTAATGTAAAATACACTAATGAGTATTTGGTAAATTCCAATAGGCTTTTACCATTAGTATATATTTTTGTGTTGTACAACTAAGTTACATCTCTAATTTTGGATAATATTCATTGGTTAACAATAAAGTAACAAAAGCTAATGAAAAAAAAAAAGAAATCAGGTATAACATGAGAAGGCCAAATTTAAGATTCATCAGGGTAGGTGAAGGCTCTGAAATATAAATAACAGGCATGAAAAACATTTCAAAGAAAAACTATCAGAAAAATTTCCAAACTAAGAATAAAATGTAAAATCAAATACAAGAGGCACACAAGATTCCAATCATCAAAAGCTAAAACAGACCCACTCCAGGACACATTACTATGAAAAGACCCAACATGCAGAAAAGGATAGAATGTTTATAGTTCAAGAGAAAGATACCTGGTCACATTGAGAAGTTAAACCAATCCATATCTCAGCTGATATTTCAACCCAAATTCTAAAAGTTGGAGGTTGTCAAAATACCAAGCTTTGGAAGAGAATGGATGCCAACCAAGGAAACTGTATCCAGAAATGTGAAGTTTCAGATTTGAAGATGAAGTAGAAACTTTCCACCATAAATGAAAGTTAGAAGAATTCACAATTAGAAAGCCAGCACTACAAAACATACTTCATAACATACTTCATGAAGAACAAATGGAGAATAAAACTGAAAATCAGCAAAGGGTGAAGATGCAGAAGAAGAAGAGTCAAAGGAGAAAGTAAATGAAATTAAAAACTAAAAATAAAACAAAATGACAGAGAATAAAAGTCATTTCTCAATAATAACATTGAATGTAAATGGCTAACTCATCCATCAAAAGACAGAGATTGGCATCTTAAAAAGCAAGATCCAATGATATGCTGTGTCTGAGCAAGTAACCACATAGACAAAGATCTAGACTGAAGATGAAAGGATGGGAAAAAACATTATTCACATGAATCTTGTAAATAGCAGAAGTTTCTATCCTCATATCAGAGAAAGTGGATTCAAACCAATGTTAATCATTAGGGACCAAGAAGATCATTTTATACTGCTTAAGGGAAGTATGCATCAACAAGACAAAATAATCATAAATACACCATAAACAGTGGAGCATCTACATAAATTTAAAAAAACCCTACTAAATTTTAAGTATCTAACAGACCACAGCACAATAATACTGGGTGACTTTAACACACCTCTCTCATCTCTGGATAGATCTTTCAAACAAAAACTAAATAAAGAAGTTAGAGAACTAAAAAACATAATTAATAATTTAGACTTAAGTGACATATATAGAATATTGCATCCATCAGTGACTGAATACACTTTCTTCTCATCAACACATAGATCCTTCTTTATTATAGACCATACTGTAGGCCACAAAGCAACTCTTAGCAAATACAAAAGAACATAATACCTTGCATTCTATCACATCATAATGTAATGAAGCTAGAAATCAACAATAAAATAAAAATAGATACTACTCTTACACCATAAGACTAACTAATACACTACTGAATGACAACTGGAGAGCAAAAGAAATTATAGAAAAAATTTAAAAAATAATTAAAAGTAAATGAGAATAGTGATACAACATGCCAAAATCTATGGGACACTGTCAAATCAGGTTTTTTTTTTTAACTTTCCTTATTTATTCACAATTTATAATTAGAAGACAAAACAACTTGCAAAAATTTTTACAAAGTCTCTTACATGTAATGAAATCAGTATTCAATATCCCAATGGGGACTTACCCTCCTGGCATTCAACTAGTGAAAGGTAGAAGCACACTTCTAGAATACAAGAAAAATAAATACTTGAACTTGCTATAAATTGGTCAAAAGTATTATGAAAAACCTTTAAAACCAGCAATACAATTGTGTCCATCTTTTTGTTTTTCAGTTTGGTGGAAATAGTAAGTACTCCTGGGACTCAGTCTGTGTCATGGGGACTCAAAATTGGAGAGTGACTATGATGACCTTTTTGTGATGAAACTCATCATTTCAGCCTTTGAGTGAGGGCTTAAGTGAGTGGAAGATGACCTTTTATAAAATCATAAAATTATTCATGACAGAAGCATAAACCTCCAATGACTTAAGTAGAAACCTAGAGATCACCAAACAGAATTCCATGGTGGCAAAGATAAAGGTTTTCTATTACTTCATCTTTATTCCCTTTGGAATGCCTAGAATATAGTAAGTATTCAATAAATACCTCGAAATAAAAGAATGAATCAACTGATCATCTAAAGTACTGTAAATGCTTCTGTACCTTGAGTGAAAAACTGTCTCTCTCCATTGTCTTCCCATCGGTTTGGGTTTTGAGGCATCTAAGCATAACTGGTGATGCTTTCAGGTATTGAAGTTTGCTTTGGCTGCCTGGGGGCAGGCAGAGGTCAGGATAAAGCAGATCAATTATAGGAAGCATGAGATAAGAGTATTTTGATGCCAGATTATCTGATGGTAGGCTGGTTTCTTTGTCTCTCTTTTGTTAACCCAAACACTTTGCTGTATTCCACTGTTTGTGTAAATGTGTCATAGGGAAAAAAAGAAAGGACTTTATCTCTAAATTTAGGGTTAGTGCTTTAAAAAAGAATTGTTCTGTCCTAATTCATTTATGAAGACAGTTCTATGAGGAAAGTTTATTACATTGAGCTCTTTTGTTAATGGGATAGAATGTATACAAATAAATAATCTAACATTTAACCTTAAAGTCCTACAAAAAAGGAAGAAATAAACAAAAAATCAGAGTACAGAAAACAATTAAAAATCAGAGACAAAAAATCAATGAAATTGAAACAAACCAAAAAAAGTTTATAAAATGAAAAAAGTTGATTAAAAAAATAATATTGATAATCACTTAACAAAAGTAACAATGACAGAGAGAGAGACAACTCAAATGACTAAACTTTGATGAAAATAAAATATATGACTGGGTCAGTAGCTCTGTGGTAGAATGCTTGCCTAGCACATGTGAGGCACTGGGTTTGATTCTTAGCACTGCATAAAATATAAATAAATAAATAAATAAAATAAGGACATTCCACCTGTATATAGCTACAAAAAATATTTTAAAAATCATCATGATATTTACTCCTGAAATATAGATGATAATTAGAAACTATTTTGAAAATTTGCACTCCAATTAAATAAAAAAATTCTGAAGACATCAACAAATATCTAGAGACATAGGACCTACCCAAATTAAATCAGGACAGAGACAACATAAAGAAATCAATATCAAGCAATGAAATTAAAGATGCCATCAAAGCATACCTGAAAAGAAAAGCCTAGAACCAGACAGATTCTCAGTCATGTTCCACAAGACCTTCAAAGAAGAACAAACACCAATCCTCCTCAAATTATTCCACAAAATAGAAAATAGGGAAACCTTTCCAAATTCATTCTATGAAACTAATATTGCTCTGTTACTGAAACCAGACAAAGACCCATCAAGGAAAAAAACAGAACTCAGACCATTAAACCTGATAAATAAATATGCAAAAAATTTTAATACTGGCCTATTACATACAAAAATATATTAAAAATATAATGCACCAAGATCAACTAGGGTTCATCACAGGGATGCAAGGTGCATTTATCACATGGAACTCAATAAACATAATTCATAACACCAATAGGTTAAAGACAAGAATCTCATGGTTTTCTCAATAGATGCACAACAATCAAATGACAAAATTTAGGATCACTTCATGCTCAAAACAGAAGAAAACCAGGATAGTATGAACATACTTCAACATTGTAAAAGTTACATATGCTAAACTCAAGGCCATCATCATATTAAATAGAGAAAAATTAAAACCATTCCCTTGAAAAATAGGAACAAGTCAGGGATGCCCTTTTTTACAACTTCTATTCAACACAATCTTTGAAACCCTGGACAAACCAATCAGATAAAAGAAAGAATTTATAGGAATATGCATAGAAAAGAGCTCAAACTATATCTATTTGCCTATGACATGATTCTATATTTAGAAGACCCAAAATATCTCCACTAGAAAGATTCTAGAACTCATATAATTTCAGCAAAGTAGTAGGATACAAAATAAACACCCATAAATCAATTCCATTCAAATACACCAATGATGAATCAGCTGAAAGAGAACTTAGGAAGACTGTCCCATTTACCAAATCCAAAAAAATAAAATAAAATCCTTGGATATCAAAATGACAAAAGAGGTGAAACACCTCTTCAGAGAAAATAGAGAACACTAAAGAAGTAATTGAAGGAGACCTTAAAATACGGAAAGATCTACCATGATCTTGGGTAGGCAAATCTAATATTACAATGGTCATACTACTATAAATGCTATATAAATTTAATGCAATTCCTATTAAAATCCCAGAGATGTTTTTCAGAGAAATAGGAAAAGCCCTCATGAAATTCATTTGGAAAAATAAGAGACTCAAAATAGCCAGAACACTTCTTAGAACAGTGACACTGGAGGCATCACAATATCAGGCCTTAAATTATACTACAGAGCTACAAGAACAATAATGGCTTGTTATTGGCACAAAAACCATCATGAAGACCAGTGGAAGAGAATAGAAGGCAAAGAGACAAAAACACATAAATACAGTTATCTCATACTAGGCAAGGATGCTAAAAACATACACTGTAGAAAAGATAGCCTCTTCAACAAATGGTGATGGGAAAACTGGAAATCCATATGTAGTGCAAAGATATCAAACTTCTATTTCTCTCCCTACACAATAATCAACTCCAAGTGGATCAATGACCTAGAAATTAGATCAGAAACCCTGCCCATAAAAGAAAATATCCACCTAACACTTTAACATATTGACTGGAACTGAATTTCTTAATAAGACTCCTAAAGTGCAAGTAAAAATATCAATAAATGGGTGGTATCAAACTAAAACAGCTTCTTCTCAGCAAGGGAAACAATCAAGATTATGAAGAGAGAGTCTGCCAAGTTGGAGAAAATCTTTCCCACCTCAGACAGAGCATTAACTTCCAGGGTATACCAAGATGTCAAGAATAACCCCATCAATAAATGTGCCAAGGAACTGAACAGACTCATCTCAAAAAAAAATTGCAAATAGTCAAAAGTATATGACAAAATGTTCAAAGTTTCTAGCAATTAGAGAAATGAAAATTAAAACTGCCCTGAAATATAATCTCACACCTGTCAGAATGGCAACTAGCAAGAATAAAAGCAAGAATAAATGTTGGCAAGGATGTGGGGAAAATGGTACACTCATACAAGACTACTGCAACTGTAAATTGGTGCAACTACTCTGGAAAGCAGTATAGAGATTTTTCCAAAAACTTTGAATGAAACCAACATTTGACCCAGTTACCCCACTCCTCAGCAAATATCAAAAAAATGTAAAATCAGCATTCTACAGTGATCCTGTCACATCAGTGTTTATAGCAGCACAATTAATGATACCCAAGCTATGAAGCTAACCTAGTGCCCTACAACAGATGAAAGGATTAGAAAATTGTCATTGTCATATACACAATGGAATATTACTTAGCCACAAAGAAGAATGACTTTATGGCATTTTCCAGTAATTGGATGGATTTGAAGACTATCATGCTAAGTGAAGTAAGTCAATGCCAAAAAAAGCAAACATAAAATGTTTTCACTGATGTATTAAATAGGGTTGGGGTACACAAAAGTTCAGTAGATTTGACAAAAATAAATCAAGAAAACAGTGGAAAAAAATCTGAGATGATTTTACTCTGTACAGGTATGAAAACACCTAAGTGAATCCTGCCACTGTGTATATCCTGAAGAATGGGATCACAATAGAAAAAATATATATTCCATGTTTGTAATTTTATCAAAATGGATTCTACTGTCATGTATAGCTACAAAAGAAAAACAAATAAATTTCCATCTAATTTTTATCATGTTCCACTAAAATGAGAATACTATACTTTTACTTAATTGACAACATGTTTGTGGATATTTAGCAAGATAATTCATGTGAAGTGATGTGCTGTTCACATTTAAAGACAACTGTGATTAATATTGCGAAATAGAATTCTTGATCCAAAAAATACCACCTATTTGGAAAGTCAAAGTTGACATAAAGGGGTTTTCTCTTTTGCTCTTACTAAGGTGGGTAGGAGAAAATCCTGAGTGACTGACATCCTGGGTTCTCACAGCACCTGCTCAAGGCTAAGCTGCAATCTATAGAAGCTGGAGAAATTACCTCCAATCTCAGCCATGGCTTTTGGAGGTTCCATGTTATAATCATCTTTAATAGTGAAAATAGATTTTCCAAAAATTGACACGACTTGTACAAGAGAGAAGGTGGAGTGGACTAGAACAAGGGATTTGTAGCACAGGTATCAATGGGAGTAATGAGGACTACAATCAATAGAAAACTGGCTCACTCTGGAAGGAAGATCATACAACTTCTTTATGCCCATGTGATGCAATCTCATTCATCTTTGAATCCTTCCTTCATTAATTCCCTCTTTTCCCACTCCTCTACCTTTCTTTCCAGCACTAGAAGTCCCAGTTCACTCTCCATAATTTCTTGTCAAAACCAAGCCACTTAGTAAACAAGGGTCAGGTGAAAGCATATTCATTAATATTGGATGACACTACTCTGAGTTGTTTAGAGTACACAGTCCTGAGAAATAGATTTTTTAAAATTTGTTTCCATTCACACATAACATTGAATAGTTTTATATTTCATTTTATCTTATGCCAGACTGTAACTGTTGTGAGTCCATGTGAGAGGCCTTAGATTTCTTTGTCATTATTAGAACTCCAAAACAACCAAGGTGCAACTCACCTTGGAAGATGAGTGTAACACATAGAAAGTTTTCATCCAGATATTCCTACTTTACCATAGTCAGAGAATGGAAGAAAATTTTTTCTTGGGGACTCGCTCCCTGCCTGCTGCAAGATGGGTGCTCTTACCCATCTGTCTTCATTCCCTTTTACTACAGATGAGCTAAAGTGGTCTGTTCCATATAACCTCATTTTGGAAGCCTCAGTTCCAAATATGAGTAGAAGAGGAAGCAGAGGAGGCTACTATGTAGGCACTGGAAGGCACTTTGAAGTCTGACCTTACTACCTCACAACCAGAACACAGGTATTCATAGAATTGCTACTTGCTTGAAAATTTATAGTATTACTTTTATTCCATAGTATTTGTATAATTTATAATGTACAAGTATTATTGTACATGAGTGAATTTTTCAATAAAATATTCACAAGGAAAAATAACTCAAAAGGCTAACAGTTCTAGCTTTACACCACTTTCTAGCACTTAAAATGTTTCCAATTCTCATATGGCAATTCATAATCTCAAGACACACCTACTAAAAATGCTAGCTAGTAATATATAAATAGTACTAATAATTTCAAATAAAATGTGTAGTGTGCGGTTATCAAAACTAATAACATTTTGTGTGTTAAAATGTTCAGTTTCATCACATAAGAATAATTATTTTCTTCTTCATGACCCCATAGATATTATTTTAAACTTGGAAAATTTTAATGCCTTTTGAAAATACCCTAGGGAAAAAAGGAAGAGGACATTTAACCAAAGTTGAGGAAAAGATCGGAAGAGTAGATAAAGTCTACTGAGGAGGATAAAGGAGAGACTGGAAAAGGGAAGAACAATGGAAGGAATCCGACCAACATTTCTGAAGTACCTAAATGAATACACAACAGTGAATCCCAACATCAAGTATATCCACCAGACACTAAATTTAAAACAACTATATATAAATTGCAGAAGAATCAATAGAGTAGAGGGAAAGCAGGGAAAGGTAGGGAGGAAGGGGAGTGCTGGGAACAAATTTATAGTCCATGCTTTCATTACTATGTCAAAATGCATCCTAATGATAGATATAACTAAAAAGTGAAGAGAAATCTGGCTTACTCCAGAAGGAGAATCATTTATTTTATTTATTCCTTCATGAAACAACACCATTCATCTTTGAATCCTTCCTTCTATCTTTGTTCCCTCTTTCCCATTCTTTCTCCCTCCCTTCTTTCCTTTCTAACCAGCAGTAGAGGTCCCCATTCATTCTCCATAATTTCTTCTCATAATCAAACCATTTGGAAATCAAAAGCTGCTAGGGAGTATATTCATTAAAATTGGGTGTCACTACTCTTGAGTTGTTTTCATTAGACAGACCTGAGAAATATATTTCCTAAATGTGTTTCCATTCACATAAAATATTAAATAGGCTTATATTTAATTTTATTTTATGCAGACTGTAACACCTGTGGGTCAATGTAAGAGACATTAGATTTCTTATTATTGCTGGGACTCAAAGTACAATTCAGGTCGCTGTCCTTGAAAAATGAGAGCTACATGCTAAGTTTTCATCCAGATGCTGGTATTTCACCAATATCTGAGAATAGAAGAAAGCATCTTTCTCTTCCTCTGCCCTCTCTGCCTACTGCAGGACAGGTCCTGTCAAATGTGAGATGAAACACTAAGATTCCCAGTATTATCACAGATGACCTAAGCCATCTGCACCTTAGAACTTCATTCTGGAAGCCTCACCTCCAAAAGTGAATGGAAACAGAGGCAGAAAAGGCAGAGGAGGCTCCTACGTAAAATGTAGAGGAAGGAATTGTAAAGTCAGACTCTTACTATACAATATCCCAGACACAGGCATTTATAGAATGGTTATTTACTATAAATTTTATAGTACTACTTTTATTTCATAGTATTAGTATAATATTACAAGTATTATCATACATGAATTATTTAGTATAAATGTGCACAAAGAATAATAGTTCAAAATACTGACCATTCTAGCTTTACAAAAAATTCTAGGACTTAAATTTTTTAAATCCCATTATTACAGTTCTTAAACTCAGACACACTGATACTAAAAGTCCTAGCTAATATTAATTGTAGTAGAGACTTCAAATAAAATGTGTAGAGTGTGCTTACCAAAAATTGATAAAATTCTATTTTTAAAAAAATTTCCAATTTTACATGTAAATGATTATTTTCTTCTTTACTAATGCATAGATATTATTTTAAATGTGGACAATTTTAATGCCTTTTGAAAATATCCTAGACCTAAAAGGGGAAAATAAATTTTAACAAAATTAAGGAAAAGACCAGTAGAGTAGATAAAGTATATTGAGGGTGAGGAAGGAGAGACAGGGAAACGGAAGAACAGTGGAATGCACCTGAGTGAACTTTGTAAGTCCATACATGAATACACCTCAAACAGCCCCCACTACTCAAATTCTTCCCTGCACTCCACCAAGAGCTGTCCTGATACTCCTTTGTGTGCCCTCCCTACCCACCTCAGAGATTCCTTATTCTCTACTCAAAGAACACTCCCATAGCACTTAGTGTGTTCTCCCCCCTCATCTGAGAGATTTCACTACTCACTTAGTAGGGCCCATTCTATACAACTAAAATAACACATTCACTTGGTCAAAAAACCATCCTACATGACTGATTGATCCCTCCTGCACACCTCATAGAGAGACTTCCCTAAAAACCTCAGAGAGCCAAGCTTACACACCTCAGATCTTAGGATCAGAATTAGAGTAACTGCAGCTGTCAACATGATGGGGACATGCTCCCAATCAAGATCCCTCTCTGGATGTGTTTAGGTCCTTAGAGAAAAGTTTGGAGCCCTGCTCTCCCAGGATTTCCATTGTCCAAAAGAGAATATAGTAAAATTGAGATAGGTGACATGTTCCTCTGGGGAAGTCAGAGTTCTTTGTTCTCCATTGAGATCTTCTCAAATTTCTATAGATAATAAAATTACAGGCCTGCAGAGACAGAACTTAAAGAAATCCTTTCCATAAAAAATACAAATGTTTGGGCTCTTCTCAGCTGCATGAAGTCCTCCCCTGCTTCAGCCATCTGGGCGTCTCTTGTCCTCAGATGCAGAATTACTGTGTAGATGGGTCCTAGAAAGACTGTGAAAGGAGGCGAACTGAGCCTACTAGTAAGATTTTCAATACCTGCAGTGTAGACATCAGCTCTGACAGCTCTACTCAGGTCAGAGTACTGTGTTCTCTATGATGCAATGAGGATATTTTCTTCCATAAATATTTGATTCCTTTTTTGTTTTTGCACTTGCTTTTTCAAAAATTACTTTATTTTGATTCATTGTACACAAATGGGGTGCAACTGTTTTGTTTTTCTGGTTTTACACAAAGTAGAGTCACACCATTTGTGTATCACACATGTATAGGGTAGTAATATTTGTCTCATTCTGTTACTTTTATTTCCCCCCCACTCCCTTCCCACCCCTCTTTTTCCTCTATATAATCCATCATTCTTCCATTCTTGCATCCCTCTCAACCCATTATGAATTGTCACCCGCTTATCAGAGAGTCATTCGGCCTTTGGTTTTTTGGGATTGGCTTATCTCATGTAGCATTTACCTGCAAATGCCATGATTTTATTCTTCTTTATGGCTGAGTAATATTCCATTGTGTATGTATACCACATTTTCTTATCCATTCATCAACTGAAGGGCATCTAGGTTGGTTCCACAATCCAGCTATTATGAATTCAGCAGTTATGAATATCAAAGTGACAGCATCACTCTAGCATGCTGATTTTAAGTCCTTTGTGTATAGACCAAGGAGTAGGATAGCTGGGTCAAATGGTGGTTCCATTCCAAGTTTTCTAAGGAATCTCCACACTGCTTTCCAGAGTTGCTACACTAATTTGCAACCCCACCAGCAAAGTATGAGTGTACCTTTTTCCTCATATCCTTGATAATACCTATTGTTGCTTGTATTCTTGATAATAGCTATAAACTGGATCATTATTAACCTTAAATTGTAGACAATGACCTAGAATTGTACAAATATTTAAACCATACAAAGTGGTTTAATAAAATAAGTATTTCTATTTGACCAGGAAGATTAATAAAATGTTACTTATCATTAAAGTCCATGTTGTGTTGAAAAGAGCATTATAGTAAAAGAAGAAAGACCCAGTTTCCACCAAATACATGATCTGATTTTGTCTCTAATAGTGGACTGAGTTACAAAGCTATAAAATGGACTCACTACAGACATTGAAAATTAGTCTGAAGACCTGTTTTATGGGTAACGGCCTTATTATTCTAAATTAACTTAAGCTATTATATTAGAATTGGTAGTACCTGTCAGGATAATAATTCAATAAATTATTTAAAAATCTTAAAATTTATGTCATTGATCTAGCAATTGTATTTTTAGGAATCCATGGAAAGACAATCTCTATGTATAAAGATATTGTTGTATGAATATCTTTAATAACCTTGTTTTTAAAGTAGAAAAACTAATCCAAGTGACCAACATAGGGTTTTGGATAAATAAACTATATGACAAAAATCTGGCATTGAAAGTAATATTACAAAACATTACAAATTATGTATGATCTAAAACAATGTTATAAGATTTAAAATGAACAATATGGGATTCTGCCTTTGGGTCCCCTTCTTCCACCCGGGAGAAGTCTGCTTTTCCTTTTCTTTAATAAAGCTGCATTTTCCACTCTACATTTGCCTCGGCGTGCTTCTCCGGCGTTATACTTCAACACCTGAGGAAGCAGGACTCGTCACCGGTAAACAGCGGTATCAGATTTGGAGGTTCCACCGAGATCTATGCCGAGTAAAAGTGCTGGGACAAGAGAACTGGATTCACCACTCTCGAGTTAAAGCCTGTCATCCTGAGTCGACTCCCAAAGAAACTTCCTCCCAAGGAACTGAGGAGCGATACTCCTGCACTCCGATAGAGGACCTAAAATATCTCTTCCGCAGAGAAAATGGTGATATGTAAACTTTTCCTCCTCTCTTTCTTTATTATTGTAGGCAGATCCACTGAAACTAATTCTTTCCTAAATTGGGCCCAGCAATATGCCACTAAATTACAAAAAGATAATTGCTGGATATGTGGACTATTACCCCTTTCCAGCACCTCTGGACTACCTTGGTGGGTATCTCCTTTACGGGGAAATGACTGGACAAATTTACAGTCCTTAATATTAGAACAAAAGAAGGAAAAACCCTCCTTACAAACTGCTACTCGTGCCAATGTTAGCTTATGGCCTATCAATGAAACTCTATCACTACCAGGTCGTAAAAAGGCTTTCACTTTAGAGCAGACCAATGTTCAAATTTCTACGGCTGTTAAGTCACATGCGGGCCCATTCACTTCTAACTCTCCACCACCGCCACCAATATGTCACAGATACAAAGACGGTTATTATCAGGTTTGGGATGGAAATTTATGGCTTACACCCACCATTGGGCATCTAAACCAAAAGGCCCCAATCTGTTGGGAACAACATAACCATACTTATGTTATATGGCCTAATAGTACTCGAGAATTAGGATGGACCCCAGAGTCACAATGCCAACAAATTGTAATTTTACAAGCCAATGATTGGTTTGGAACTAATTGGCTCTCTAGGCCTGAAATTAGCTGGCCAGCACCCAATGGGACACAATGGATATGTGGAACTAACTTATGGCCCTGGCTTCCCCCAGGCTGGATAGGAAGATGTACTATTGGGTACCCCTGGATGCAAGGGAGATGGACCCCAAGTATAGAACAGCCAGCAAATCTCCCCAATCTCAAACATAGATGGGGACGATCTGTTTTTCGTTGGTATGATCATTTAGCTTCAATGTTTATCCCACAAATTGGTTTAGAAAGTGTAATGTGGCATGTGGAGACCCTAAACAATTATACCCAAACCGCCCTCCATGATGTTGGAGAAAGCATTTCTCTCCTTAATACAGAAGTGACACTCATGAGGAAAGCTGTCTTACAAAACCGGATGGCTTTAGACATCCTCACTGCAGCCCAAGGCGGTACTTGTGCTATTGTTAGAGCTGAATGCTGTGTTTACATCCCTGACAACTCTAACAATGTAACTAACATCCTTAAAGATTTACATTCTCAGATAGAGGCCATGTCCTCTCCAGACTCATCATGGGAACAAATTCTTAGTTCCTGGTTCTCTGGTACCTCCTGGTGGAAAATATTATTAGTCTCTATAATCATCATCATACTCATTGGTGTGTTCCTATGTTGTGGCATTTACTGTTGCATTAATCTTATCCCGGTACTCATAACTTCTTGTTTCTCTTATAGACCGCCCATCTCTCAAATGACCCTCCAACCTATCACTCTTCAACCAGACTTTTACCATGGACCCCTCGATCGACCCGATTTATAAAAAGGAACTCCAAGCTGCTTGCCCCTCGCCGTCCACTTTCAGCTCGAAGAAGTCAGAGCGGTCATCGACCCCCTTCCCCAGCAGCATGGAGTTCCTAAGATTAGAGGGGGGAATGAAGCCAGAATTGGGGACAGGCAGTTACTGTAGAAATAGGAAATCGGGTCAGATCGAGAAAATAGAGGCCATCAAGCCATCCGCCTCTGGAAGTTGGAGACTGCCATGGGAGAATGGAATATCAAGGACATGCAGAACCCATTGATAACCAGATTTACCTGCCCTTGCCAGAGACTGCAGGCAAGAAGGTGCTAATCAATGCCCCCTGGGCCCTTGCCTGTCTGAGACACCTTGACCCTCCCTCTGCCCCATCCGCTTTTTGCTTTTTACATTCCAAAACCAGGCCTAATCCGGTGGGCAGGAAGGGAGGAGATAAGGGGGAAAAGAGATGGGAGAATGAAACCCATAAAAAGGACAAGATTTGCTCATCCCATGGATTCCGCCTTTGGGTCCCCTTCTTCCACCCGGGAGAAGTCTGCTTTTCCTTTTCTTTAATAAAGCTGCATTTTCCACTCTAAAAAAAAAAAAAAAACAAAAAAAAAACATAAAATAAAATAAAATAAAATGAACAATATAATTGTACAGGTACAAAATATGTATGTCTCTATACTTTTGTATGGAAAGTAGTTTAGAAGATTTAGCAAATGTTAATAATAGTAATCTATTATTACTAATAGAACCTCAAAAGAGGTTCTAATCAAAACCTCAAAAAATTTTTTTATGTATACTTAATTTTTCACAAGTGGTTCTCTTAACAAAATCTAGGGAAGTAACCTTGATCTTGCAGCCATGTTTAACCTCTTTAGCTGAATATTATTTTATAAAAATTCCACATATAATTTTTCAGATTAATATAAATTAAGTAGCAAAATCTAATATCACATCTGAAACATGAAACAGACACACCAAGAGCTTCCATCCCTCCTGGTGGAACATGTTAAAACACTTTCATATCCTATATTTTTAGCCTTTAAATAAGTCATTATCTCCTGAATGTCTCTAAACATAGAGCTAAGTTTACTTCCTAGTGTAGAGAGTAATAAAGAAATGTACAACTTAATATTTATTTAATTTTAAAATACTAAATGGTATAATTATTTTTAATCAAATTGTTTTTATTATATAAGTTTGTAATAGACCATTATAAAAAAAGTTTTAGTTTGGGGAGCATCAACTTAATAACATGTCCCTGCAAATCTAATAATTTAAAGACTTCTTTATCTGAAAAACAAGAACATAATTAGCATAAGTACTAATTACCATGGTTAATTAAAATATAGGCATGGGTGTTTTTATATTAATGAAATTTTATGTTTAAAGAGAAATTTGAAATGCTAGGGGGCATTTTAAATAAGGTATTGTTTGGCCAAATTATAGAAACCACACTGTCTTTGAAATTAGTTTTTTTAATAATAATAGAAATTCAACCAGCCTAAGAACTTATTTTATTAGAATGAGAGGTTAATGTTTTAAATATATTTTTCTTCTATCCATTAGTTAGAAAATCCAATTAGTAGGGGTTTGTAAAAAGATCTTTTCTATATTTGTAAATAGCCTTTATGATAGAAACTTAGAATTTAAATAAAAATCTTTTAATAACATTAGATGATTGTGTTAGATATATATAGCCAAATTAATTATATATAAAGCAAATTATATATAGCCAATTTAATTACATGTAAATCTTTTGAAAATTATTGTATACAAATTTTGCTTTAATTTATTCAACATGTTATAATCTTCTATTGTATTAGCTAAAAAAACATTTTGAGATATTTACATATCTCACCTGATATTAAGTGCTAGTAATTTGGCTCTCAATGAGAACATGGAGAATAAATGAATTTTAGACATTCTTTATATTAACCAAATTACAAATATGTCTTATGTTTAAATGTATTTTAGTTAAGACTATCTGATTTTTTCATATTTAGTACATGATGCTCCAATCAATGATCTTTTAGCATTCATCCATGTAAATCAACTAAATAACTCCTGTAATAAAAGTTTAATTAGGCCAATCCAAGATGGCAGCCTAGAGGGAGACTGCACCCCCAGTCGCTCTGGAACCCAGGAGTTAAGAAGGGGAGGAATTGAGAGACTCGGACTGAAATAGAGCCACAGGTGAGTCTGCCCACTGGGTAAAGCTCGGCCCGGGTGGCAGGCCCAGATAGAGGTGGCTTATCAGAGCCCGGCAGGGCAGCTAGAGTCATCCACAGGCAGCCCTGCGCACTCCGGTGGTGGGCCCCGCCCACACAGCCAGCTTCTCCAGGTTCTCGGAACGGAACTGGCCCGCTAGTGAGAGCCTTTCTGACCAGAACAAGCTCCGAGTCCCAGAGCCAGTGCAGCACAATGTACTCCAGCACACAAGCAGCTTCAGGGACCAGGATAGGGCAGCCAGAGACCTCCCCAAGTAGCCTGGACCCCTGCGGTGGGAGGTGCCTTTCAAGGCTAGCTTCTCAGACCAGACCGCCCAGTGAGAGGTTTTCTACATAGAACCAGCCACAAGTCCCCGAACCAATGGAGAGCTTCAATCTGCAAGCAGCCTCTGGGATCAGGGCAGGGCAGCCAGAGACCTCTTCAGGCAACTCTGCCCACTCCGGCTGCAGGCTCACTTCACGGGGCGATCCAAGATGGAGGCCTAGAGGGAGACTGCACCCCCAGTCGCTCCAGAACCCAGGAGTTAAGAAGGGGAGGCATTGAGAGACTCGGACTGAAATAGAGCCACAGGTGAGTCTGCCCACTGGGTAAAGCTCGGCCCAGGTGGCAGGCCCATATAGAAGTGGCTTATCGGAGCCAGGCAGGGCAGCTAGAGTCTTCCCAAGGTAGCCTTCCACACTCTGGCAGTGGGCTCATCCCACATGGCCAGCTGCACGGTGCAGGCCCACAGTGAGAGCATTTCCGCACACAACCAGTTCCAAACCGTGGAACCAGTAGGGGGCTAGGGGCAGTTTTCTTCAGATGTGCTGCTCTATCAGATTCCTCCAAGACATCAGGCTACTGAAGGCTGGGAGGTGATACACTGGAAATCTACCAGGACACTATAAGCCAATAGCAGAAAACTGCAATATCTCAGGGTCCCACTGACAGCTGACCAATATGAGAAAACAAGGGAAGAAAATGTCCCAAACAAACCTAGATACTACATCAATAAAAACCAATGACAGCACAGCAGAAGAAATGTCAGAAAGGGAGTTCAGAATGTACGTAATTAAAACGATCAGGGAAGCTAATGAGGAGATGAAAGAGCAAATGCAGGCATCAAATGATTGCACCAATCAACAGTTAAAAGAGCAAATACGGGAA
Source organism: Sciurus carolinensis (assembly GCF_902686445.1). Taxonomy (NCBI): domain Eukaryota; kingdom Metazoa; phylum Chordata; class Mammalia; order Rodentia; family Sciuridae; genus Sciurus; species Sciurus carolinensis. The sequence continues at coordinate 10,298,451 of NC_062231.1, read as the reverse complement.
GCAAGAGATCATTTCAATAAAGAGTTAGAGATACTGAAAAAAAAACAAACTGAAATCCTTGAAATGAAGGAAACAATAAACCAAGTTAAAAACTCCATAGAAAGCATAACCAATAGGATAGAACACCTGGAAGACAGAACCTCAGACATTGAAGACAAATTATTTAATCGTGAAAGCAAAGTTGACCAAACAGAAAAGATGGTAAGAAATCATGAACAGAATCTACAAGAATTATGGGATATCATGAAAAGGCCAAATTTAAGAATTATTGGGATTGAGGAAGGCTTAGAGAAACAAACCAAAGGAATGAACAATCTATTCAATGAAATAATAACAGAAAATTTCCCAAATCTGAAGAATGAAATGGAAAACCAAGTACAAGAGGCTTATAGAACTCCAAACATACAAAATTACAACAGACCCACACCAAGGCACATTATTATGAAAGTACCTAACATACAAAATAAAGACAGAAATTTAAAGGCAAGGAGAGAAAAGAATCAAATTACATTCAGAGGGAAACCAATAAGAATATCAGCAGATTTTTCAATCCAGACCCTAAAAGCTAGAAGGGCCTGGAACAACATATACCAAGCCCTGAAAGAAAACGGATGCCAACCAAGAATCTTATACACAGCAAAACTTACCTTCAAATTTGACGATGAAATAAGATCCTTCCATGATAAACAAAAGCTAAAGGAATTTACAAAAAGAAAGCCAGCATTACAGAACATTCTCAGCAAAATATTCCATGAGGAAAAGATGAAAAACAATGATGCAAATCAGCAACAGGAGGCACTAGCCTAAAGGAATTGCCAAATAAAGGAGAAACCAAATCATGTCAAAAACAAATATGAGTCAATTGACTCGGAATACAAATCATATCACAATAATAACCCTGAATGTCAATGGCCTGAATTCATCAATCAAAAGACACAGACTGGCAGATTGGATTAAAAAGATAAATCCAACAATATGCTGCCTGCAAGAGACTCATCTCATAGAAAGAGACACCCAGAGACTAAAGGTGAAAGGATGGGGAAAAGCATACCATGCACAAGGACACAGCAAAAAAGCTGGAGTATCCATCCTCATTTCAGATAATGTGGACTTCAAACCAAAACTAGTCAGAAGGGATAAAGAAGGGCATTACATGCTGCTTAAGGGAAGCATAAATCAGCAAGACATAACAATCATAAATATCTATGCCCCGAACATTGGCTCATCCACGTACGTCAAACAAATCCTTCTCAATTCCAGAAATCAAATAGACCACAACACAATAATACTAGGCGATTTTAACACACCTCTCTCACCACTGGATATATCATCCAAACAAAAATTGAATAAAGAAACTATAGATCTCAACAACACAATCAACAATTTAGACTTAACGGACATATATAGAATATTCAAGCCAACAAAGAATGAATACACTTTCTTCTCAGCAGCACATGGATCCTTCTCTAAAATAGACCATATTTTATGCCACAAAGCTACTGTTAGCATATACAAGAAGATAGAGATACTAACTTGTACTCTATCAGATCATAATGGATTGAAATTAGAAATAAATGACAGAATAAAAAACAGAAACTTCTCCAATACCTGGAGATTAAATAATACACTATTAGATGATGAACGGATAACAGAAGACATCAGGAGGGAAATAAAAAAATTCTTAGAAGTAAACGAGAACAAAGACACATCATATCAAAATCTCTGGGACACTATGAAAGCACTACTTAGAGGAAGATTTATTTCATGGGGTGCATTCAAAAAAAGAAGTAGAAATCAACAAATAAATGACTTAACAATACAGCTCAAAGCGCTAGAAAAAGAAGAGCAGACCAATACCAAAAGTAGTAGAAGACAGGAAATAGTTAAAATCAGAGCCGAAATCAATGAAATCCAAACAAAAGAAACAATTGGAAAAATTAACAAAATAAATAGTTGGTTCTTTGAAAAAATAAATAAAATTGATAAACCCTTAGCCACACTAACAAAGAGAAAGAGGGAGAAAACTCAAATTACTAAAATTCGGAATGAACAAGGAAACATCACAACAGACACGAGTGAAATACAAAACATAATTAGAAGCTATTTCGAAAATCTATACTCCAACAAAACAGAAAACCTCGAAGACATCAACAAATTTCTAGAGACATATGAATTACCTAAACTGAACGAGGAGGACATACACAACTTAAATAAACCAATTTCAAGCAATGAAATAGAAGAGGTCATCAAAAGCCTACCAACAAAGAAAAGTCCAGGACCAGATGGGTTCTCAGCCGAGTTCTACAAAACCTTTAAAGAAGAGCTCATTCCAATACTCCTCAAACTATTCCATGAAATAGAAGAGGACGGAACCCTCCCAAACTCGTTCTATGAAGCCAATATCACCCTGATACCTAAACCAGACAGAGACACATCGAGAAAAGAAAATTTCAGACCAATATCCTTAATGAACATCGACGCAAAAATTCTCAAAAAAATTTTAGCAAATCGCATACAAATATATTTTAAAAAGATAGTGCACCACGATCAAGTGGGTTTTATCCCAGGGATGCAAGATTGGTTCAACATTCGGAAATCAATATATGTCATTCACCATATCAACAGAGTTAAAGTTAAGAATCACATGATTATTTCAATAGATGCATTTGATAAAATACAGCATCCCTTCATGCTCAAAACACTAGAAAAAATTGGGGTAGTTGGAACATTCCTTAACATTATAAAGGCAATCTATGCTAAGCCCATGGCTAATATCATTCTAAATGGTGAAAAACTGAAAGCGTTCCCCCTAAAAACTGGAACAAGGCAGGGATGCCCTCTTTCACCACTTCTATTCAACATCGTCCTTGAGACTCTAGCCAGAGCAATCAGACAAACCAAAGAAATTAAAGGGATACGAATAGGAAAAGAAGAACTCAAACTATCCCTGTTCGCTGATGACATGATTATATATTTAGAGGAACCTGGAAATTCCACCAGAAAACTTTTAGAACTCATAAGTGAATTCAGTAAAGTAGCAGGTTACAAGATCAATGCTCATAAATCCAATGCATTTTTATACATAAGTGATGAATCTTCAGAAAGAGAAATTAGGAAAACTACCCCATTCACAATAGCCTCAAAAAAAAGTAAAATCCTTGGGAATCAATCTCACAAAAGAGGTGAAAGACCTCTACAATGAGAACTACAGAACACTAAAGAAAGAAATTAAAGAAAACCTTAGAAGATGGAAAGATCTCCCATGTTCCTGGATAGGCAGAATTAATATTGTCAAAATGGCTATACTACCTAAAGTGCTATACAGATTCAATGCAATTCCAATTAAAATCCTAATGATGTACCTTGCAGAAATAGAGCAAGCAATTATGAAATTCATCTGGAAGAATAGAAAACCTAGAATAGCTAAAGCAATCCTCAGTAGCAAGAGCGAAGCAGGGGGTATTGCAATACCAGATCTTCAACTCTACTACAAAGCAATAGTAACAAAAACGGCATGGTATTGGTACCAAAATAGACAGGTAGATCAATGGTACAGAATAGAGGACATGGACACAAACCCAAGTAAATACAATTTTCTCATACTAGACAAAGGTTCCAAAAATATGCAATGGAGGAAAGATAGCCTCTTCAACAAATGGTGCTGGGAAAACTGGAAAACCATATGCAATAGAATGAAATTAAACCCCTATCTCTCACCCTACACAAAACTCAACTCAAAATGGATCAAGGACCTTGGAATCAGACCAGAGACCCTGCATCTTATAGAAGAAAAAGTAGGTCCAAATCTTCAACTTGTTGGCTTAGGATCAGACTTCCTTAACAGGACTCCCATAGCACAAGAAATAAAAGCAAGAATCAACAACTGGGATAGATTCAAACTAAAAAGCTTTCTCTCAGCAAAGGAAACTATCAGAAACGTGAAGAGAGAGCCTACAGAGTGGGAGAATATCTTTGTCAACTATACCTCAGATAGAGAGCTAATTTCCAGAATCTATAAAGAACTCAAAAAACTCTACACGAAGAATACAAATAATCCAATCAACAAATGGTCTAAGGAAACGAACAGACACTTCACAGAAGAAGATGTACAAGTAATCAACAGATATATGAAGAAATGTTCAACATCCCTAGTAATAAGGGAAATGCAAATCAAAGCTACCCTAAGATTTCATCTCACCCCAATTAGAATGGCGATTATCAAGAATACAAGCAACAATAGGTGTTGGCGAGGATGTGGTGAAAAAGGAACACTCATACATTGCTGGTGGGGTTGCAAATTAGTGCAGCCACTCTGGAAAGCAGTGTGGAGATTCCTCAGAAAGCTTGGAATGGAACCACCATTTGACCCAGCTATCCCACTCCTTGGCCTATACCCAAAGGACTTAAAATCAGCATACTACAGAGATACAGCCACATCAATGTTCATTGCTGCTCAATTCAGCATAGCCAGATTGTGGAACCAACGTAGATGCCCTTCAGTTGATGAATGGATAAAGAAACTGTGGCATATTTATACAATGGAATATTACTCTGCAATGAAGAATGATAAAATTATGGCATTTGTAGGCAAATGGTCGAAATTGGAGAATATCATGCTAAGTGAGATAAGCCAATCTCAAAAAACTTAAGGACGAATGATCTCGCTGATAAGCGGATGAGGACATATAATGGGGGGTGGGAGGGTTTAGCATTAGGTTTAGGGTTAGGGATAAGGAGAGCAGTAAGAATGAAGGAAAGAAGGACTGTATAGAGGGAAAAGAGGGGTGGGAGGGGTGGGGGGGAAGGGAAAAAAAAAACATCATTGCCCTATGTAAACGTATGATTACACAAATGGTATGCCTTGACTCTATGTACAAATAGAGAAACAACATGTATCCCATTTGTATACAATTAAAAAAATAAATAAATAAAACAAAATTAAAAAAAAGAAAAAAAATAAAAGTTTAATTAATTTTATTTACCTCAAATTAGTTTATTCTTAATTGCAAAAGTCAAGATATCAAACAAATGTAGACAATATTATTAATATTATTTCCATTTAAGAAATTAGAAAGAAGGTATATACATCTTAAATATTATAGAACTTAGCAATTTTATTATTTGATCACCTGGAAAAATGTGAATTAATTAAGAAGCCTCAAAAAATGTATGTTAATAAGTATGAAGATTTTATTTTTAGTTGTTTACCCATTATATGTTAAATTTTATTAATTCATGTGAATTAAAGTTATATGGATCCACTTTATTTTTTTAATTTCATTTATTTATTTATTTATTTATTTATTTATTTATTTATCTATCTATTTTTGCAGTGCTGGGGATTGAACCCAGGGCTTTTGCTTGCAAGGCAAGCACTCTACCAACTGAGCTATCTCCCCAACCCCTCCATTTTTATTTTAATTTTAAAATGTGTGCATACTCCTTGAACTGTAAGTAAATTTTTAAATGATGTAAATATAGTAATTGTGTACACACATTTGTAGATGAGTCAGAAAAAGTAAATTTTTGTAATCTACTGTAAGTGAACCTACATAGCAATAAACAAACATGTAAGTGAAGCTCCACAGCAATAAAAAAGCATTCATTGAACATTGATTTAATTTGTCTAAGAATTGAAGATATAAAAACTTCAGAATAATTCAGGTTTCCAACTTTTGTCCTGATGATTGTTATTCAACTTTAAAATCATCCCTAAAAAAGCAAAAGATTGATCCAGCACAAAGCACAGTTAGAACATCTTTTATTAAGTTCAGAAAATCTTCCCCCCTTTATTTATTTATTTATTCATTTATTTTTGTTGAGTCAAAGTGGTCTCCTAGTGAGTTTGCAAGCTTCTTAATTTACATATTAATATAAGCCTTTTGTGAGACCTGTAACTAAAAGAAAGATTAGTGGTTCCAGGAAAAACTTGATGCCAAGGGCATTTTAACCATTTCTTACTTTTAGGACAGGCTTGGATATCAAAGAATAAAATGCTTTATCTCTGAATTTGTTGAGTCCTTAGCTAGGGTTTGTCCACACAGGTGATGGCTATCTCCAAATAATTAAGGCAACACTGTCCACATTAATAGTTACAAAGTCTGAAAAATTTTCCTCTGGCCCCTGCTGAATTTGGCTGGAGTTTACAGTTTTCTCTCCCTGGACAGGTAATTCTCTCCATGATATTTGGACATATGCACTTATTTGAGAATATGTTTGTAAATCATAAGTCAATTGTTGTCCCAAATCAGCAAATTGTCCTGAGCTGATAAGCACATCCAAGGTAATCTGAACTCCATTCAATCTATTAATTTCTGCCTGATCTGAACAATGATCTATCCAATCTGATTTACATATTAAATACTCACCTTCAGAAAGGCAGGAGCTACCTACTAGGAGTGGTAGGGCCTCATTACATATGAATTGTAAAAGGCTTAGTATGAATGGCATATTTGTTCCATATGGAGAGCATACAGATTTTAACTTCCTTAATGTTGTAAAAGAAATAGGCACATGAGTTCTTTTTGTCCCTTTAGAACTTTGAGAATCATTTTGCTCAAAAATAAGGTATAGCCCAAATTTTTAAAATTCTTTCTCTGCCATATTAAAAGCGGTCAGAATTCTTGGTCTCATAATTTCACTGGTGGCAGGACCTTTCAAATGTACATTACATAAGTCCCATGCTTGCTGCTTCTATTTTTTGCCACTCCAACACTTGACACAGTCTGTTGGAATAGAGGATTAAACACCTGACAGTTCTGTTGATAGTCCTCCCTCTTGGGGGTCATAGGCATGGTATGTCTCCAAATGTAGCTGCTTTTTAATATTAATAATCAATAGAAACTTATTGGAAACTCATTAGAAACTTATTGAAAAAAACATTGGGAAGGTTTTACTGTATTGGGATACAATAGTGCACAATGAAAATTTAGCAGTAATACATAGATAAATATATGAAAATAAATAATTGTAGCTGTGCTTGAGTAAAAAGGAGCCTGTGATTTTTTTTAGTATAATAATACATGGATAAAGAGGCATCCTCTGAGCTTAGATGTGGTGTTTAGCCTTTGTTGCTTTCTTAGTTTCAATAGTTAATTCTAGAGTTACTTTACATAATAAAAAAATTTATGTTAGTCATAAATATAATTTGTGCTTTTCCTATGTTTAGTCTAATTCCTTGAGAATCAGAATGAGATTGTGGTCTGCCATTATATGAAATTAAAATAGACTAAATATTAATTATAAGTTGATTTTTCTGCCCTTTAATAATAGTGAAAGCTTTTCACTGTTAAACACTGGAGTTCATGGTGGGGGTGGTTTCTCAGGAAATCTAGTGATGTGTTTGTTCTAAAGGTTGAAGGCTGGCAGATCATGGTGCCCTCAATTTAGCTGGGAGACAAGGTTGTTTTAATCTACATGGGAAATAAGGCTGTCATACAGAGAGAATGTGTACATTGAGAAGAATCATAAATTGTACTTTTGAAGGTTTTTCTTGCTTTAAGCTAACCAAACATGATATAATCATTACTAAAGAAAAATATCAATAAAAAGGCTGGCAGAAAAAATAAATACAGATTCAGCCTCAGAACACTTGGTGTCTCTGTGTGCTGTTTCTCCACCGGACCAACGCCTCCCATCCACCTAGGACACCAGACCCCTGCTAGGGTTGGACCCAGGCACATGCTAACACATCCTCCTCTACATCTGAGTGCCTTCTAGTCCTCTGAATAGAAATTTTGCCAATTATCAGGTGTCCTTCTATCCACAGAAACATGCTTGGGGCTAGTTTCTGAATCCTCCTGGTTTTGTTTTTTTTTTAATCAACCAACAATTACCCAGAAGTCAAAGAGGTCCCAGAGGGCAAGCATTTCTGACTCTTAGATCTGAAGCTCTTAACAGCATTTTTAAGACTGTGCTCAAATTTTCCAAGAACCACAAATTGACACCTTGGTCCAAATAAAAGCATGTTTTCTTTACAGTCCAAATAAAATTCCTATAGCCTGCAGGCTTCCATCATCACCTCCCCAGGGAGCAGAAAGCCATGCTGTTTCTGAACAGTCAGAAGCTGTGGTGGGAACACACATATTAAAACTAGGAAAGATGCTGAGGAACTTCCCCTTCTTAAATTAGATAATTTCTCTGAATTCCCAATTAGGATATTTTCAGGATTCTAAACTTTTGCACCTATCTACTCAAGTTAATTTTCAGTCTGATACAGTCACAGAGATGTAGGCAGACTTGGCTGATTGAATCTGCAGCATTCAATGTGACCAGGTCTCTATTTACATTTCAAGAACTGTAGGAGTTGCCTTGTAGCCACTGAGTTTAGACTCTGGCTAAGTTCTAAATATAGTTGAACAGATCTACTTTTATCTCTCTCTGTAGAGAGCAAATTCCCCAGGCTTAACATCACACAATTAAATTCCTTTTCCTTTCTTACTACTGAACTTAATCACATGTGTGTGCTTCTCACTGGAAAGGAGCTGACATCTGTACCTTTACTATTTCTTCTAAAATTCTCTGACAGTCCTTGTTCAGGTGCCAAATGTGAAGGTCCTGTCTGCCATGTCCCACGTGGAAAAGAAAAGTGTTAACTGCCAGAGGATAATGTTGGAGATTTTCCTATTACCCAAAAAACTTATCTACTCAATAAACACAAAAGAGCTAATACTCTTTTCATGTGAGAAAAAGCATAACAGGTCTGGCCATTCCCCTGTGGCCTTTTACAAAAACATGGAGTCACCCAACTCTCCTTATTTATAGTACACATGTAAGGGGGACCAGGACCAGGAGGAGGTCCTGTGATGGACAGGATAGGGTGGAGTTAGGGAAGTCATTCTTTTAGGGAAAAAATCCAGAAAGAGACAGGAAACCATTCCCATGCACCTCCACTTGCTTCCCAGCAGTTCCTAGAAGCCAGGCCTCTGAGTCCCTTGGCTTAATCTAGTCTGATTCTGCTAAATAAACAGTTTCTCACAGTGACACAAACAGCACATTATATACCAATTGCTGAATCTGTCAAAATGATACAGTAGTGATAAATACATATGTATGTGTAACCACAGATTCTCAGAATATATGAAGAGAAAACTACCAGAATTTAAGGAAGAAAGCACCACAATAAAGACTAGAGGGTATGATACTTGACATTCAACAGTGGACTCAATGAGTAGAGATCAATATTTTTAATTTTTTTATATATACATACACATACACACATGACAGTACAGTGTCTTTTCACATATTACACACACATTGAGTACAATTTCCCATTCTTTTGGTTTTACATGATGTGAAGTTAAACTAGTCATGTATTCATACATGAACACAGGAAAGTTTTCTCATTTATTCTTTCATATGCCTATGCCCTCCCTTCCCTTCATTCTCCTACATTAAACCAATAAACTTCCGATATTCCCTTTCCCCCTTATTGTGTGTTATCATTTGCATATCAGAGAGAACATTCAGCCTTTGTTTTTCTGAGTCTGGCTTATTGCACTTACCATGATACCCTCCAGTTCCATTCATATACTACAAAGGCCATAATTTTATTTCTCTTTATGGCTGAGAAATATTCTATTGTGTGTGTGTGTGTGTATACACATATATACACACACCACATTTTGCTTTTTCTCCCTGCCTTAGCCTCTAGAGTTGCTAGGATTATAGGCAAGTGATAGCATGCCTAGCTTTCAGCTATGTATTTTTAACTATTTTTAATTTTTTTTCTTTTCAGTTATACATACAACTTCCCATTTTTGTGGTTGTCTATATTGTAGAGTTCTACTGGTCATGTATTCATAGGCAAACATAGAAAAGTGAGGTCTGATTCATTGTGTCTTTCCTATTTCCATTCCCTCTCCCTTCTCTTTATTATCTTTTGTCTAATCCAAAGTGTTTCTCCTTCCTTCCTGTTCCCCAATATGTGTTATCATCCAGATATCAGAGAGAACATATAGCCTTTGGTGTTTGTAATTGACATATGCATTTAGTACGATATCCTTGAGTTCTATCCATTTACCAGCAAGCACTAATTTCAATCATCTTTATGACTGAGTAATATGCCATCCTGTACACAATTTCTTTATGCATTCTTCTGTTGAAGGGCACCTAGGCTGGTTCAACAGCATAGTTGTTGTGAATTGAGCTACTATAAACATTGATGTAGCTGAATTACTGTAGTATGCTGATTTTAAGTTTTTTGGGTATATGCAAGAAGTGCAATAACTGGGTTGAATGGTAATTCCATTACAAATTTTCTGAGGCATCTTCATGTGCTTTCCAGAGTGGTTGAACCAATTTGCGTTCCCACCAGCAAGGTATAAGTGTACCTTTCCCCCCTATAACCTTCCCAACATTTATTGCTACTTGTATTCATGATAATTGCCATTCTGACTGAAGGGAGTTAAAATCTTGGTGCAGTTTTAATTTGCATTTATATAATTTCTGGAGATGAACATTTTTTCATATATTTGTTGACTGATTATATTTTTCTTTCTATGAAGTGCCTGTTCAGTTCCTTTGCTTATTTATTGTTTGGATTTTTTCTTTTGGGGGGGCTTAAGTTTTTTATGTTCAGAAGGTCAATTGTTTGAAAGAAAATTTTAGAAACAACAGAAGCCATCTGCCCTAAGGGATGTATACAGAATATTATGCCCAAAAAGGCATCACACATATTTTTTTCAAGTGTTTAAGGAAAACTCTCCAGGACAGGTCATATTTGGGTCATAAAGGAAGTATCAATATGTTTAAAAGACTGAAATGAAGCCAAGCATCATCTGGGATCACAATAAGTGAAACTTGAAATCAATAACTAGAGGAAAACTAGAATACTCACAAATGTGAGAACTAAAAAACATGTATTTAAGAAGAAATAAAAATTAGAAAATACTACTGAGTGTAAAAGTAAAGGATGTATGAAAATTTATGAGATGTAGCAAAAACAATTATCAGAGGAAAAATCAGAGGTATAAAACCCTAATTAAAGAAGGTTCTAAATGAACAAACTAACTTTACAATTTAAGTGAAAAAAAATGAAGGAGGTAAACTCAAAATTAGCAGAAGGAAGTAAATATAACAAAAACCAGGGTAGGGGTAAAACAGAGAATAGAAAATACATCGAAGGACACCAGAAGTTGATTGCATATGAAGATTGAAAACATTGTTAAAACTAACAAGAACAAAAGAGGAAAGACTTAAATTAACACAATCAGAAGTAAAACTAGGATTATCAATATGAAATTTATGAAAAGAAAGAAATTAATAAAATTTTATGAATAATTGTGTGTCAAGAAATAAGATGCATTAGATGACTTGGAAAAATCCCTAGAAACAAAATTAGCAAAACTGATTTGAAAGGTAGTGAAAATGCTAAAGATACCTGTAAGAAATAGAGATTGAATCAACAAAGAAGTCACATATGGCATCTAAATGAGAATTTCAAAATGAATCTACATTAACAGATAGTTTGGCTGTGTGTATGGAAAATCCTAAGTCATCTATAAAAGAATGATTAGAATTAAAAATGCAGAATTGTTGCAGGTCATAAGTCCAATATATGAAAGATAAATTTGAGCTGTGTGTGGTGGCACACACCTGTGGCCTCAACAACCCAGGAGATGGGCAGGAGGGCCTTAAGTCCCATGTCAGCCCCATCAACTTAGTGAGACTCTAAGCAACTTAGTGAGACTCTGTCTCAAAGTTTGAGAAAGAAAAAAAAAGGACTGGGAATGTATCTCAGTGGTAAGGTCCTGAGTTCAATCCCAGGCACTAATAAATTAATTCTTTCTCTCTTTACTTTCTTTCTTCCTGTCATCATTTTCTGTTATTAGCAATGAACATTAAAAAGTGAAATTAAGGAAAAAAATTCCATGAATAGAAGGATCAAAGAATTAAGTATCTGGGCTGGGGCTGGGGTTCAGTGGTAGAGTACTTGCCTTGGAAGTGCAAGGCACTGGGTTTGACCCTCAGCACCACATAACAAAACAAATAAAGATATTGTATTCAGATACAACCAAAAATATTTTAAAATATTTAGCTATAAATTTTCAAATAAATTCCAAGTCTGTATGAAAATATTACTAAATATATTTAAAAAAATAATAAACAGGAATTCCACATAGATTAGAAAACAGTGTTAAAATGACAAATATCAATGTGATGTACACTTCAATGAAAACATATCACATTCCCATCCTGCCCTTTTCACAAAATTTAAAGGTGACAGTAGAATATGGAAGTTCAGGGAACTGTGTTTACTTACCACAATATTTAATGAAAGTACAATATTGGAAGACTCCAATTTTCCAATATTTAATCTTGGTTTATACTTTCAGTAATCTAAATAAGTGGACCTCTACATTTCATCCCATACAAAATCAAATCAAAAACAAATGAAAGACCCTAATGTATGACTTGAATCATTGAAAATAAAATAAAATATGGGAAAAGAAATTTCAAACTTTGGTTTGGGAAAATATTTTTTGAACATAACCTCCAAAATGAAAAAAAAAAAAAACAAAGAATAAATAGAGGGGATTACAGCAAACAAAAAAGCTGATGCACAGCAAAGAAAACAACTAAGAATGAAGAGACAATTTTTGAAATGTGAGAAAAGCTTTGCCAGTTTTTCTTATGAAGCTAGATCAATACCAAGGAAAAGAAAAGAAAAAAAGAATGAAATTCAAAAATCTAAGGATCCAATTCAAAAATGGACAAAATATTTGAAGACACTTCTCAAAATAAGAAATATAAGTGGCCAATAAATTTATGAACAAATACTCAATATATTAGCTTTCAATAAAAGGCAAGTCAAAACTATACTGAGATATCATGTCATCTCAATTAGAATGGCCATTTTCAAAAAAGCAGTAAATTACAAATATTGAATAATGTGGAGAAAATACAACACACTATTGCTGAACATTCAAATTATTGAAACCACTATGGAAATGTGTATAGTTTCTGCAAAAAATAGTAACCAGTCATGGTGGCACACAAGTGTAATGATGGTGACTTGAAAGGTTGAGGCAGGATTGCACCTTAAAAACAATTCAACAACATGGCAAGGCTATCAGCAACTCAGTGAGACCCTGCCCCTGAATAAAATATTTTAAAAGGCTGGAGATGTGACTCAGTGCTTAAGGTCAAGCAACCCTTGGTTGAATTTCTGGTACTAAGGAAAAAAAGAATAAAACAACTACGAATAGCTGAACATGATGGCTAATGTCTTAGGAGTCTTTGGCAGGAGGATTGCAAGTTTGAGTCCAGCCTGGATAATTTACCCAGAGACTGTCTCAAAGCAAAATAGAACAGTGAGGGAGGCTTGGCATGATGACACAGTGATGTAAGAGGATGATTCAGGAGGATCAAAAAATACATCTGAGAAAATTTGATAACATCTGAGAAAAAGTAGTGAGACCCTGTGTCAAAAATATTTTAAAATATGTCTGGGCAAGTACCTCAGTCATAGAGTGCCTTGCTAGTGTATGCCTGGCCTTGGATCCAATCACTAGTACCTCAAAAGCTGACAACAGAATTACCTTGTTATTCAGCTATTCTATTTCTGGGTACATTTCCAAAGGGAATTAAATTTGCACACAAAAGACATACCTGCATGCCCATGCTTCTGGATGCCCTATTCACAATTGCTAAGATCTGGGATCATGCTGGTGCTAATCAAGAGAAGGATGAATTAAAAAATATGGCATGCATGTATATTCACACAAAAAATGCAGTATGATATAGCCATAAGAGAATTAAAATCTGTCAATTTTGGCAAGGAGGGTGAAATTAAAAATATCATCTTACAAAGAATATGCCAGACACAAATAGGGCATGTTCTCTCTAATGTGTGAAAGCCCCAATTAATCAACCTGAATGTGCAATGGCATTGGAAAGGGGGTGGGAGGATAAATGGAAGCTTAATTTGATTAGTGCATGTGATATACATGTGTTAAAATATGCTGATCTCTGTTCATATATAAAAATACGTCTTTAATGGAAACTAAATATGATTTAGTACTAGGATTGTAACACAGAGTTGCATTTCCACTGAGTTACATACTTAATCATTTTAATTTTTTTTTAAGTTTGAGATAGTGTCTCACTAAACTACTAGATGTAGATTTGAACTTGTAATACTCCTACACCAGCATCCCAATGCACTGGAATTACTTACATGCACCACCATGCTGGTTAAAACTGAAATAGTTTTAAAAGTTGCAGTAATCAGGACTGAGTGGTATTTACATAAGAATAAACATAAATTAATGGAAAAAGTCAAACTCAGTTCATTTGTATAATGACAGTATCTTGGAAGGCTGATGTAGGAGGATTTACAGTTTGATGCCAACTTCAACTATTTACAAACACCTGTATCAAAATTAAAAATAATTAAGACTGTGGATGTATCTCAGTGGTAGAATGCCACTGGCTGGATATCAAAGGGCATCAAAGAGATGCAAGAAAAATTAATGTTTTTCAATTGTCTGAACAAATGGATATTCATATGTATAGTTGTACAACTAACTCATACTAAATACAAAAGTGAACTAAACATGGATAACAGATGGAAATTCCAGAACTGAAACTGTAAAACCTTAAGCAGAAAACAAGCATAAATCTTGTGAGACAAGTTTCTTAGAAATTATACTTATGCATACAAGAGAAGTTGAACTTTATCAAATGTAAAATGCTTATCTGATTTAAAGGATATAGTTAGCGGTGATCTAAGATGGCGGACTAGAGGGTGACTGCATCTCCAGTCACTCCAGAACCCAGGAGTTAAGAAGGGGAGGCACTGAGAGACTCGGACTAAAATAGAGCCACGGGTGAGTCTGCCCACTGGGTAAAGCTCGGCCCGGGTGGCAGGCCCAGATAGAGGTGGCTTATCGGAGCAGGGCAGGGCAACTAGAGTCTTCCACAGGCAGCCCTGCGCACTCCAGCAGTGGGCCCCTCCCACACAGCCAGCTTCTCCAGGTTCTCGGAGCAGACTCCCTAGTGAGAGCCTTTCTGATCAGAACAAGATCCAAGTCCCGGAGCCAGTGCAGCATACTCTGGCCCACAAGCAGCTTCAGGGACCAGGACAGGGCAGCCAGAGACTTCCCCAAGCAGCCTGGCCACCTGCGATGGGAGGGGCCTTTCAAGGCTAGCTTCTCATAGCAGACCGCCCAGTAAGAGCCTTTCTACATAGAGCCAGCCACAAGTCCCCAAGTCAACGAAGGGCTTCGATCCACAAGCAGCCTCTGGGATCAGGGCAGGGCAGCCAGAGACTTCTACAGGTGGCTCTGCCCACTCCGGGCACAGGCTCTTTCCATGGGGCAATCCAAGATGGCGAACTAGAGGGTGGATGCATCTCCAGTCACTCCAGAACCCAGGACTCAAGAAGGGGAGGCATTGAGAGACTTGGACAAAAATAGAGTCACGGGGTGAGTCTCCCCCACTGGGTGAAACTTGCCCTGGGCAGCAGGCACAGATAGGGGTGGCTTAGAGCAGGGCAGGGCAGCTAAAGTCTTCCCAAGGTAGCTTTCCACACTCCAGCGGTGGGTTCCCCCAACACGGCCAGTTGCATGGTGCAGGCCCCCAGTGAGAGCCTTTCCACACAGAGTCAGTTCCAAGCTCTGGAACCAGTAGGGGCTAGGGGCAGCTTTTTTTGGAAGCACTGCATTATCAAGTTCCTCCAAGAGTTCAGGCTACTGAAGGCTGGGAGTTGATAAACTGGAAATCTACCGGGACACTATAAGCCAATAGAGGAAATCTGCAATATCTCAGATTCCCACTGACATCTATTACGAGAAAACAAGGAAAGAAAATGTCACAAACAAACCTAGATACTACATCAATAAAACCCAATGTCAGCACAGCAGAAGAAATGTCAGAAAGGGAGTTCAGAATGTATATAATTAAAACAATCAGGGAAGAAAAGGAGAAGATGAAAGAGCAAAGCAGGCATTGAAGGAGGAGTTGAAAGAGCAAATGCAGGCATTAAATGATCGCACAAATCAACAGTTAAAAGACCAAATACGGGAAGCAAGAGATCATTTCAATAAAGAGTTAGAGATACTGAAAAAAAAAAAAAAACTGAAATACTTGAAATGAAGGAAAAAATAAACCAAGTTAAAAACTCCATAGGAAGCACAACCTGGAAGACAGAACCTCAGATATTGAAGACAAAATATTTAATCTTGAAAGCAAAGTTGGCCAAACAGAGAAGATGGTAAGAAATCATGAACAGAATCTACAAGAATTATGGGATATCATGAAAAGGTCAAATTTAAGAATTATTGGGATTGAGGAAGGCTTAGAGAAACAAACCAAAGGAATGAACAATCTATTCAATGAAATAATATCAGAAAATTTCCCAAATCTGAAGAATGAAATGGAAAACCAAGTACAAGAGGCTTATAGGACTCCAAATATACAAAATTACAACAGACCCACACCAAGACACATTATTATGAAAATACCTAACATAAAAAATAAAGAGAGAATTTTAAAGGCAACAAGAGAAAAGAATCAAATTACATTCAGAGAGAAACCAATAAGAATATCAGCAGATGTTCAATCCAGACCCTAAAAGTTAGAAGGTACTGGAACAACATTTACCAAGCCCTGAAAGAAAATGGATGCCAACCAAGAATCGTATACCCAGCAAAACTTACCTTCAAATTTGACAATGAAATAAGGTCCTTCCATGATAAACAAAAGCTAAAGGAATTTACAAAAATAAAGCCAGAATTACAGAACATTCTCAGAAAATATTCCATGAGGAAGAGATGAAAAGCAACAATGCAAATCAGCAAAAGAAGGCGCTAGCCTAAAGGAATAGCCAAATAAAGGAGAAATCAAATCATGTCAAAAAACAAATATGAGTCAAATAACTGGGAATACAAATCATATCACAATAATAACCCTGAATGTTAATGGCCTGAACTCATCAATCAAAAGACATAGACTGGCAGATTGGATTAAAAAGAAAAATCCAACAATATGCTGCCTGCAAGAGATTCATCTCACAGAAAGAGATACCCATAGACTAAAGGTGAAAGGATGAGGAAAAACATACCATATACACGGACACAGCAAAAAAGCTGGAGTATCCATCCTCATTTCAGATAACGTGGACTTCAAGCTAAAACTACTCAGAAGGGATAAAGAAGGACATTGCATGCTGCTTAAGGGAAGCATAAATCAGTAAGACATAACAATCATAAATATCTATGCCTTGAACATTGACTCTTCCATGTACGTCAAACAAATCCTTCTCAATTCCAGAAATCAAATAGGCCAGAACACAATAATACTAGGGGATTTTAACACACCTCTCTCACCACTGGATAGATCTTCCAAACAAAAATTGAATAAAAAAACCATAGATCTCAATAACACAATCAACAATTTAGACTTAACGGACATATATAGAATATACCATCCAACAAAGAATGAATACACCTTCTTAGCAGCACATGGATCCTTCTCTAAAATAGACCATATTTTATGCCACAAAGCTACTGTTAGCAAATACAAGAAGATAGAGATACTACCTTGTACTCTATCAGATAATAATGGATTGAAATTAGAAATAAATGACAGAATAAAAAACAGAAACTTCTCCAATACCTGGAGATTAAATAATACACTATTAGATGATGAACGGATAACAGAAGACATCAGGAGGGAAATAAAAAAATTCTTAGAAGTAAACGAGAACAAAGACACATCATATCAAAATCTCTAGGACACTATGAAAGCAGTACTTAGAGGAAGATTTATTTCATGGGGCGCATTCAACAAAAGAAGTAGAAATCAACAAATAAACAACTTAACACTACAGCTCAAAGCCCTAGAAAAAGAAGAGCAGACCAATACCAAAAGTAGTAGAAGACAGAAAATAGTTAAAATCAGAGCCGAAATCAACAAAATTGAAACAAGAGAAAAAATTGGAAAAATTAACAAAATAAATAGTTGGTTCTTTGAAAAAGTAAACAAAATTGATAAAACTTTAGCCACACTAACAAAGAGAAAGAGGGAGAAAACTCAAATTACTAAAATTCGGAATGAACAAGGAAACATCACAACAGACATGACTGAAATACAAAACATAATTAGAAGCTATTTTGAAAATCTATACTCCAACAAAACAGAAAACCTCGAAGACATCAACAAATTTCTAGAGACATATGAATTACCTAAACTGAATGAGGAGGACATACACAACACAAATAAATCAATTTCAAGCAATGAAATAGAAGAGGTCATCAAAAGCCTACCAACAAAGAAAAGTCCAGGACCAGATGGGTTCTCAGCCGAGTTCTACAAAACCTTTAAAGAAGAGCTCATTCCAATACTCCTCAAACTATTCCATGAAATAGAAGAGGAGGGAACCCTACCAAACTCGTTCTATGAAGCCAATATCACCCTGATACTTAAACCAGACAGAGATACATCGAGGAAAGAAAATTTCAGACCAATATCCTTAATGAACATCGACGCAAAAATTCTCAAAAAAATTTTAGCAAATTGCATACAAATGTATATTAAAAAGATAGTGCACCACGATCAAGTGGGTTTTATCCCAGGGATGCAAGGTTGGTTCAACATTCGGAAATCAATAAATGTCATTCACCATATCAACAGAGTTAAAGTTAAGAATCACATGATTATTTCAATAGATGCAGAAAAAGCATTCGATAAAATACAGCATCCCTTCATGCTCAAAACACTAGAAAAAATTGGGGTAGTAGGAACATTCCTTAACATTATAAAGGCCATCTATGCTAAGCCCATGGCCAATATCATTCTAAATGGTGAAAAACTGAAAGCGTTCCCCCTAAAAACTGGAACAAGGCAGGGATGCCCTCTTTCATCACTTCTATTCAACATCGTCCTTGAGACTCTAGCCAGAGCAATTAGACAAACCAAAGAAATTAAATGGATACGAATTGGAAAAGAAGAAATCAAACTATCCCTATTCACTGGTGACATGATTATATATTTAGAGGAACCTGAAAATTCCACCAGAAAACTTTTAGAACTCATAAGTGAATTCAGTAAAGTAGCAGGTTACAAGATCAATGCTCATAAATCCAATGCATTTTTATACATAAGTGATGAATCTTCAGAAAGAGAAATTAGGAAAACTACCCCATTCACAATAGCATCAAAAAAAATTAAATACTTGGGAATCAATCTCACAAAAGAGATGAAAGACCTCTACAATGAGAACTATGAAACACTAAAGAAAGAAATTAAAGAAAACTTTAGAAGATGGAAAGATCTCCCATGTTCCTGAATAGGCAGAATTAATATTGTCAAAATGGCCATACTACCTAAAGTGCTATACAGATTCAATGCAATTCCAATTAAAATCCCAATAATGTACCTTGCAGAAATAGATCAAGCAATTATGAAATTCATCTGGAAGAATAAAAAATCTAGAATAGCTAAAGCAATCCTCAGTAGCAAGAGCGAAGCAGGGGGTATTGGAATACCAGATCTTCAACTCTACTACAAAGCAATAGTAACAAAAATGGCATGGTATTGGTACCAAAATAGACAGGTAGATCAATGGTACAGAATAGAGGACATGGACACAAACCCAAATAAATACAACTTTCTCATACTAGACAAAGGATCCAAAAATATGCAATGGAGAAAAGATAGCCTCTTCAACAAATGGTGCTGGGAAAACTGGAAAACCATATGCAACAGAATGAAATTAACCCCTCTCTCTCACCCTACACAAAACTTAACTCAAAATGGATCAAGGACCTCAGAATCAGACCAGAGACCCTGCATCTTATAGAAGAAAAAGTAGGTCCAAACCTTCAACTTGTTGGCTTAGGATCAGACTTCCTTAACAGGACTCCCATAGCACAAGAAATAAAAGCAAGAATCAACAACTGGGATAGATTCAAACTAAAAAGCATTCTCTCAGCAAAGGAAACAATCAGCAATGTGAAGAGAGAGCCAACAGAGTGGGAGAATACATTTGCCACTCATACTTCAGATAGAGCGCTAATTTCCAGAATCTATAAAGAACTCAAAAAACTCTACACCAAGAATACAAACAATCCAATCAACGAATGGGCGAAGGAAATGAACAGACACTTCACAGAAGAAGATCTACAACCAATCAACAGATATATAAAAAAATGCTCAACATCTCTAGTAATAAGGAAATGCAAATCAAAACTACCCTAAGATTTCATCTCACCCCAATTAGAATGGCGATTATCAAGAACACAAACAACAGTAGGTGTTGGCGAGGATGTGGTGAAAAAGGAACACTCATACATTGCTGGTGGGGTTGCAAATTAATGCAGCCACTTTGGAAAGCAGTATGGAGATTCCTCAGAAATCTTGGAATGGAACCACCATTTGAACCAGCCACCCCACTCCTTGGCATATACCCAAAGGACTTAAAATCAGCATACTACAGAGATACAGCCACATCAATGTTCATTGCTACTCAATTCACCATAGCCAGATTGTGGAACCAACGTAGATGCTCTTCAGTTGATGAATGGATAAAGAAACTGCGGCATATATATACAATGGAATATTACTTTGCATTGAAGAATGATAAAATTATGGCATTTGCAGGCAAATGGATGAAATTGGAGAATATCATGCTAAGTGAGATAAGCCAATCTCAAAAAACTAAAGGACAAATGATCTCGCTGATAAGCGGATGAGGGCATATAATGGGGGGTAGGAGGGGTTGGCATTAGGGTTAGGGTTAGGTTTAGGGTTAGGGATAAGGAGTGTGGAAGGAATGAAGGAAAGAAGGACTGTATAGAGGGAAAAGAGTGGTGGGAGGGGTAGGGGGAAGGGAAAAAATAGTGAATCAAACATCATTGCCCTATGTAAACGTATGATTACACAAATGGTATGCCTTGAGTCCATGTACAAATAGAGAAACAACATGTATCCCATTTGTATACAATAATAAAAAAAGATAAAAAAATCACAAAAAAGGATATAGTTAATAAAGGGAATAGGAGAAAATAAATTCAAATCATATATCTTAGAAAGACTTAATATCAAAACATACTTATTGATGCTTTTGTTCATGAATGAAAAGAAAAATAGCTCAATTTTTAAAAAGCAATCAAAGGACTTAGATAGACATTTTTCAAAAAAGAGAAAAAAAGCTTATAAGCAAATGAAAAGGCATTCAATTTTACCATAAAAAGATTTAAGTTCTATCACTTGCAGAAACAGATTAAGTTGTAAACATTAAATAAGGTGAAATAACTGGATAGGAAATAACAAACACTGCATGTTCTCAAGTGTAAAATTAAAAAGAAAAAAAAGTTCATACCATAAAAGCAGAAGAAGAAAATCAGGTTACCCAAGTGTGGGGAAAGGAGAAGTAAAATTCAGAGAGGTTAATATACACAGGAAAAAAGAAGTTCTATGGTTCTAGAACATAGTAGGATAACTACACCTGTTCCAAGATAACTAGAATGAAGGATTCTTTGTTTCCACGATAGCAATAAAAATATGAGGTGAAAGATGTTAAGTACTGACTAGTTTATGTAAGACATACACATTTTGAAATTTCACTGTGAATGTCATAAAATTTATTTTATATATTGTTATACATAAAATTTAAAATTAAGGAACTACCCCCAAAACCAATGAAATAAATATACACTTTTACAAAACACAATATACTTCCATTAGAAAAAAATTTGAACTACACATTAAAACTAAATAAAATTCCTGTAAGATGGTATAAATTACAGACATAAGTGAGAAAGGTAAAACCACAGGATTGGCCATTAAGGAGAACAGCTGTAATGTTTATGTAGCTGAAAATTAAATATTCAATGAGAAATGGAAGATGATTAGCAACAGAAGTAGAAAACATCTTAACATTCAGTGATTTGTGCAGCATTGAAAAAGTTCCTCACTCCTCATGCAGAATTAGTGTTATTTCTTCTCTCAGCATATTTCATTTTACAACATGGATGTATGAACTCATTGTCTTATAAAGTCAATTTTTTTCCCTGTTAAGGAGTATCTATTATAACTCATCATTTTTTTGTGATTTTTAATTCATAGAAACATTGAAGCAACCTCAGACATAGGAAACCTACTCAGTTTTCACCTGAATAAACTGACTTGGTGAACTCATCATATTTTATGATGTGATACAGCTTGAAATGATAAATCTCACATGACTTAAAGTTCTGCCATTCAGAAAGAAATAATGGAGCACTATTAATAAAATAAAATGTATGTTAACATCCTTGCTGTGAAACTATATTTTCAAATTCATTACTAAATATTACCAAACATCATTAAAACCATTCTTAAAAATCTCTAAACAGGTCATATATCATTGTTTCATAAACTTCACATAAGTAAAAGTTAGATATTTTGCTGCATGAATAACAAGAAAGCAGAAAAAAATGGAATTGACACTGGGAGATTTTTCAAGAAGAAACCACACTATTTGGAAAAAATTAATTGAGTATACCTAAAATAGGTATTTCCCAGCCATTTGAACTTTCTAGTTTACTTATAATTTAAGAGCAATACTGAAATTACCTTTTAGCTCAATAAGTCTTTTCTTCTAAAGAAAGGTATAAGCAAACGCATTCTCTCTTTCTCTGTGTGTGTGTATGTTATGCAAGCACTCACTCTATTATACTTCCAGATTCTCTTACTACTAAAATTAACCATTAGATTACAACATTTGTATATTCAAGTCAATTTAAATCAAGGTCAATATGTGGATTTGTTTTTGACACAAAGGGCTGGCACATGGAAAAATACTGCAGTATAAAATTTTTAAGTATTTAAAATGGACAGAAATCTGGATTTACTATCATATTTCTATATATTACCTAGCTGCCTTAGTTTCCACATAACTACAAAAAGGAGAAATAATGGAAATATTATTAATGGGACTAATAATCCCTGAATTATTTAAGATTATTACACTGTCTAAAATGATTGACAGATGTCAATACAATATTTACCGAGAAAGATCATTTTAATATATCTTCCTACAAATTGAATACAATATGACTAAATAAATTATTGTGTTACAAATTGAAAAACATTCACTATTATTTAATAAAAAAATTTATTCATATGAATAAAAGCATTTAAAATTCCATTGTAAAGCCTCAGAAAAATACCAAGTAAAAGTTCTCATTAATGAGACATTTCCTCTCCTATTATGATTGTAGAATTATATTTTCTACATCTTTCAAGACTGAACACATTTAGTAATATTGATTTCTAGCAAATCAACATCATTTCAGAAATGAATGATCTGCCCTGAATTTATATGAGGGTATCTGTATGTCCATCACATAAACTTATGATATCTAGAATATTTTAAGCAACATTTAAAGGCAATGCCAAAATCTCCATATTTGTAGTATTTCTCACTGATAATTATTATACACATCAAGATAGGTGATGTAAATTTTTTGCTATACTTTTCTCATTTATAAATTTTATCTCAATTAAAAATATTTTGCTGTTATCAAAAGCATATATTTCTGATATGGGATTTCTACATTTATAACATGCATGAGAATTTAATAATAATGTTCTGATGTTGAGGATAGATTATTTAGAATAAAGATTTGACAAATTATATTTTTAGGGTTTGTCTCTTCAATGAATTCTCTGGTGTTTAGTAATATATGAGCAATTACTAAAGGCTTTGCCACATTCTTTATATTTGCAAGACCTTTCCTATGAATTCTCCACAATTTATTAAGAAGCGAACAACTGTGAGAAACACATTACTTCATTTGTATGGTCTCCCTCCAGTATGAATCCTGCATGTTGAGTAAGAGTTGGGTTTCAATCATAAGCTTTGCCACATTCTTTACATTTGTACTGCTTCTCTCCATTATGTAGTGGCAAGTAAGAGTTGAACAATACTCAAGACATTGCCACATTCTATGGGTTCTCTCCAGTATAAATTCTCTGGTGCTTAAGAAGATATGAGGTCCTATTAAGAGCTTTGCCTCATTCTTTACATTCTTATGACTTGTCTCCAATATGAATTCTCTGGCATTGAGCAAGGGTTGAAGTAAAAATCTTTGCCACCTTCTATACATTTGTATGATCTCTCATCACTATAAGCCTTGTGATGTTTAATAAGGTTGGACAATTCTTAAAGCCTTTGCCACATTACTTACATTCATATAGTCTCTCTTCACTCTGGTGTTGAATAAGGTATGAGATCTGAATAAAGGCTTTTCCATGTTATTTACACATATAGGACTTCCCTCCAGTATTAAGAGTCTGGTGTTGAGTAAGTTTTAAGATGAGTTTAAAAACTTTGCCACATTCGTTTCATTTGTATGATCTCTCATCACTATGAATCCTCTGGTGCCAAGTAAATTTTGAGATTTCAATAAATGTTTTTCCACATTCTTTACATATGTAGGGCTTCTCTACACTATGAATCTTTTGGTGTTGATTAAGGCTTGAGATGTATTTAAAATCTCTTCCACATTCTATATGTTTATGGTCTCTCATTACTATGAATTCTTTGATGTTTAATAAAGGCTCTACTACACTTAAAGCCTTTGCCACATTCCTTACAATCATATGGTCTCTCATCACTATGAATCATCTTGTGCCAAGTAAGGTTTGAAAACTGAATAAATGCTTTCCCACATTCTTTACATGTATAGGGCTTCTCTCCAGTATGAATTTTCTGGTGTTGAGTAAGGCTTGAGATGTATTTAAAATCTGTTCCACATTTATACATTTGTATGGTCTCTCCTCACTATGAATCCTCTGGTGTTGAATAAGGAATTTACGATACTTAAAGTCTTTGCCACATTTCTTACATTCATATGGTCTCTCATCACTATTAATTCTCTGGTGTTCAGTAAGGCTTGAAAATCGAATAAATGCTTTCCCACATTCTTTACAGGTGTATGGTTTCTCTCCTGTATGAACCTTCTGGTGTCGAGTAAGGGTTGAGTTGTATTTAAACTCTCTTCCACATTCTTTACATTTGTGTGCTCTCTTATCACTATGAACCATATGGTGCAAAGTAAGATTAGAGAGTTGAGTAAATGCTTTCCCACATTCTTTAAATGTGTAGGGCTTCTCTCCAGTGTGAAATTTCTGGTGTTGATTAAGGGTTGAAATGTGTTTAAAATCTCTTTCACATTCCTTACATTTGTATGGTCTCTTGTCACTATGAATCCTCTGGTTGTGAGTAAGTTTTGAATTTTGAATAAATCCTTCCCCACATTCTGTACATCTGTACAGCTTCTTTCCAGTATGTATCTTCTGGTGTCAAGTAAGAGCTGCATTATACTTAAAGCCTCTGCCACATTCCTTACATTCATATGGTCTCTTATCCCTATGAATCTTCTGGTGTTTAGTAAGGTTTGAAAATTGAATAAATTCTTTCCCACATTCTGTGCATTTGTAGTGTTTCTCTCTAGCACAAACCTTCTTGTGTTTAATAAGGGCTGACCTCTGATTAAAAGCATTGTCATAATCTTCATATCTGTAGCATTTATTGCTGCTGTGATAAATGGTAGAAAAGGTTTTAAATGCTTTAACATATTTCTTACATCTGGATGGCATTCTTCTCATTTGAATTTTTTTGCCCTGAACAAAGCTTGTGATTTTATTTAAAGTTCTTCCTAATTCTTTATAGTTGCAATTTTTTCCTTGAATATGGATGCTTGGAATGATAAATTTTGAGCATTGATGAAATACTTTTTTGCATTTATTACCTTTGTAAAGTTTCTTTGTAAAATGAGTTCTCTGATATTTTCTCGGATTTGACAAATGCATTAAGTATTTATGAGTTTAAAGCTTTGTTACATTTTTGCCAATAAAAATGCACTTGATTTATTTGTGGCTCAGACCTAACAGGTTTTTTTTATTATATATATTTATTTTTTTTTAATTGTATACAAATGGGATACATGTTGTTTCTCTATTTGTACATAGAGTCAAGGCATACCATTTGTGTAATCATACGTTTACATAGGGCAATGATGTTTATTTTTTTTCCCTTCCCCCCACCCCTCCCACCCCTCTTTTCCCTCTATACAGTCCTTCTTTCCTTCATTCTTACCGCTCTCCTTATCCCTAACCCTAAATCTAACCCTAAACCTAATGCTAACCCCTCCCACCCCCAATTATATGTCTTCATCCGCTTATCAGCGAGATCATTCGTCCTTTAGTTTTTTGAGATTGGCTTATCTCACTTAGCATGATATTCTCCAATTTCGTCCATTTGCCTACAAATGCCATAATTTTATCATTCTTTATTGCGGAGTAATATTCCATTGTATAAATGTGCCACAGTTTCTTTATCCATTCATCAACTGAAGGGCATCTAGGTTGGTTCCACAATCTGGCTATGGTGAATTGAGCAGCAATGAACATTGATGTGGCTGTATCTCTGTAGTATGCTGATTTTAAGTCCTTTGGGTATAGGCCAAGGAGTGGGATAGCTGGGTCAAATGGTGTTTCCATTCCAAGCTTTCTGAGGAATCTCCACACTGCTTTCCAGAGTGGCTGCACTAATTTGCAACCCCACCAGCAATGTATGAGTGTTCCTTTTTCACCACATCCTTGCCAACACCTATTGTTGCTTGTATTCTTGATAATCGCCATTCTAATTGGGGTGAGGTGAAATCTTAGGGTAGTTTTGATTTGCATTTCCCTTATTACTAGGGATGTTGAACATTTCTTCATATATCTGTTGATTACTTGTACATCTTCTGTGAAGTGTCTGTTCATTTCCTTAGACCATTTGTTGATTGGATTATTTGTATTCTTCGTGTAGAGTTTTTTGAGTTCTTTATAGATTCTGGAAATTAGCGCTCTATCTGAGATATGGTTGGCAAAGATATTCTCCCACTCCGTAGGCTCTCTCTTCACATTTCTGATAGTTTCCTTTGCTGAGAGAAAGCTTTTTAGTTTGAATCTATCCCAGTTGTTGATTCTTGCTTTTACTTCTTGTGCTATGGGAGTCCTGTTAAGGAAGTCTGATCCTAAGCCAACAAGTTGAAGATTTGGACCTACTTTTTCTTCTATAAGATGCAGGGTCTCTGGTCTGATTCCGAGGTCCTTGATCCATTTTGAGTTGAGTTTTGTGTAGGGTGAGAGATAGGGGTTTAGTTTCATTCTATTGCATATGGTTTTCCAGTTTTCCCAGCACCATTTGTTGAAGAGGCTATCTTTCCTCCATTGCATATTTTTGGAACCTTTGTCTAGTATGAGAAAATTGTATTTATTTGGGTTTGTGTCCATGTCCTCTATTCTGTACCATTGATCTACCTGTCTATTTTGGTACCAATACCATGCCGTTATTGTTACTATTGCTTTGTAGTAGAGTTGAAGATCTGGTATTCCAATACCCCCTGCTTCGCTCTTGCTACTGAGGATTGCTTTAGCTATTCTAGGTTTTTTATTCTTCCAGATGAATTTCATAATTGCTTGATCTATTTCTGCAAGGTACATCATTGGAATTTTAATTGGAATTGCATTGAATCTGTATAGCACTTTAGGTAGTATAGCCATTTTAACAATATTAATTCTGCCTATCCAGGAACATGGGAGATCTTTCCATTTTCTAAGGTTTTCTTTAATTTCTTTCTTTAGTGTTCTGTAGTTCTCATTGTAGAGGTCTTTCACCTCTTTTGTGAGATTGATTCCCAAGTATTTTATTTTTTTTGATGCTATTGTGAATGGGGTAGTTTTCCTAATTTCTCTTTCTGAAGATTCATCACTTATGTATAAAAATGCATTGGATTTATGAGCATTGATCTTGTAACCTGCTACTTTACTGAATTCACTTATGAGTTCTAAAAGTTTTCTGGTGGAATTTCCAGGTTCCTCTAAATATATAATCATGTCATCAGCGAACAGGGATAGTTTGAGTTCTTCTTTTCCTATTCGTATCCCTTTAATTTCTTTGGTTTGTCTGATTGCTCTGGCTAGAGTCTCAAGGACGATGTTGAATAGAAGTGATGAAAGAGGGCATCCCTGCCTTATTCCAGTTTTTAGGGGGAATGCTTTCAGTTTTTCACCATTTAGAATATTAGCCATGGGCTTAGCGTAGATTGCCTTTATAATGTTAAGGAATGTTCCTACTACCCCAATTTTTTCTAGTGTTTTGAGCATGAAGGGATGCTGTATTTTATCGAATGCTTTTTCTGCATCTATTGAAATAATCATGTGATTCTTAACTTTAACTCTGTTGATATGGTGAATGACATTTATTGATTTCCGAATGTTGAACCAACCTTGCATCCCTGGGATAAAACCCACTTGATCGTGGTGCACTATCTTTTTAATATACATTTGTATGCGATTTGCTAAAATTTTTTTGAGAATTTTTGCGTCGATGTTCATTAAGGATATTGGTCTGAAATTTTCTTTTCTCGATGTGTCTCTGTCTGGTTTAGGTATCAGGGTGATATTGGCTTCATAGAACGAGTTTGGTAGGGTTCCCTCCTCTTCTATTTCATGGAATAGTTTGAGGAGTATTGGAATGAGCTCTTCTTTAAAGGTTTTGTAGAACTCGGCTGAGAACCCATCTGGTCCTGGACTTTTCTTTGTTGGTAGGCTTTTGATGACCTCTTCTATTTCATTGCTTGAAATTGGTTTATTTAAGTTGTGTATGTCCTCCTCGTTCAGTTTAGGTAATTCATATGTCTCTAGAAATTTGTTGATGTCTTCGAGGTTTTCTGTTTTTTTGGAGTATAGATTTTCAAAATAGCTTCTAATTATGTTTTGTATTTCACTCGTGTCTGTTGTGATGTTTCCTTGTTCATTCCGAATTTTAGTAATTTGAGTTTTCTCCCTCTTTCTCTTTGTTAGTGTGGCTAAGGGTTTATCAATTTTGTTTACTTTTTCAAAGAACCAACTATTTATTTTGTTAATTTTTCCAATTGTTTCTTTTGTTTCGATTTCGTTGATTTCGGCTCTGATTTTAACTATTTCCTGTCTTTTACTACTTTTGGTATTGGTCTGCTCTTCTTTTTCTAGCGCTTTGAGCTGTAGTGTTAAGTCATTTATTTGTTGATTTCTACTTCTTTTTTTGAATGCACCCCATGAAATAAATCTTCCTCTAAGTAGTGCTTTCATAGTGTCCCAGAGATTTTGATATGATGTGTCTTTGTTCTCGTTTACTTCTAAGAATTTTTTTATTTCCCTCCTGATGTCTTCTGTTATCCATTAATCATATAATAGTGTATTATTTAATCTCCAGGTATTGGAGAAGTTTCTGTTTTTTATTTTGTCATTTATTTCTAATTTCAATCCATTATGATCTGCTAGAGTACAAGGTAGTATCTCTATCTTCTTGTATTTGCTAACAGTAGCTTTGTGGCATAAAATATGGTCTATTTTAGAGAAGGATCCATGTGCTGCTGAGAAGAAAGTGTATTTGTTCTTTGTTGGATAGTATATTCTATATATGTCCGTTAAGTCTAAATTGTTGATTGTGTTGTTGAGATATATAGTTTCTTTATTCAGTTTTTGTTTGGACGATCTATCCAGTGGTGAGAGAGGTATGTTAAAATCGCCTAGTATTATTGTGTTGTGGTCTATTTGATTTCTGGAATTGAGAAGGATTTGTTTGACGTACGTGGATGAGCCAATGTTCGGGGCATAGATATTTATGATTGTTAAGTCTTGCTGATTTATGCTTCCCTTAAGCAGCATGTAATGCCCTTCTTTATCCCTTCTGACTAGTTTTGGTTTGAAGTCCACATTATCTGAAATGAGGATGGATACTCCAGCTTTTTTGCTGTGTCCGTGTGCATGGTATGTTTTTCCTCATCCTTTCACCTTTAGTCTATGGGTGTCTCTTTCTATGAGATGAGTCTCTTGCAGGCAGCATATTGTTGGATTTTTCTTTTTAATCCAATCT
Organism: Sciurus carolinensis; assembly: GCF_902686445.1. NCBI lineage: Eukaryota > Metazoa > Chordata > Mammalia > Rodentia > Sciuridae > Sciurus > Sciurus carolinensis. The sequence goes on along the minus strand of NC_062231.1, from coordinate 10,268,552 downwards.
GCCAGTCTGTGTCTTTTGATTGATGAATTCAGGCCATTGACATTCAGGGTTATTATTGTGATATGATTTGTATTCCCAGTCAATTGACTCATATTTGTTTTTGACATGATTTGGTTTCTCCTTTATTTGGCTATTCCTTTAGGCTAGCGCCTCCTGTTGCTGATTTGCATCGTTGTTTTTCATCTCTTCCTCATGGAATATTTTGCTGAGAATGTTCTGTAATGCTGGTTTTCTTTTTGTAAATTCCTTTAGCTTTTGTTTATCATGGAAGGATCTTATTTCATCGTCAAATTTGAAGGTAAGTTTTGCTGGGTATAAGATTCTTGGTTGGCATCCATTTTCTTTCAGGGCTTGGTAAATGTTGTTCCAGGCCCTTCTAGGTTTTAGGGTCTGGATTGAAAAATCTGCTGATATTCTTATTGGTTTCCCTCTGAATGTAATTTGATTCTTTTCTCTCGCGGCCTTTAAATTTCTGTCTTTATTTTGTATGTTAGGTATTTTCATAATAATGTGCCTTGGTGTGGGTCTGTTGTAATTTTGTATGTTTGGAGTTCTATAAGCCTCTTGTACTTGGTTTTCCATTTCATTCTTCATATTTGGGAAATTTTCTGTTATTATTTCATTGAATAGATTGTTCATTCCTTTGGTTTGTTTCTCTAAGCCTTCCTCAATCCCAATAATTCTTAAATTTGGCCTTTTCATGATATCCCATAATTCTTGTAGGTTCTGTTCATGATTTCTTACCATCTTTTCTGTTTGGCCAACTTTACTTTCAAGGTTAAATAATTTGTCTTCAATGTCTGAGGTTCTGTCTTCCAGGTGTTCTATCCTATTGGTTATGCTTTCTATGGAGTTTTTAACTTGGTTTATTGTTTCCTTCATTTCAAGGATTTCAGTTTGGTTTTTTTTCAGTATCTCTAACTCTTTATTGAAATGATCTCTTGCTTCCCGTATTTGCTCTTTTAACTGTTGATTGGTGCGATCATTTGATGCCTGCATTTGCTCTTTCATCTCCTCCTTCAATGCCTGCATTTGCTCTTTCATCTCCTCATTAGCTTCCCTGATCGTTTTAATTACGTACATTCTGAACTCCCTTTCTGACATTTCTTCTGCTGTGCTATCATTGGGTTTTATTGATGTAGTATCTAGGTTTGCTTGGGACATTTTCTTCCCTTGTTTTCTCATATTGGTCAGCTGTCAGTGGGACCCTGAGATATTGCAGTTTTCCGCTATTGGCTTATAGTGTCCCGGTAGATTTCCAGTGTATCACCTCCCAGCCTTCAGTAGCCTGATGTCTTGGAGGAATCTGATAAAGCAGCGCATCCGAAGAAAACTGCCCCTACTGGTTCCACAGTTTGGAACTGGTTCTGTGCGGAAATGCTCTCACTGTGGGCCTGCACCGTGCAGATGGCCATGTGGGATGAGCCCACTGCCAGAGTGTGGAAGGCTACCTTGGGAAGACTCTAGCTGCCCTGCCTGGCTCCGATAAGCCACCTCTATCTGGGCCTGCCACCTGGGCCGAGCTTTACCCAGTGGGCAGACTCACCTGTGGCTCTATTTCAGTCCGAGTCTCTCAATGCCTCCCCTTCTTAACTCCTGGGTTCTGGAGCGACTGGGGGTGCAGTCTCCCTCTAGGCCGCCATCTTGGATCACCCCGTGAAGAGAGCCTGCAGCCGGAGTGGGCAGAGCTGCCTGAAGAGGTCTCTGGCTGCCCTGCCCTGATCCCAGAGGCTGCTTGCAGATTGAAGCTCTCCGTTGGTTCGGGGACTTGTGGCTGGTTCTATGTAGAAAACCTCTCATTGGGCGGTCTGGTCTGAGAAGCTAGCCTTGAAAGGCACCTCCCACCGCAGGGGTCCAGGCTACTTGGGGAGGTCTCTGGCTGCCCTATCCTGGTCCCTGAAGCTGCTTGTGTGCCGGAGTACGTTGCGCTGCAGTGGCTCCGGGACTCGGATTGTTCTGATCAGAAAGGCTCTCATTAGCGGGCCAGTTCCATTCTGAGAACCTGGAGAAGCTGGCTGTGTGGGCGGGGCCCACCGCTGGAGTACGCAGGGCTGCCTGTGAATGACTCTAGCTGCCCTGCCCCGCTCCGATAAGCCACCTCTATCTGGGCCTGCCACCCGGGCCGAGCTTTACCCAGTGGGCAGACTCACCTGTGGCTCTATTTCAGTCCGAGTCTCTCAATGCCTCCCCTTCTTAACTCCTGGGTTCTGGCGTGACTGGGGGTGCAGTCTCCCTCTAGGCCGCCATCTTGTATCGCCCCCCCTAACAGGTTTTAAAAATTTTAGTATAAATGTAAAATTCTCATAAAATATCTCCACCTGATTTTTGATTAAGTAAAAATGAGTAAGTGCAGATCTTCCTACATTCAATAAAATGTTATGTTTTGGCACAAGGAGGAAGAACTATTTGTTGAATTGAGAACAACAGACTTTCATTAATTAAAAATCTATCTGATAATATTTAGTAATTTATTCTTTATTTTTAAATCTCTTGACCATACAAATGTTTGTGTGAAAATTTAAGTAATGCTATATTTCAAATTTTACTTCTTATGAACTTAAGCATGTAATAGATTCCATTTTATATTTTCCAAATTTTCTTTCACAGGAAAGTTATGTTACCAAAAATTTGGTGGAGATACATTTTGAAGATACCCAAAACACTCCTCAGAACTGAATGGCACAAATTGATGTTTATTTGAGATTTTGTATGTTCTTGATATCTATTTATGGTAAAAATTTTATTGCATAGGTGTCTCACATTGATACATTCATCATGGCAAATTTTCTGACCTTTACTTTCCTCCACATATTCCCATTTTTTCCTTCAATGTAAATTTTCAATGCCATAGTTTCCATACCTCCCCTTTATCATCTTTTGGAATGAACATTTTATTCCCTCCTCTGATGAAAATTCTTGGGTTCAATGAGAATGCATAACTGAAAGAAATCAAAAGAACAAGTTATTTTACTTGCTAGACTCTTGTGAATTTACTCTCCAAAAAAAGGAAGTTATATCAAGGTGAGGATGTCAGAAGGAGAGTAGCAAAGCAAATGCAAGATCCTCATTACTCCATAGACAAACAAAAACAAATAACCTAATCAATAAATAGGCAAAGGATTTTAACCAGCACTTCTCAAAAGAAGAAACATGAAGTATCAACAAACATAAAAATGTTTGTTCAACACATTTGCAATTAGAGAAATAAAGATTAAAACTGTACTGAGATTCCACCTCACTCCAGTCAGAATGGCAATTATCAAGGATACATGTAACAACAAATGATGGCAAGGATGTGGAGAAAAGGGATGCCCATACATTGTAGGACTGCAGATTGGGCCAACACCTCTGGAAAGCAGTCTGGAGATTACATAAAAACTAGGAATGGACTTGGGAGGCTGAGGTAGTAGAATCATGTATTTGAAGCCAACCTCAGCAACTTAGTGAGACCTTAAGCAACTCAAGGAGGGCTTGTCTCTAAATAAAGCATAAAAAGGGCTAGGGATGTGACTAAGTGGTTAAGCACCACTGGACTCAATTCCTAGTACAAATAAAACCCCCCAAACTAGGAATGGAACCACCATCTGACCCACTTATCTCACCTGGGCATATACCCGAAATATTTAAAATGAGCACAGTACAATGACACAGTCACATTAAGGATTACAGTAACATAATTCTCAATAGCTGAGGTATGAAACCAACTAGATGCCCACTGGCACATGAATGAATAAAGAAATCATCATGTAGGGAGGGTAGGAATAGGAAAGATAGTAGAATAAATCCAACATAATTTTCCTATGGACACATATCAGAATGCCTAAGTGTATCCCAACAACATGACCACCACAAAAATTTGGTCCCAATTAGAATAAGATAAAGCCCATGCTTATATAATTTCATCAAATTGAATTCAAATGTCATGTAAAACTGAGAACCAAAAAAAAAATTAGAAAATAAACTTCACAACAATGTATGAGAAAAAATTGTCTAGTTAGAACTTCCAAAACCATCTTGGATTTTACTGAATCACAAATGAGCACACTAGAGAGTATCACATAAAAGAGGGAAGGGCTGGGGAGATAGCTCAATTGGTAGAGTGCTTGCCTTGCAAGCACAAGGCCCTGGGTTCAATCCCCAGCACCAAAAAAATAAATAAATAGATAAATAAATAAATAAGCAAACAAATAAAGAGGGAAGAAAAATGTGTCACTTTTATACACACAGGCATTTCTACTCCACAGTAGGACATTGAAGAATTAAGGAAATACTATCAACCCCTTTATTCTCTCTCACTAGGAAAAGCAAAAATTGAAACATGCAAACATTTATGGCTTTCTTGAAAACTTTATAAAATCTATTTTTTGTCTCCACAGTGACCTTAGATAACCGGTAGATTTTGGATGATAATACCAAAGATATTCATCAGGGATTTATAAAATGGTTGGTACTTAAAAAGAAACATGGATAAACACTTACATTGGGGAAAGCTACACAAACATCTAGAGTACATACAGCATAAAACACGTTTTAGAGGTAACAAAAATCTATCACAGCTGATGTCAGTATAACCTTAATGAAGTCAAATCACAGAAATCAACAAAAAGTTCTCAATTTTAATGTTCATAATTTTTCTATTTATTGATTAACTTTATATACATCATGATGTTATAAAGCATAAAAATGAGTAAATCTAATGAATGAATACATGCATTATTTCACATAATTAGCAAGTTTATTTTTAATGACTTTACATACAGTCAATAGCATTTATTAGGGATACAATACACTAAAATCAGACATGATGGCAAAGATCATAATCCCAGTGACTCAGGAGTTCAGGAGAGAAGGAGTGCCGGTTCAAGACCAGCCTCAGCAATTTAGCAAGACACTAAGAAACAAAGGGTTATTGACTAGTTGTAAAATCCACTGGACTCAATTCTCAGGACAAAATAAAAAGAATAATATAATACATTACGCCCACCATAATTACAAGAACTTGATTCTTTCTCATCAAAACATAAATTTGGCAGCCCCAGCCATCATGCTTATGGATCTCTAGAACCACCCAGTCCCAGACTGTGGATCTCCAGTGTTGCACCCCATGTAGTCTGGCTACCTCACCCCACAAGGTATCAGTGCCACACTGTGGTTTTTCATCTACCAACACATGGGGTTGACTCTGCCCACTATCATGGATAACTCCTTACCTGAGCACTGCCATCTTTAGTTGGGGCAGTTCTCATCCTGGGACAGCACATTATCAAGTATCTCTCATGCATCAAGCTACCGAAGACTGGGTGTTTTGAATAGAGTATTATAGTTTCATTGTAGAATTTTTAAGTAAATGGTATTATTACTATGATTTCTAATTTTCTATTTTTTATCTTTGTCACTCAGTACATTACTGTTTCCTTGAAGTCTCTGTCTCCCTTTTCTCATGCTAACAACCAATCTCTTTTGATACATTCAAACTAAAGTTAGAATTTTAAAGACTGTGAGAGAAAAGCATCAGATTACTTATAAGGGAAAACCAATATGGATATCACCAGATTTCTCAGTCCAGATGCTAAAAACTAGAAGGACCAGTAACAACATATATCAAGTTCTGAAAGAATATGGTTGCCAACAAAGAATCTTGTACCCAGCAAAACTAGCCCTCAGATTTGATGACCAAATAAAATCTTTCCATAAAAAACAAAAAATAAAAAAAATTGCAAATTAAAAGACTACACTACAGGACATTCTCAGCAAAATATTCCATGAGGAAGAAATGAAAAACAACAATGTAAATCAGCAAAGGGAGGAACTACCCTAAAGGAAAAGTCAATCAAATGAGAAACCAAGTCAAGTTGAAAACCAAAAATAAGCCAAAATGACCAGGAATATGAACCATAATTCAATAATAACCCTGACTGTTAATGGCCTAAATTCTTCAATCAAAAGACAGCCTGGCAGAATAAATTTTCAGAAAAGGACCCAAAAATATGGTTCCTTCAGGAGATTCATCATAGAAAAAGACACCCGCACACTAAAGATGAAAAGATGAGAAAAAACATCCCACACATAATTACTCAGTAAAAAAAAGTGGGGGTTTCCATCCTCACATCAGATAAAGTGGACCTCAAGTCAAAATTAGTCAGAAGAGATAAAGGAGAACATTTCATACTGCTTAAGGTAAGCATAAATCAGCAAGATATAATGATCATAAATATTTATGCCCCAAACAATGGCACACCCATGTACATCAAAAAAATCCTTCCAATTCCAAGAAACAAATAGACCACAGCACAATAATAATAGGAGACTTTAACACACCTGTCACCACTGGATAGATCTTCCAAACAAAAATTGAATAAAGAAACCATAGAACTCAATAACAAAATCAATAATTTAGACTTAACAGACATATATAGAACATTCCATCCATGAAAAAGCAAATACATGTTCTTCTCAGCAGCACATGGAACCTTCTCTTAAATAGACCATAGGCTATGCTACAAAGCTACTCTTAGCAAATACAAAAAAATAGAGATACTACCCTGTATTTTATCAAATCACAATGGGATTAAATTAGATATCAATGAGAAAAGAAATAAACAAAAAGTATGCAACATCTGCAGACTAAATAATACACTATTGAATTGTGCATGATTAGCAGGGAGAAGATAACAAAATTCTTAGAGGTAAATGAGAACAATGATACAAAATATCAAAATCTCTGGGATGCTAAGAGGAAAATGCATTGTATTGAGCACATTCAATAAAAGAAGAGAAAGTCAACAAATAAATGGCCTAGCATTACATCTCAAAGCCCTATAAAAATAACATATCAACAAAAAATTAGTAGAAGACAGGAAATAATTAAAATCAGAGCCAAAATTAATGAAATTGAAACAAAGGAAACAATTTTAAAAATTGACAAAATTGAAAATATTGAAAAGTAAACAAAATAGATAAACCTTTAGTCACAATTATGAAGAAAAAGAGAGAAAACTCAAATTTCTAAAAAACATGATGATAAAGGAAATATCAAGACAGACACTATTGAAATACAAAATATAATTGGAAGCTATTTTGAAAATCTATACTGCAACAAAATAGAAAATCTCAAAAATATCAAGACTTCTAGAGAGATATGATATATCAAAACTGAATCAGGAGGCAAACACAATTTGAAAAGATCAATTTAAAGCAATGAAATAGAAAAAATTATCAAAAACCTACCAACCCATAAAACCAGGGACCAGATAGATTCTCAGTCTACTTCTAAAAGACTATCAAAGTGTGATGGGCTGACAGATCTGACTCCATGAGAATGTTATAGGCCAGACTCTAAGGGAAATGACTAAACAGACTCCATTTTGCTCTGAGACTCCATGTTATGTAGGAAATAAGCTTCTCCCATGGGAACACCTGCCTCTATGCTCATCATCAGTTACTTGGTGTGACATGTTTAATAATATACAATGGCAACTCCTATGTAGTAAAGAATTGCTCTCTTTTGATTTCTATTGCTCCTAAAAATGTACCATGTGAACAGTGATTGTGTGGATGTTAGTAACCATTCTTTAGTTTGTATCTAGGTAAGGGTCATTTTGACCCACTTCCACCTCTGTCAATGATCTCATGATGTTAGTGTGTAATTTTGAATCATAGCAACAGACACTTATGATTGATGTAATTTTTGGTATAAGAACCCCTACAACCCAATGGTCAGGGCTGTTCTCCCAATAGCCATTTTTGGGTGAGAGAGTCAGTCGGCTGGCTTAATAAAGACTCTCAAATTTGGACTTCTCAGTGGTGATCAGTCTGTTCTTAAGTTGTGCCCCATAAGACAAAGAATAATTAAATCCAATACTCCTCAAACTTATCCATAAAAAAGAAAAGAAGGAAACCCTTCCAAACTTATTTTATAAAGCTAGTGTCATCTTCATACCAAAACCAAAAAACACACATCAAGGAAAGAAAACTTCAGACCAATATCCCTGATGAAAATAGATGCAAAAAATCTTAACAAAATTCAAGCAAGTTGCATATAAAAACATTAAAAAGATAGTTCATTATGATCAAGTGACTTTTATCTCAGGAATGCAAGGTTGGTTCAACATCCAGAAATCAATAAATGTAATTTATTACACAATAGCAGACTTAAAGTTAAGACACATAATTATTTCAATAGATGCAGAAAAAGCATTTGATAAAATAGAGCACCCTTTCATCATCAGAACACTAGAAAAAATAGGGATGGTATGATCATACCTCAATATTGTAAAGGCTATCTATTCTAAGTCCAAGGACAACATCATTCTAAATGATGAAAAACTGAAAGCATTCCCTCTAAACACTGGGGTAAGGCAGGATGCCTGCTTTCACCACTTCTATTCAACATCATCCTTGAAATTCTTGCCAGAGCTATTAGACATACCAAAGAAATTAAAGGGATATAAATAGAAAAAGAATAATTCAAACTATCAGTATTTGCCCATAAGATTCTATATTTAAAGGTTCCATAAAATTTCTCCCAAAAACTTCTAGAACGTATAAATGAATTCAGTAAAGTATCAGGATATAAAATCAACATAGATAAATCGAAGGCATTTCTGTTCATAGGTGATGAATTCTCTGAAAAAGAAGTTAAAAAAACTACCCCATTTAAAATAGCCTCAAAACAATAAAATATTTGGGAATCAATTGAACAAAAGATGTGAAAGACCTCTACAATGAAAACTACAGGACACTAAAGAAAGAAATTGAAGAAAACCTTTATATATGGAAAGATTTCTCCTGTTCTTGGATAGGCAGAATTAATATTGTCAAAATGGCCATACTACCCAAAGTGCTATACAGATTCAATACAATTCCAATTAAAATACCAAAGACTTACCTCATAGAAATAGAGAAAACATCATGAAATTCATTTGGAAGAATAAGAGACCCAGAGTAGCCAAAACAATTTTTAGAAGGATGAACAAACAGGAGGTATCACAATACCAGACATTCAACTATACTACAGAGCAAAAGTAACAAAAATGTCATGGTATTGGCACCAAAATATTTAAATAGACCAATGGTACAGAATACAGGACACAGAGACAAACCCACATAAATACAGTTATCTCACACTAAACAAAGGTGCCAAAAAATACAATGAAAAAATATAGCCTCTTCAACAAATGGTGCTGGAAACCTGGAAATTCATATGCAGCAAAATGAAACCAACCCCTATCTCTCACTCTGTACAAAACTCAACTCAAAATGAATCAAGGACCTCATAATTTGACCAGAGACTCTGCACCAAATAGAAGAATTTGTAGGCCCGAATTGTCATCATGATGATGTCAGCATAGGACCAGACTTTCTTAACAAGACTCCCAAAGCACAAGAAATAAAAGAATGAATCAATAAATGGGCCACTTTCAAAATAAAAAAAAACATTTTCTTAGTAAAGGAAAAAATCAAAAATGTGAAGAGAGAGCCTATAGAGTGGGAGAAAATCTATTCCACACAAACTTCAAATAGAGCATTAATCTCCAGAATTTATGAAGAACTCAAAAAACTTTACACCAAGAATACAAATAATCCAATCAACAAATGGGCTACAGAAATGAACTAAGACTTCACAGAAGATCTACAATCAATCAACAGATGCATGAAAAAATACTCAACATCTCTAATAATAATGGAAATACAAATCAAAACTACCCTAAGCTTTTGTCTTATCCCAATTAGAAAGGCTATTATCAAGAATACAAGCAACAATAGGTGATGGTTAAGGTGTGGGGATATAGGTACACTCATAAATTGCTGGTGGGGTTGCAAGCTGGTGCAGCCACTCTGGAAAGCAGTATGGACATTCCTTAGAAAACTTGGAACCACCATTTGACCCAGCTCTCCCACTCCTTGGCCTATACCCAAAGGACTTAAAACCAGCATATTATAGTGATGCAGCAACAAAGATGTTTATAGTAACACAATTCACAAGCACTAGATCATGAAAACAACTAGATGCCCTTCAATATATGAATGGATAAACAAACTGTGGTATATAAATACAAAGGAATATTATTAAGTCATAAAGAAAAATAAAATTATGGAATTTGCAGGGAAATAGATGGAGTTGGAGAACACCAGGCTAAGTGAAATGAGTCAAACCCAGAAACCCCAAAGGCTCACTGATTTCTCTGATAAGTGATTGATGATACATAATGGCATAAGTGATTGATGATACATAATGGCAGAAAGAGTTAAGGGAAGAATGGAGGAATGATGGACTGTTTAGAGGGAAATGAGGTATGGGAAGGGGCAGAAGGAAGGAAAGATAATGGAATGAGACAAACATCATTACCCTATGTACATGTATGATTTCATAAATGGTGTGACTCTACTTTGTGTACAACCAGAGAAATAAAATTGTACCCTGGTTGTGTACAATGAATCAAAATATATGAAAAAGAAAAAATATATACATTTGCAGACTTTGTTTAACATAAACCCTAACATCCCCCAAATCATAGCTGCTAAATTCAACTTATTCAGATTTCCCACGTGAGTCAAGTGAGGTAAAAATAAATTTTTTGCCTTGCTTTTTTACTCTTCTATTCTTTTATGGGTGAGGGTGTTGGGATAGAATACAGAGGAACTTTTCCAATTAGTTACTTCCCAGTCCCTTCTTTTCTTTTTTAAATATTTTTTGTTTTAATTGTAGATGGAGGCAATGCATTTATTTTATTTCTATGGGGTGCTGAGGATTGAACCCAGTGCCTCACACATGCTAGGCAAGTGCTCTACCAGTGAGCTACAACTACAGCCCCCACAGTTTTTTTTTTATATTGTTTATTATTGAGACAGGGTGCCACTACGAAGCTCATCTAAAGCTTGCAGTCCCTCTGCATCAGCCTCCCAATTATCTGGGATTGTATGCATGTGTCTTTTTAACTTGCCTACATTTTTTTATTTAGTAATATCCAAACATTTTCAAAATAACCATAATCAGCCACTGGAAGCTGGTTTTTAAGTAGAACTGTCACAATGGAAACAATAGCACACAAAGAAAAAAAGGGAAACGGCTTGATCAAAAACAACATAAAGCAACTAGGAAAGACCATATAAATTTAAAAGTAATAAGTTTAATAAAAAACTATATAACCATTTCATTGATGTTTAATGTGCTGATCAAGAAGGAAAATAAATAAAATTGAGAGAAAAAAATTTACTAACAGAAATTAGAAGAAATATTATACTTGAAATATCCCTTAATAACTAATGTCTGAGAAATGGAAAATGTGAAGAAGCAAAAAAATCAAACTTTAAGAAGCACAATTATTTTCAAGCACAAAAAGATTCAAAGTAAAGCACATGATAATCAAAATTTCAAAATTCATGAGGAGAAACTTTTTTGAGAGGAACAAAAGAGATGTATTACTTATAAGGATACTTCTATATAATTATTAGTTGACTGTTTTACCAGAAGACTTCTGGAAAAGAATTAAAACATACAGTCAAATGAATGAAAGAAAAATTAATCTAACATCCATGAATACTATATCCAAAATTCTGTTTTTACAAAGTAAAGAAAAAGAAAGTATGTCAAAATATTAAAATGTTGAAAAAGTTTCTTACTTCTAAACCTGTCCTACAAGATATACTATAGAAAATCCTTTCAATTGAAAATAAAATAAATCTTCACAAATCTTCTAAAACTTTCTAGCAAAAGCACAAATATCCAAAAATATGTATTCTACTACACTGTAATGATGGTACATAAAACAATCTTGCTATAGAGCTTGAAAGAAAAAAATATGAAGATAATCATAAAGCTGTTAATTGGTATACATTATCAAAACAACTGTGCATTAATAACAACATTGAGAGAACATGCAAAGATGTTGATTTTTTTTGTGGAATATAAGTTAATTTGCTACCAGTACATAATGTAGTTTAAAGTATTTTATATAATTCAAATGTAATGGCATAGTAACCATAAAATATATGAATAGCATAAGGTGAGAAATCAAAGCATGTCACTAAAAAAATCTATGAACCAAAAATTAAAGCAATTAAAAAAGTAGGAAAAACAATCATAAGAAATAGAGAAAAAAACTTACAAAGTAGCAGTAATAGTTTCTTTATTTTCAGTAATTTTAAGTATAAATAGGTTATTATTCAATGCCAATCAGCACACAAAACATGACTGACAGGATTAAATATAAAAATTCCTGTTTGCTATCTACAGGAAACTTTAGTTAAACCTATTGTCACTTTTAGTAAAAGTGAAATTATGAAAAGGATATTATATGCAAAGATGAAAAAAAGAAATCAGAGATGGTGACAATAATGTTATACAAAACAAGCAAAACGTTATGTGAGATAAAAACCTTTTTAAGTAAAAACACTTGGAAAAGAGACAAACTAGACTATTATTTTGAGATAGAAGAGAACACTTGCCTGGGTCCAGCCCTAGCAGTGTTTGGGTGTCCTACATAGATGGGAGGCATCGGTACAGTGGAGAAACAGCAGATAGAGACACCAAGTGTTCTGAGACTGAATCCCTCTATTTTTCTGCCAGGCTTTTTACAGATATTTTTCTTTAGTAATGATTACATCATTTTATGGTTAGTTTAGAATATGAAAAACCTTCAAAATAACAATCTATGCTTCTTCTCAAAGTACACATTCCCTCTGTATGACAGCCCAGACCAAAACAACCTTATTAGCCAGGTAGATTTAAACAACCTTGTCTCCAAGCTAAATTAAAACAACCTTGTCTCCCACCTAAACTGAGGACACCATGATCTGCCAACCTTCAACCTTTAAAAAAAAAGTCACTAGATTTTCTGAGAAACCACCCCCACCATGAACTCCAATGTTTAATAGTGAAAAGTTTTTACTATTATTAACAAAGGGCAAAGAAATCAACTTAGGGTTAATATTTAGTCTATTCTAATTCATATAATGGTGGACTACAATCTTATTTTGATTCTCAAAGAATGAGACTAAACATAGGAAAAACACAAATTATATTTATGACTAACCTAAATATTTGTATTATATAAAGTATCTCTAGAATCAACTATTAAAACTAGGAAAACAACAAAGGCTGAATACTGCATCCAAGCTCAGAGGAAAGCCTCTTTATCCATCTACATTTAGAAATTATTATACTAAAGCAATCACAGGCTCCTTTTAACTTGAGCATAGCTACAATTGTTTATTTTTTTTATTTTTTTTTACTATACTTAAGTTATATTGTTTGAATTCTTTTTTTCATTCTTTTTTTTAATTGTATACAAATGGGATACATGTTGTTTCTCTATTTGTACATAGAGTCAAGGCATATCATTTGTGTAATCATACGTTTACATAGGGCAATGATGTTTATTTTTTTATTTTTTTATTTTTATATATTTTAATCTATGTATTACTACTAAATTTATATTGTGTACAAGTTTGTGTCCCTATACAGTAAAACCTTTCCAATGTTTTCTCCAGTAAGTCCCTAATGATATACTGATTATTAATATTACAAAGCAACTACACATGGAGACATGCCATGCCTATGGCCCCCAAGATGGAGGATGATCAACAGAACCATTTAAAGTGTCAGAGTGGTAGGAAATAGATGCAGCAACCGCTTTCTAAAATACTACAATGATAGTAAATACATGTGTAACTCAGTCATACATCCAAATATAGAAAGGTAATACTGAGAGAGTTAACAGAAATAATAACACAGTAATATTGGAGACACCAATTCCCAATGAATGTAACAGAAAATAAAACTAGGCAGAATGCTAAACAGTGAATAGAAGACTTTCAACACTATTATAAACCAAGTAGACTTATAGACTCAATCTTAATAGCTCATAAAGTATTCTTGATTGACCAGCTTAAAAGCAGAAAATATCTTAAGAAATGACAATATTTAAATGACTATCTCTCACCCTGCACAAAACTCAACTCAAAATGGATCAAGGACCTTGGAATCAGACCAGAGACCCTGAATCTTATAGAAGGAAAAGTAGGTCCAAATCTTCAACTTGTTGACTTAGGATCAGACTTCCTTAACAGGACTCCCATAGCACAAGAAATAAAAGCATCAATCAATAACTGGGATAGATTCACTAAAAAGCTTTCTCTCAGCAAAGGGAACTATCAGCAATGCAAAGAGAGAGCCTACAGAGTGGGAGAAAACTTTTGCCACCCATACTTCAGACAGAGCACTAATCTCCAGAAACTATAAAGAACTCAAAAAACTCTACACCAAGATACAAATAATCCAATCAACAAATAGATTAAGAAAATGAACAGATACTTCACAGAAGATCAACAAGCAATCAACAGACATATGAAAAAATGTTCAACATCTCTAGTAATAAGAGAAATGCAAATCAAAACTACCCTAAGATTCCTTTTCACCCCAATTAGAATGGTGATTATCAAGAATACAAGCAACAATAGGTGTTTGAGAGAATGTGGGAAAAAAAGGTACACTCATACATTGCTGGTGGGGCTGCAAATTAGTGTACCCACTCTGGAAAGCAGTGTGGAGATTCCTCAGAAAGTTTGGAATGGAAACATCATTTGACCCAGCTATCCCATTCCTTGGCCTATACCCAAAGGACTAAAAAGCAGAATACTACAAAAATGCAGTCACATCAATGTTCATAGCTGCTCAATTCACAATAGCCAGATTGTGGAACCAACCTAGATGCCCTTCAATTGATGAATGGATAAAGAAACTGTGGTATATTTATACAATGGAATATTACTCAGCCATAACAAATAATAAAATTATGGCATTTCCAGGCAAATGGATGAAATTGGAGAATATCATACTAAGTGAGATAAGCCAATCTCAAAAAACCAAAGGAAGAATGATCTTGCTGATAAGCAGATGATGACACATAATGGGGGGGAGGGAGCAAGAATGGAGGAAGGAGGGACTGTATAGAGGGAAAAGCGGGGTGGGAGGGGTGGGGGGATGGGAAAAAATATCAGAATGAATCAAACAACATTACCCTATGTAAATGTATGATTACACAAATGGTATGCCTTTACTCCATGTACAGAGAATCAACATGTATCCCATTTTTTACAATAAAAATAAATTAAAATATAAATATTTATTGATAGAGAAAGAAAAAATAATAAACGGTGTTCTGAACATAACCATAGTAAGAAGAGACATTCGAAATTCCAAATATATGTGGTAATGGTGTACTTAACATGGTTTTTATTCAAGAAATGAGTAATAAATTTATAAATTGTCTATAGTACCCAAATGATCTATTCACTCCTGTTAGTATCTATCAAAGCCCCAATATTTGTTTTTTTCACAGAAAAGATTATTTTAAAAATTTCATGGAATTCCAAGTCCTTATATATAATTTTAAAATATACAAAATTGAAATAAATTTGAATAATATTTTCTGATTTTAGAACATAGCAAAAGCTACAGTGTTCAATAAATTAATACTGACAGGAACTTAGATAAGAAGAGATATGGAACAGAACAGAAAGTAAATCCTCACTTATATGGGTGAATCAAGACATATTTACACACTTGTAATCATTAAATCATTCAATAGGGCCAACAGGGGAAGCAAAATATAATGTTCTTTCATATGCCAAGATAAAAGGCAATTTGGAAAAAAGTGTATTTTTTTTCAACTATAAAAGATCAGAAATTGCATAACATCTATAATATGCATTCATTTGATGACATTATGCTTACTAAAATAAGCAATTATAACAAGTCAAATCTTGTGTGATTCTACTTATAGGAGACATCTAAAGTAATCAAACCCACTGAATAGAAGTAAAGGTGTTTGTGATGAGAGAAAAACTAGTACTTGCTTTTCATGAAAATCTAAGTTTAATTCTGTGAGATGTAAACTTTCTAGAAAAATTGTGCAAGAGGGCTGGGAAGATAGCTCAGTTGGTAGAGTGCTCGCTCTAGCAAGCACAAGGCCATGGGTATGATCGCCAGCACCACAAAAAAAAAAAAAAAAAAAAAAAGAAAGAAAAAAGAAAAGAAAAAGAAAGAAAAAGAAAATTGTGCAAGATAATTTGAATTAACACTACAAAACAATAGTTAAAATAGTAAAATAAGTTTAATTTTATTTGGTCTGATTGCACTTAAATTTTAAAAATACATTAAACAGAATTGTAAATATATTTAAAAGCTTCTTTAAAATGCTAGAGTGTTTATCTTAGACAAAAGAAGAGTTTTATCAATAAATTGATGATAAGCATGTTAGTAATTCTAGCTGCCAGGAGGGCTGAGGAAGGGGAATCAGAAATTTGAAGCCAGTTTGAACACCTTAGCAAGAACCTATTTCAAAATAAAAATAAGAGGAGACTATGGACCTAGCTCAGTATTATAGCATCCCTGAGTTCAAATTCTAGTATATGTACATAGATCTATAAATATTTAATTAGATAAATTACACAAATACCCAGATGGAGTAAAGAAACAACACCCAATATACAATCTTAAATAAAACAGGGAAAATAGTTGTAAAAGAAAGTGAAATGTAACTTTTTTAACAGTAGGAACATGATTCATGTATATTTTAACATACATTGTCCCAAAATATGAAGTAAAGACAATTAATATTAAATCATAATGTGTAAATAAAAACATTATTCATTGATTGGAGGAAAACTACTCCTGAATATAAACATATTCTAAACAATAGAACACACAAGTGGGCACAAGAATGATAAAAAAAAAACTTGATCCATAAAATCATCAATAGCCATATTATCTTAAAAATCCTTCCTTATAATAATAATTTTCAGTCATGACTATACACTCACAAAGAACAGGAATTGTGAGTATGGAACATTCATTACATGGTATAGAATATTAACTGAAAACTGAACATAATCATTCATTAAAAGCCCTGAAGAGATAATTTGAATGAATATTTAAATAATATTAGAGAAACTGTTTTAGTATATTAATATATTGTAATGGTCTAACCTAGAGCCAATCACAAATGTGAGCAGAATTCCTAGAGTTCTTCAAAATCATTAAAGAAATGTCAGATCATGCAGACCCAAAAAGGATAAGGGGAGTACTTTGACTATTACTTTGAATATACTGGGGGAATACTAAGAGGAAGAATGAGACTAAAAGGGTTCGGAACCATGATAAGCTTAGGGAAGGGCAGGCCCCTCTATCACTGCTAGATAAATAAAACTAGGTTTCTGAAAATTCATTTCTATTGGATTAGAGCTTCTCAATTAACATTTAAAATGTGCTTTTCTCCTTGACATTGGGACCTACCATCAGTAATCCTTGGTTTTCTTCATATCTACCCACCTGTTTATGTGGCTACTCTTATGGTTTGTATATGAAGTATCTCTAAAACTCATGTGTAAGATGATGTGAAACTGTTTATGGGTGAAATGATTGGGTTATGAAAGCATCAACCCAATCAGGGAATCGATCCATTGATAGAATTAACTGAGGTGTAGGTAGCTGTATTCCTTCTACAAAGGAAAGACATTCAATATTAATAATGAATCAAGAATCCTGTAGGTGGGTTATTAGAGGCACACCTCTAGTGTATACATTTTGTATCTGTATCTTGTCTGTGGAGTGTGTATCTCTCAGCTTTCTGATCATCACATGAGCCACTTCCATCCACCAAACCCTTTCAGCATGATGTTCAGCCTCATGTCAAGCCCCAAAGAATGGAGCTGACATTCTATAAACAGAAACCTCTGAAACCATGAGCCTCAAATAACCTTTTCCTCCTTAAAATTGTCTTGTCAGATTTTTGATCACATTGGCAAAAAAAAAAAAAAAATACTGAGTAAAAAAACACTGTCTCTTGTCTAGTTAGTTTCCATGGCTCTTTCCTTAGGTCCAGAAAGGTGACAAGGGTTGGCTTAGAGAGAGTGAGGATTGTTTATTGGAAAATGGAATGACTTTGGGAACCCTCCCTTTAGTTACTGGTGTTTATGGCCTAGTACTGTATTCATTAGAGTAATACCATATTCTGAGAAAATATTTCTCCAAATATTTCTTCCTGACAGACCAATTACAATATATAAGAAGCATTTAAATCTGCAAATCCTGAGCATAACTTCTAACTATTAAGAGTAAAGGGAAAAAATTAAAGAGAAGGAAATACATCTTTCTTTAAGGTATAGTTCACAATATATTATACTTTTGAATTATATGACAAGTCTGAAGTGAAGGGTATACATCTTATAAGAAAAAATGAGGGTAATCATAAAAAGACATATAATTAATATTTTGTTATCTATACCAACAATTTCCTAATCTATTTCCATGAAATTAAGTATCTAAAACTCATTCAGCACAGCAGAAAGCACCAAGAGATATTCTACAAAGGAAAGATATTCAATATTGTTAGTGAATTAAGAATTCCAAAGGGAAGCTCACTCACCCAGAAAGACCAGGTTTCTGTAGTTCTCCAACATCACATCTCTGTATAAATTCTGCTGAAATGGGTCCAGGAATTCCCATTCCTCTTGAGAGAAATCAATGGCTACATCCCTGAATGTCAATGGTTCCTGAAATAAATGTATAAATGGCAAATTGATCATGTAATCATTGACAGAGTTTTTAATTTGACCCAATGAAAATTTGGAGAACTTGCTCTCACAAAGGTGAGATAAGATTCTTCAATTATTCAATAAGATAATTTTTCACAAAGCATAGTTGTCTAATATATTATATAACTCTGGGGAAAGAGAATGACATAAGTACAAAATAAGTGTATATGCTACACTTTTGTGAAATAAAATGTAAAATTAAGATGAACATAAGAATATACATTTGGGACTATATTTATATTTTATAAAATAAATTACTTATATTTCTCAGATGAGAAAGTTACAGGGAGTTAGAAGATTTCTTCCTGAATTTAAATTAGTACAAACATGGATTGGACATGTTGCTAAAATTTAGATGAATTCAGTAGGCCTGGAATGGGATCTCTGTTTTTCAATATGTAGCAAACTCTCTAGTCATGCCAATTCCACTGGTCCAAGAAATCCTCTTGAATAGCAATGAGGATGAACACTAAGGGAAGAGTTCACTGATGAATTTTAATACAAATATTTTGAGTGACCAGTGCATTTTGGTGTAATAGTAAGTAGTAAGCATCATTTCACTCCAAGAGTTTTTAATATCTTAATGCATATACCCAAAATAATCTACTGAAAGTGGTAATAGTTTTTGTTTTTAAATCTTTGAGGGCTTTTTATGAAATGACCAATTAATGCTATGCCTGAATTTTTTGCAAGTCTACCTGGTCTATAACTCATAAAAAGGAACATAAAGGTGAAAATAAAGTATGAAATTAAAAGAATTTTCAAAACAGTTATTGACAGTTATTATAACTGAGGAAAGTAATGGAAAAAAGTTGAGAAGACAATGAAATAAATTTGATCAAATGATACATTTTAGCATATATGTTAAAATTGCAACTGTTTATACATTAAAACAACAGACTTCATGTAAATATAAGAAAATATGTTCAATTGTATAAAATTATTAATAAACTTGGGGTTGATCCTCTGTTTTTTATGACAGTACCAAGAGACACACATAGAAGAACAAAATATAAAGAACTACAATTTCTGAGTCTTGTATTTTCTTTGGTATCTTTCACTTTCATCTCTGAGCTATATTTTAGAATTTTAATGCAATTATAAATGGGATTTTTTATGATTTATTTTACTGAAAATATAGAGAGGTTAGAATGCTTACACTTTTGAACTTGATGTGGAATAAAATGAAAACATACAAAAATTTGGTTTGCTTCTAACCTCCAGTTACAAAAACAATATGTCTAGTACACAAAAATGAATTTTTGTTCTCAAAACCAATCACAAGTAAAGAGAAATTCAAAAGAAGGAACAGTTTCTATATAAGATATGGTGGTTTATACAGATTATTTAGAAAAATTCTAAGGAGATACTTAATGATAAAGAGAAATCTACTAACTTTATTGGGAAGAATCTGGAAGATAGATTTGGTAGAAAGTGTCAATGTACAAAAATGGACACCATCATTGCTGCGATATGAGTGGCAACAACAAAGCAAAATGAAAGAAAAATTAAAGCATAATGTCAACCTTTGGATAAGACTTTTACGTGAAGCTTGCTTTGTGTAAGTGTTGCATGCTATGTAAGTGCTAAAAGGGTATATCAAAAGACACTTCATTATTCTAGACAGTGAGTCTGTTTTTTTTTTCTTTTTTTCTGGATTGCTTTAATATATTATATATCTTTCTAACATAAACTATGAGAAAGCAATTCTGATTTAATGAAAGAGATGCTGAATGAATCAAGATTAATGTCATTTATTATTAGCATGTAAAACTGAGGGAAAGATCAGTAAATTGTGCTCACACAATTTTGTCCCCATGGGATATGTAACGGCCATGTTCAAAGCCATTGAAGGGAAAGATGAAGAAAGATGGATTCTCAGAATATGGGTTTCCAGCTAAAATCTGTTCCTTGCTAACTATGTCAATTTTTTTCTCCCAGTTCCCTTAGGTTGATTCTCTAGGTTAATATGGTGGAGAGCATGTTTTCCACAGTAAAGGAAAAGATGGGCTGAACCCAGTGACAGTGTTGAAAAGCTCCCCAAGTTACACTTGACCCAGACTTTTCCAGGGAAGATGGACAGAGGGAAAAGTGCTGGTACCAAGTGAAGACTTGGCCCAGGGCTCTAGAAAGTTCAGAGGAACCAGAGGTCCATATGGCAGGATATGACTGGATAGCAACAAACTCCTAAGACCATGAGAGTCTGCAATGCCCATATAACTAACAACAGTTTGAATCCATCATTCATGAGCAGATGAAGCCATATGGGGAATAAAAACACTTGCCCCAACCTGTCCCCCATGTGAGACTGACTCAGCCCCATTAAGCACATGGTGAGCAGCCTGGGAGAGTGATGGTCAGGGTAGCACAGGGTTGGACAGGACACCATGGCAGACAGAACCCATCTGGTTTCTGAGGTGAGCTGGTTCATCCCCATCCCTCAAAGTCTTTAGACATGCAGAGAGATGAATAACTTATTGCTGACTAAGAACTTTGGAAAGCTTCCTCTAGTGAGAATAGGCAGAGGTGGCAGGATGGAGGTGGTGATTGCCTTGAGAAAGTAGCTGAGGAATGGATTGATCGGGGTTTCCAGGAACATCAGAGTTGATGCCTGGTCGGATAAGACCCATGATTCAGTGCTCCAACTTCTGACTAATTTGCCAAATGAGGTAGTTTCATCCTTACCTCTCTAGGCAGGAAAAAAAGAAAACAAGCCTTCCAAAGACTCATGGAGATAAAAAGTGGCCAAGAAAAGCAAGATATGGGCTCCCAGAATGCAATGGAGAGTGAGTCTCTTCTAATTATTCTCTTTCAAATCTTTATGTTACCATAGACAATGAATGGAATCCTCTTTTAATGTGTACTTTATTAATTCTCAAAGTTGATGGAGCATCCAGATGAAATATATAAATAGAAATATAAGTATGGTTTACTTCTTTAGTAATTTCTAATGACTCAACAATAGCACCAATGCAAATCTAGTGTACTGACATATTCACATGTCAAAAAGAAAATATGTTCAACACTACAAGTCATGAATCCATCACATAAATAAACTGAAGTGTAAAAATTGAGAGGAAGTTCCTAATATAAAGGGATACAAATTATTCTGAAAAGGAAATAAAGTAGTATAAGACATGTTAACATAAAAATAAAAACTAGGGAAGTAAAAGTTTGCAAGGTAAGAATGCATGGTATTAAATGGAATCTTAGTGTAGTTTTGATCTGCATTTCTTCTGTGAAGTGTCTGCTCATTTCCTTAGCCCATTTATTGACTGGGCTACTAGAAAGGCTATTATCAAGAATAGAAGCAATGATAGGTGTTGGTGAAGATGTGGGGATAAAGGTACACTCATACATTGCTGGTGGGATTACAAATTAGTGCAGACACTCTGCAAAGCACTGTGGAGATTCCTTAGAAACTTGGAATGAAACCACCATTTGGTGGGATGGGGTGGGAGGAAGGAAAGACAGCAGAATGAGACAAACATCATTGCCATATGTACATTTATGATTACAAAAATTGTGTGTCTCTACTTCATACACAACTAGAGAACAACAATTATTGTGCATGGCTATGCCTGCCCAAACTCGGTGTTTATGTCTTTAAGAGGAAACTAATATGTAGGGCACTTACAATCTATACCAAGAGGAAAAGCACAAGTATCCATCTTTTTCAGAAAACATGTGTGTCATTTTGTTGCTATCTACACAGGAATTATTTACTTAGTAAATAGTAAATCTTATGTGAGCAATTCTAGTATTTGCCAAGTACTACAATATATATGATTGTTTTGGTCAGCTATTTTGCTGCTGTGACTAAAAGATCAGACCAGAACAATTGTAGACGAGGAAAAGTTTATTTGAGCACTCATGCTTTCAGAAGTCTTAGTCCATAGAAGGCTGACTCCATTCCTCAAGGTTTGAGGTGAGGCTTAACATCGTGGTGGAAGAATGTGGCAGAGGGAAACAGCTCACATTGCTCTCAGGAAGCAGAGAGAGAGAGAAAGTGAGTCCCCACTCTGCAGATAAAAATATATTCCAAAGACATACCCCAATGCCATATCCCAATTCCAATCTCATCCAGTAACACCCTACCACTTTAGTTACCACTAAATCAATCCCTATCAGAGGATTAAATCACAGATTAAGACTCTCAGAACCCAATCATTTCTCCTCTGAACCTTCTTGCACTCTCTCACATGTAAGCTTTAGGGGGATATCTCACATCCCCAAAATTTCACAGCTATCTGACAATGCAAAGTACATTTAGCTTATTTCCAAGGGCCCCCATAGTTTCAAGAGTTCCAAGATTACTCAAATTCAAGTCCAAAGTCTTTGAGCCTCAAGGCAATCTTGCATTGTGAGCTCCTGTAAAATTAAAAGAAATTTACAAATATCCACCATATAAATGTACTGAGTAAACATTTCCATTTTTAGGGGCATAGAAAGAAAGGATGGGATCAAAGCAAGACTGAAATCCAGTTGGACAAACAGGTCCTTTAGCTTCATGTCCAGAATCTTGGCCACATGGCATTGTCATATTTTCTCCAAAGGGCTTGTGTAGCTCTACCTCTGTGGCCTTGTTTTTCATAGCTCATGACCTTTCTGATGACTTCTATCTGATCTATTCCTGCAGGTTTCCTATGACAATATTTCATGTTACTGGCATTTCTTAATCTCAGGGATCTCTACTGCAGCTTTGACTCTCTCCTCACATATCCACATTTTGACTTCTCAGGGGATGACCACAGGGACTCCAACCCTGCTGCACTTTGCCCGACCTCTCAGATCTTCCTTTGAAATCTTGGTGGAAGATTCCCTGACTCTTAACCCCAGCATCCTGCATTCCTACCAAACCAGCAACAAGTGGTTGATTCCAAAGTTTTCTACCATCTTGAACAGTAGCATGGCCTCCAGGGACCTTTGCTGCAGCAGCCTCTGAGGGTCTGAGTGGCTGAGCACATTGAAAAGAATTCCTAGCCCCCCTTGTGCAAGAAGGTTGCCCCACTGGTCCCTTCTCAAGAGAATTTCACCTTTACTCTTTTGACTTTGAGATGGATGTGGTCTTGCCAACTCTTGAGAGGCCCTCAAGTCACCTTTCTCTTCATCTTTAGGCATAGACTTTAGCATTGCTTGAGTGGCAGTAATGTCTAACAGCTGCTTCTTCCTTAGGCCTAATTTAATCCTGCCTTTCAAATCCATGTTTTTAAAATCATTCTTCTCTGCTTCCTGTTCCTGATTATCACAATAAATTTGGCTAAAAGCCACCAAAATATCCATGCCACTTACTAAATGCTGTGTTGCCTACACATTTCTTCCACCAGAATAAGAAGTCCATTGCTTCCAAAATCAGCCTCCTAGAAAGTCTCCAGACACAGGCAAACTGCAGACAACTTCTCAACCAGAACATAACACAAATGGCCTCTACGCCAACTTCCAATAGAGTCCTCCTTTTCTGAACCCTCTTGAGCCCTGTCTTCACTGATCATGGCCCCATATGAATTCTGGTACTATGAACTTCCACCAGAATTGGCCATTAAGCTTTGCTTAAAACAATCTAAAGAATTTCAAGCTTTATCTTAAATATTCTTATCAATTTTAGCCTCAATATTTTGTATGGATTATGTGACCTCATTGGGAAAATGACAGAAATAGTCTCACTTGTTGTCAGCAATTTATTATTATGTCACTTAATGGTACAATTATACTGCCTCACCCAGAACACTGGGGTGTGAAGGAAGTAAGCCCCACTTCCCTTAGGCTGAGGTGGCCCCTCCTGATTTGGCCAAGTTCCAATGATTAGACATTTATTCCTCTCAGGGGTTTAGGGTGCAGTTGACCCTCTGAATCTGCAGGTTCCACAACCTCATGCTAAATATTCACAAAGGATTCCATGTATCCTAAATAAACACATACAATTTTTTTGGCCATACTGCCTAATATTTTCCAGAGCCTTTATGTTGTACTGGTTTTATAGGCCATCTAGAGATGGTTTAAAGTGCACAGAAGGGTGTGCACAGGTTACATGCAAACACAATGCCATTTCCTATGAAGAACATTTGCATCCCTGGGTTTTGAAGTCTATGGGGATCATGGAACCCATACAATACAGAAATTAAAAGCCAGGTTGTGGTGATGATGATCACCTGCACAATTTTACGGATTCACTAGTCACAACTACACACTCCTGCATTGCATTTTAAACAGACACATATTGGATATTAAAGGAAGTGAAGGGAGCAGGCTTTAAACCCATGTACAGTGCCTGGGAGAGGCAGAGTTATGGAGGAAATTTGGTTATACAAACAGGAGTGGGTGAAGTTCTTATGACTGGAGTGAGATTCTCACATTGTGGACCTTGAAATTTTGTGAATGAATAAAAACCAAACTGCCTTTGGGTCCCTTACTATCTACTCTTTATAAATACTCCACCTGCCATTGAGAGGCACAGACCCTTCCCTTCATTCCACCAGACTGGGGACTTCAACATCCTCCCACCACCTTCTCAGTGTTGCCAGGGTATTCCTGCAGGACTGGAGGCCCCTCACTCTACACAAGGGATCACTGGCTTAGGGTCAGGTGACAGCCATGTCCTCAGGCAGCAAGAGCATGTGCACAGGGAGGGGTGACTGCCACCTCCTAAACCCATTCTTACCTCCAACTTTGGGTTCACCTTGGCCCAAACTGGTAGCCTAGAAATGAGCTGGGTGGTGCACTCTGGATGACTGAGGAAATCAACCACCTCCCCCAGAGTAAGTCATGGTGCTGTATGAATGCAGGTGATTGAGGGTGGGTGCAGTCAGTAGGGGAATCCAGGACAGGTGGGGATACCAAGTGCATTCTGCACATTTTCTCCAGCCAGGCTCCCTGGAAGCTCAACCAGTTTCAAAGTTTGTACGGTTTGTTTATCATGAGAGTGGATTTTCAGGGCTGGGGGCTATAGTCACCCCAGAAGGGCAAGTTGCACAGAAGGCAAGGACTGAAAATCACCTCTGGATCTTTTGCCCCTTTCCCTTCCTCTTGTGCCTTCAGAGTCACTTCTATCAGTCCAGAGCCACAGTGTGGCAGTGGCCCTGAGTTCAACAGATTTAAAGATTTATGGAAATCAATATAGGCAGTATATTCCCTGGTAGCTAACATGAAGAAGTTGTTGGTTGGTTGTAATGAATGACTGCATTAAGGAAACAGTAACCCCTAAAGTCAATGAATGTACTTACTAGCTCTGTCCCAACCATGGGGTTAGGTGGCAGACATAAAGAAAATTAGTCCCAGTGGACCCTACTCTGCTACCTGTGCAGGTTATCT
Source organism: Sciurus carolinensis (assembly GCF_902686445.1). Lineage (NCBI taxonomy): Eukaryota > Metazoa > Chordata > Mammalia > Rodentia > Sciuridae > Sciurus > Sciurus carolinensis. The sequence continues at coordinate 10,242,647 of NC_062231.1, read as the reverse complement.
TGCCTTCCCAATTCACAATGAACATCAAAATAATAAAATGTAGTGAGAAATGAGGGTCAGAACACCAGGATCTGGAAGAAAGCTTATTAGTGGTGCCAGGGCTCAGAAAAGTAATTCCCATAGACTGAGCCCCATAAACAGCAGGACTTTTAATGTATACATAAGCAAGCTTGGGGTACACCAAGGCAAGGGAGATCACAGAGTTCTTTTGGTGGGTACATTTTACATTCCTTATCTGGGTACAAGCTTATCAACAGCCTAGGGAATTCAGCTCATACACCTCAGGAACTTTCACTGCACTAAGCTTAAAGGAGATGGTTCTGACCCTTCTATTTGGCTCCTGCTTCTTCTACTGTGGATATCTTGCTACAGGTACGTGCATTCACTGCAAGCCTCTATGGTCAAATGTGCATAAGAAGCACTGCTGTGTCAGTCTGTAAAACCACAGCCTGTCAGCTCTTATAATGCTCAGGTTTCCAATCTGTTCTACCTCACAACAACAGCCAAATTTTTGTGTCACACTGCAGTTCTAAATTCCAAGACACCTTCCCATCTCCCTCAGAGTGGATGAGTGGTGGTTTCCTGCCCAGTTGATGCTGCTCCCTGTGCATAGATCCTAATAGGTGGAAATCTCTGTCCACAATCATGCCTGCACCTCAGGCCAGGAATCTTGTGCCTCTTTTCTCACTGCTCATCCAGTTCATCTTCACAGTCCTCCTATGCCTCAGTCCCTCCTATTCTGCTGCTTTCTTCTCTGCTTCAGGATCCACATGATTCCTGTTCACTCTGTCTTCTCAGACCCCTCTGTCTAAAACTTAGCTTGTTCTCTGACCATAGTTGTATTCACCACATCACCAGTCTTCCCTATACAACTGAGAGATAACACCTATAATGCCTCCCAGTTCACACAAACTCACCACATCCAGAACTAGACCCTTCTCCATCAATCACACCTGCTCAGAAAACCATGCTCCAGCAATCCAGTTGTACAGGGAGAAATGTGGAAATTATCTATGTGCTCCTGTCACCCACCATGTCTGACACTCACCAGACATAAATGCCCTGAGTATGCCCCACACACCTCCTTGAGGATGAGTGTGGCCCATTGCTGACAGCCATCTGACCCTCACCAGCCCTGCCTGCCCTGGCTCTGTACTCCCCACCAACCACCTTGTGGCTGAGCACTGCTCATCTCTGACAGCCAAGTGGGAGTTCACCTCTGTGCCAGGCTCTGTGCTTGGTCTATTCAACTCTGGATATTTCAATAATTATCACCATGTGAGTGGGGTTATCTCCCTTTGCCCTGGAGCCTGATGCACATTAGAAGAATTAAATGTTCTATATTGAGTTAATGGAGATGTACATCGAGTCATAAATGGAGAGAGACCCATGTGCCCTTTACCCAATATTTCTTGTCTTGAAAACCTGTGTTGTGAACTCATCATCAGGTGCTGACAGCATCACAGTCAGGAGGAAGAAGGCCTCCAGTGCTGAGGTACTCTGCTGTGTCCCTCTTTTCACCTCTTCCCCTTGCCAGCCCTGCCACATGCTTAACCCCTGATAGACTTGAAGCTGTTCTCCCTGGGTATGACCTGATCCTCTCACTATTGTTGCTTGAGTGAACTCAAGCAGTTTGTAAGCTTTTGGATATCTAGTGTGAATTTCTAGGGATTCATCCAAGGTGCTGTGTGTCAATACTTTCTCTTTGCTAAATGTTGTCCTGGGCCTTGGATGTACCAGTCTCTTGGTTTGACCATTTGCTCACCATCTTACTTCTCAAATCTCTATGACTAAGGACACTGGTTGATTTCCCTTTGATTATATTTTCTTTGAACAAATTTGCCTGGAGTCTTTTGCCATTTTCTCTAAGCATTTTCTGTTTTTGTTACTGTCATATTTTGAGAATACTTTACTCATGAAAGATAGTTCTTTGCTCAAAGTGTGCTTTGCATTTTTTCTTTTAATGGAGGGATGGGTACTGGACTTTGAATCCAGAATGTGTCTTTTTCATAGCATTCATGGCCCTCTCAAGTGGGTCCATGGTGGTTCACTTGTTCTGGCATATGAGGCATCTTCAAAGCACCAGCCTGTCTATAAAAGCATTACGAGGACAGAGGGTCACCAGGATCATTCTGCTGCTAATGGGTTATTTCTCACCATGTACCTTATGGATTGCATTATGTTCCTCCTAAAAATTATGTGGAAAAGTGAGCCAATTCATCATTGTGCCTAGATGTCTGTGGCCAATGGCTATGGAACCATCAGTCCTTTGGTCTTCTTCAGTAATGAAAAATCTATCATTATCTGTTTTGAAATCTGTGTCAGGGAGGAGAGGAAGTATGTGATTATTCTGTGATGCCTAAGTACACTTAACATGAGACAATGCACACATGGTAATTTGTAGCAAGGCACACCTGCTTTCTAGATTACATGAATACATGCTTTCTCTGTTACATCTCCTTATTTGGTATATGTATGTGAGGGTTGATCTGGATTGTCAGCTTGATTGAGAGATGCCTAGGAAATGCCTAGGATTGAGAGACGTCTGGGTACAGCTGTGAGGTATTTCCAAAGATACTTGAATGTGAGACAGCAGACTGAGGTAGGAGACACACCCTGAATATGGGTAGCACTGCCTGATAGGCTGAGGAACTAGGAAGAAATAGTGGAATCAGGAAGAAGCCACAGCAAATACAAAGATGCATTCCTCTTGAGTCTGTGTCTCTTGCTGCACCAAGAAGGTCCTAACCTCATGATGGCAACTCTTTTGATTTAGTTTATGCTTCTATTTGCTATTTTTAGATGTACATGGCAGTGGAGTGTATTTTGACATTTTTTTAAATGTGTACTATAACCTAACTTAATTAGAATTCCTTTCTTGTGGCTTAACATGATGTGTATTTACAGTGACTTTTTATTCATATATGAACATAGGAAAGTTATGTCCTATTCATTCCCTCTCTTTCCTATACCCACCTCAGACACTTCCTTCATTTCCCTTTGTCTAATACAATGAACTTCTATTCTTCCACTCTTCACTGTCCCTTATTTGTGTTAGCATTTGAATGTCATAGGGGACATTCAACCTTGATATTTTGGGGGCTGTATTATTTTATTTAGCATTATAGTTTCCACCTCCATACATTTACCTCAAAAGTCATATTCTTATGACTGAGTAATATTCCATTGTACATATGTATCACATTTTCTTTATCCATTCATGTGTTGAAGGACACCTAGGTTGGTTTCAAAGCTTAGTTATTATGAATTGTGCTGCTATAAACATTGATGTGGCTGCATCACTGTAGTAAGCACATTTTAATTCCTTTGGGTATATATCTAAGCATGGGATAACTAGGTCATGTGATAGTTCCATTTCAAGTTTTCTAAGAAATCTTACTACTACATTTCAGAGTGGTTGCACCAATTTGCAGTCCCACCAGCAATGTATGAGTGTACCTTTTATCTGACATCCTTTATTCTGACATCCTTGCCAAAATTACATGCCACTTGTATTCTCAATAACTGGATAATGGTTCCATGATTTTTAACTCCTAGTCCAAAGAACACTGAGAAAAATATATTTGTATTCTGTAAAAATTACCTGATCTGTAATCTACAGGTAGAGCAGCACAAATGGACTAAGACAGGCCCTGAACATTTAAAGTAGACTTGAAAGCATCACACTTCCCGATTTCAAAATATATTACAATGCTATAGTAATAAAAACACTATGGCTCTGAAATAGGAGGTGGCATACAGACCACTGCACATCAAAGAGAACATGGATAAACCCAGACATATGCTGTCAGCTCCTCTTTGACAAGGGGGCACTAATATACAATAAAGAAAAGATAATCTTTTTAAGAAATGATGCTGAGGACACTATGTGGGGAAGAAAGAAATCAGAACCTTTTCTTACACCATACCAAAACATCAACACAAAGTGCCTAAAAATGTAAACATGAAACTTGAATTTATAAAATTCCTAGGAGAAAATATTGTAGCCCCATTTACCACTCTCTCCCCATCCTCCTAGGAAGACAAATATGATCTTCACTCTGATTTGATCACCATACAGTTACATGTATCAAAATATGCTGTATTCTATAAGTAGGTGAAGTTAACATGTTTCAATCTAAAATAAATAAGAGAAAAAAATAATAAGCTTGTGAGGAAAATATACAGAGGAAAAACAGAAGAAAACCTTCATAACATTGCTTTAGGAATGTTCTCTTGGCTATACATCAAAAGGACAAGGGACTAAAGCATAAATAGGTGTAACTTTATTAAACCCAAAGCTTCTACACAGAAAAGTAAAGATGAACACAGAAAAGATTCAACCAAAAGAATAGGAGAAATTTCTTGAACATCATCTCAGGAGAGCAAAATGTCCAAAATGCATGAATAATCCCTAGAATTCTATAATAATAAATAACCTAATTAAAAACCAGCAAAGGAGCTGGGCACAGTAGCACTTGCCTGTAATTCCAGTGCTTCTGGAGGCTGGGCCTCAGAAGGTTCACTGCCATCCTCAGCAAATTAGTGAGACTGTTAGCAACCTATTTAAACCCTGTCTCAAAATTAAAAATAAACAGGGCTGGGAATGTGGTTCTGTGTTTAAACACCCTTAGTTCAAGACCTGGTTCCAGAAATAAACAAACAGAGACAGCAAATGATCCCAAGACATTTCTCCAATGAAGACATACAAATGGGCCCACAGGCAGGGACAGATGCTCTTTTTTAACTAATCATCTAGTAAATGCATATTAAAAATACAATGAATATAGATATTGATCAAATTGATTCATTAAAATCACACTGTATTTGAAAATTAACTCACTGCTACTCATAAATAGGACACTTGTAATTTGTCAATGAAAAACAGTAAAAAGAAAATCAGTTCACAGTACCACCTCACACGTGTTGGAATGGTGATTATCAACTAAGGAGAAAAAAGAACTGCTACAGAAGATACAGAGGAACTGACATGCTCAAATATTATTGGTGGGAATATAAAATGGTACAGCAATTATGGAAACCAGCATGAAATTTGTGCCAAAATTTAAAAACAGAATAACCATATGTTATCACCATCCCTCTTTGGGTTATATATCTACATAAATTGACATCAGGATTTCTAGGAGATATCACCACTTGCATGTTGATAACAGAGCACAAGAGCCAAGGTATAGAAACAATTTATGTTCACAACAGATGAATAGATGAATAAAGTGTATTATTTGGCCCTTAGAAAGGTTTAAATCCTGGCATTTGAGACAATATCAGGAAGACTGGAATTATGGTAAGTGAAAGACAGATTCTGTATAAAGCCACTTACATTAGGTATTTAAAACTATCAAATTTATGAAACACCTAAGCTTGGAGACTGAGGCAGAAGGATCATGAATTTGAGGCTAACCTCAACAACTTAGCAAGTCCCTAAGTTACTCAGTGAGACTCTCTCTTTCTAAAATACAAAAAATACTGGGTATGTGGCTCAGTGGTTAAGTGTCCCCAGGTTTATTCCCTGGTACAAAAAAAAAATCATGGAAACAGAAAGTAACCATGTTGGTTGCCATGGTACTGGGTTAGGGTGAAGTGGGGTGCTACTCTTCAATGGATATGCAGTTTTAATTTTATAAGATAAATAACCTCTAGATATTTGCTGTGAAATTCTATGCTTAGTTTGCAATACAGTAACATGCACTTAAATTTTTTTTTAAAGTAAAGATATCATCTTTAGTGTACTTAATAATACAGAAGAATAGCAGGGGAAGAAGCATAGAGAGAAGGAGAAAGGAGGAAGGGGAGGTATAAGGCAGGTAAAGGAGGATTAGACTCATGTTGTTCCTCCTACACAGTCAGGATCACTGCTCAAAGTGGCCCTGTCCTTCCTTGAATACCCTTCTGCTGCTATCATAAATATTTATTGATTGTATCCAAGTTCTTATGTTTCATAAGTGAATTTCAAGAAGACAATGGACCATGTGTATGAACACAGCACACACATGTAACCTGCATGTATACTGCATCTGGCCACCTCATGCATATTAAGGAGTTTTAATTTCTATCAGCATGGAAATCCAGTAGGCTAAGAATATATGGGAACTGAGAGGAAAAGGTCACAAGAGAAGTGTGTCCTATCTACAAATAAATACTCAGAGGGAGGGCACCAAAGCCCAGAAAGGCCACACTGTGAGGTCCATTGAGAACTAGATTCACAAACAGAAATAAGGCAATATATTCTTCACCAAGACCAAGGACTCCTGTCTTCTTCTTTGTCACTCGTGCTACTTCACTGTGTTAGCCCACCTCTCCAGCTGAGGATGTGAAGGGAAAGGAAAACCACATCAAACTACAGATGGGTTACTCTCCATTCTTTCCAACTCACTAACAAATCAATGGTAGAAATCGCTAGCAGTCACCGAAGTGTAATGAAAACTATTACATTGGTTTTGTGTATCATTTTCACTGCTCTGGTATGAATGAACTTAACATGGGTGTGCAAGCTATAAAATATGCTTTCTTGAAATTTTCCATTTAAATTTGCCATTGCATAATTAAAGATGTTAAAATCTTACTAATTATTTAATATGCTGGTTTTTCTGTAATGAAGTCAATAAAGGAAAATAAGATTCACCTTGACATGTGAAGAAATCATGAAAAAAAGAAATGGACTTTGGTTGTGTGATGTTACTGGCAAAGGTAACCTGATTTTTGAGCAAGGACTCTATTTTTTTATTTTACTGTGGGACTGACAAATTACAGAGCTGTCCTTCATAAGAACCAGTAAAAAAGAATCTGTTTCCTGGAGAAATAGCATATTCTATGATCTGGTAAGGTAAATACAAAATGAGCCTGAACTTAGAAGGATGTGGAAAATCAGTAGAAACAGGAGGAGGAGGAAAGGAGAAAATTTTCCAAATGTGAATGTCTGAAAAATGACCTAGGAACTCGGGTAAGAGATCTTTAAAGATAAAAAGCTGGAAGAACATGAGCAGGAAAATAAATACTTTTAATACTGAAATAACTAAAAGCAACCAAGGAATATGTTTGCAGTCAAAAATAAATGAATAATTAGGTAATAAGTTATGGTAAGAGACAAGTCTTTCTTATAGAAAAACTGAAAACAATGCAGGTGGACAACATCCCCTCTTGCAGGTGGAGATTACTATGCTTCTCCTTTTAGGGTGGGAAGATTCAGTAACTTCATTATGAAGAACAGTGTAGCAAAAATAGAAAAGAAGTAACTTCCCAGAAGATGGACCTGGCAAAAAGTACTTTGATCATGGATGGATAGTAGAACCTGAAGGATTTCAGTGACCACCAGGTCACCCCATCATGTGACACAAAAAGTTACTTCATCACTGTCTTATTCCTTCCAAAATTATCTAACCACAACATTCTGAAAACACACAGACAAACTAACAGACATACCCACACACAAAATTACCATCAAACATTATGTAAGGTACATTTCTGCAAAATGTGTAGCCAATGTTTGCCATTATTTTGAAGATTATAAAAAATAAGAAAAATAAAGAGAAACCATCCTCTTCACAGGTGACTGACAATGATCATTTTCACAAGTAAGAAATAAAGCATAAGAATACCAATGCTCTACCCTTAAGGGCCTATCCCTCAGTGATTAGACAATGATTAGTTCTATGTGTTTTTTTAAATTAATAAGTATTAATTACACTTGTGAATGGGATCAAGCTTGACATTTGCAAATGTGTGATACTCAGTAATCATATCTACTTATCCATCTTTTACTCTCACCTGTGCCCTGTCCCAGGACCCATCCCAGTATCCAGTAAACACTATTGTGCTTCCATATTTGAAAAGTAACCAACTGTAGTGTATAGCTGGCAAATAGAGTAATAGAACAGATTTCTGCAGCCTGAAATAAGAGAAAAGTTCACTTTCTGAAATGACCTCCTCCCCACCTCTCAGGGACCACCAATGTTAACGTGTTCCTTCATCTCCTTATTCAAAATCAGAAAAATAATCCCTAGCTGTTGCCTTCACTATGCCAAGATCTATTCTAACACAGATTAATGCCTTCATAGATGTTCCCCCACCCTTACCAAGATAATCTGGTCCGTTTCCACCTGTTACTAAGATAACCTTTCCAAAAATTTTCCCTTTCTTCATGGAATTGCAAACATTGCTAAGTAATTACTCCTGGGATTTTGCTGCCAGGATTACTCTATCTTAGCCCTTCCAGCCCACCTGCATCTACTGGGCCTACACAGGATGGAGAGAGACAAGGGGGGAAAGGGCAGGAGAACACAGAACACATAAAATGTATAAAAGTGGCAAGATGCTCTCACCTCTTGGAATACCAGGACACCAGCTAAGGCTCATTTCTCCTTCCCAGGAGAAGTCTGTTACTATTATTTAAATAAAACTTGCTTTCTACACTTTCCTCAATGAGCTTCTCTAATGTTCAAACTTCAACAGTTAAGGAAGGAGAACTGCTCACTGATAGCTGGGGCTTCATCAATGCTCCATGTAATTTTAGTGCCTTAATTTTGGGAACACACCAGTGGAACAGGAGCACTCACAAGAATGGAAGCAGGGATTCCTGGCAGTTTGGTTCACATCTTTGTCCTCTATTCCTTAAACAGAGTCCTGTACATAATAGTTTTGATTTACAGTACAAAAAAGTATGTTTCCATATGTAAAACTAAATGATAGCAGTCCTAACTCAGATCCCCTACCCACCCATTCCAAACTGTCTTTTAGAGACTCACAAAGCTGGCACTTGGCCTTACACCAGCCTGAGAGGTAGGCATTGCTCCTTGTCCTGCTTTACAGATGCAGTGAGTTTCCCAAGGTTACCCCTGGCAAGGATCTTGGTCACCTCTGTAAGCTCATGGCCCACTGATAACTGAGGCAGGAGATGGGAAGCAAACCTCAGATCAGTAATATTTTCTTTATGATGCAGCCAGGTCCATGGGTAAGGCACAGGAGGGCCCATTTTCTGGGTTCGGAGTTATAGAAGGAGACTGAGTTTTATAGTTTCATTGGAGACTGCAGACATGCAGTTTTTAGTCAGGGGCTAGTTGTACAGGTTAGAATACTAACTTGGGAAGGTAATTTGCAATGGGGAGAGGTCAAATTTCAGGGTCCAGCATTTTAGTATTTGACTCCTTCCTTCAATATTCACTGGGGTTGGGATGAGGTAAATGTTTGCTTTTGGTGGAGATGCTGGAGAAGAACCTGGGAAGGGATGAAAGTTTGCTTTATTCCCATAGGGCCCATTGTTAATTGGGAAAGGGTGCACTGGGAGAGGTCAATTATTTGGCTAATTTCTCTTCCCTCCTCCTGAGCCACACTGTCCCATCATTTTTCTTGGGGAGTTGTTTGTAGAAATATTATTTTTGATAACCCTTCGACCTCCCCCATCTATGCTTATCTCACTGCCCAGGCACCAGGAAGCCCCTGCATCATGAGTAAGTGAGGTGGACTGTGGCATCCAAACTAGGCTCCAGTGACAGTCATTCCACATGCTTACCCTCTTTGGACATTCAGGTTACACCATCTACACAGCATACACCAGGAGAAGTCTCTGTGAACATGCCTCAGAAAATGGTTACTCCTCTTCAGAAATTTCATAAGAGTTGTTTCAGAATGTAAACAAAAAGGGGTCAACAAATAGGAAAGAGAAAATAAAAGGCTCTGGGTATGAAAATATATTTAGTAAAAGGGAAAAGGAAATGTTTCTGGGTAAGAAAGTGCTTGTGTGATGAAATACATGAGGGTCTAAGTAAGTGCTAAGAAAGTCTGTGTGTAAGTAAAGGGCAAGTTTTAACAAGTTTGCATGTAACTAAGTTGGTTGTATGTATGTGAGACAGCTAAAGCTATTTAAGGTTTTTCCTAAAGTGAAATACTAATGTTCTGATATAAACCAAAGTTTAGTCTATATGGTAAAATGACAAGGATTTCTTAGAAACACTAATTTACTCTTAACTTTATGTCTATTAAGTTTTATTCTTTAGAACAATTAGTCTTAAAATTGGGGTTTATACAATTATGGTTAAGCAACTGTTAGAGTATTGTACTATGTTACAGAGTCTACATTTTTCTTTAAAAACTAAATTTGGTAAGATAAAAGTGTCAAGGTAATTGTGAAATGGTCACTAGTTGTATATTAAATGTGTTCATATTTTCCAGGTATACAAGTTTTTAAAGCAGGGAATTTATCAAGCTCTGCTATTCTCCAGATTAAACTTGTCTGTAATGGTAATCCTAAACTTATAAAGAGTAAATTTTATTGGGGATTTATTTCTATCATTTAATGTTCTATTATAGGACCTATTATCAATAGGGTATATGTAAAATTTGTTACTTTTTACACTGAGATAAAGAACTTCAAATATAAATGTATTTATAAAAGTTAGAGCCTGACTTTATGTTTAAAGGTTAATTTTGTGAAACATGAAAATATTTTGCCACTTTATCACACAAAAGGAGAGTTAAAAGCTCTCTCAGCCTTTCTTTGATTCATGTTTTAGATACAATGTTAAATTGTGTTAATTATAAAGTTTATATAGACTCAGGAAACAGTATATGTAAACTACTTAATGATATTTAAGGAAGAAGCAAAGATCAACATCAGAATTAGAACACTTAAGATCTGTAAAGAGCCATGCCTTACCTGAGATAAGGCTCTGCCTCCCACCTTACTGCATGTTAGAGTGACTCCAAAATAAGTCAGACTTCAGCTTATTTAAAGTTATAGTCAAAAGACTGGTTTTTGTTGTAAAATTACTATCATCTCAAATAGGGGATATAATGTGGTTCTCAGTCAAAATTCAAGATAGCTATTATACAAGCAGAATATATTTTTACTCTTACTAATTTCATTTTGTAAAACTGTTACCTGTTAATATTTTGCAGAAGTAGCTGCTTCAAGAGCACGCAAACTAGGTAACTTGTGATAATAAGCCATCACCTAACAGATAGTAGTAACAGATACCAGAACAGATAGTGGTAACTTCCAGTACTAATGCAGACTCCAGTTAGATAAAAGGGTAAATAACTGTAAAGTTATGGACATTGAAGTTAAAGCCCAGTACTCTTACTTTATGACTGGTGAGACTGGCTTGCTGGATGATTAAGATCAAACTTAAAAATTGGAATTAAATACAGAGGCCAAGGAAAAAAAAACAGTATCTTGCCCTCAAAGTCAGCCTGAACCCACAAACACGAGAACTTCTCTAAGGAGCTTTGCAACTCTGGGTCACACAACCTCCTGATCAAGGAGATTGTTGAGACTTAAGGATGAAAAATCACTCAGTGCATCTGATGCAGAGGAGGGTCATGGAAAAAGGGAGACATCCCTTAATGCTTCCAAAGGAAGTCACCTCATCAAGAAGACCCTGCCTAACCAATGGCACTGGTGGAGCTAAGAAGCTGTTCTTAAGTTCTCTACGAGTGGACCCTATGGGAACTCAGCTGACTCTTTAACAAGACAGGAACCAGGTCAATTTGACCAGCTTGATCTTAGACACCCAGCAAAACAGTTAAAACCAAAATATAACCATTCTTGGGCATTTAAAAGAAATAATAGTTAAATGTAACTTAAGATGTACACTTGTATTAGCCCACTAGAATAAAGACTGGAAGCTACAAATGAAAGAAAGATTCTTCAGCAAATGTGCCTGATAACTATCAAGAGAAATTGCCAGAGTCAGAAGTTTTTAGTCAGTTTAAGGCCTGCAGACCTTCCTAAGCTACACAGGTAGACTTAATCTATGTTTGCTTGTATGATTATCTAGCCCTAAGTAACAGAAGTATAAAAATCTCTACTAAACACAGGTTATACCAGTAAAGGGATATTTTACAAAAATCAGATGACATTAAGTAGCTTAACTATATTTTCTGGGGACATCTATGACATTAAGAGTTAAATGTTGTGTTTACATTCCTGATAACCTGGACAATGTTAAAGTCCCCAAATAAAGGCCTTGTCCTCTCTAGCATTTGCTAGGCCTAGTTATGGGAACAATTTCTCAGTTCTTCCACCTCCTAGTGAGAGATTGACTTCTGTCATTTTCATGATACTCAGTGGCATGTTTCAGATGCTGCAACATTTACTTTGTACTAATCTCATTTCAGTACTCATGTCTTTTTGTTCTTCTATCATAGAAGCACCCACCCCCAGATGACTTTACAACCTGCTATTCCCCAACCAGACTTCTACCTTGGACCCCTCGATTGACCCAATTTTTAAAAAAAGGAACTCCAAACTGCTTGCCCTCACTGCCCCCTTTCAGCTTCGAAGCAGCCAGAATGATTGACGCCCCCTTTCTTTTCCTTACAGCAGTTAGGAGTTCCTAAAGCTAAAGGAGGGAATGAAGCCAGAATTAAGGACAGGTAGTTAGTGTAGAAATAGGAAATTGGGTCAATTCGAGGAAATGAAGCCATGAAGCCATCTGCCTCTGGAAGTTGGAGACTGCCCCTGGGAGAATGGAATGTCAAGGAGCTCCAGAGCCCATTGATTACCAAATTTACCAGCCTTTATCAAGGACTGCAAGCAAGGAGCTGCTAATTAATGCCCCCTGGGCCCTTGCCTGCCTGCATCACCTTGGCCCTCCCCCTGCCCATGGCTTCTCACTTAATGCAAAACCAGGCCTAGTCACATAGCAGGAAGGAGAGAGAGATAAGGGGGGAGAAAACTGGAGAACAAAAGAGACTTTAACCTATAAAAGATGTAGGGTGCGCTCACTTCTTGGGACTTTTAGAACATCAGCCATGGCCCCCTTCTTCCTGCTGGGAGAAGTCTGTATTATTACCTTTAAATAAAACCTGCTTAATATGAAAAAAAAAAAAAGAAAGAAAATGGTTGCTCCTCAAAAACAAAGTCTCTATGGAGATATTCCCCAAGAACCCTCCTAGAAACTCAAAGGACTCCCAACCCACCTGAATACACGGAAAGTCCACAGCATCCAGTGAGAGGGAAGAATTAGGTAAGACTTCACCAGGGAATCCTCTTCCTTGCTCCATTGCCTAATTGTGAAAGTGAAAAACTGAAGCTCCAACAGAAAAGACTCTGAGCTCATATCAAGGGCCCTGCTTTCCCCTTTGGCTCACAGCGACATTCAAAATGATTTCCAAAGCATATGTACTTCTCTGGGCTCCCTGAGTTTTCTTTGCCTGCTGCAAAAGAACCCAGCACACCTTCTGTACACCTGCTGGAAACCTGGGTCCCAGACTGAGCTCACCTGAAGAGCATTGAACCGGGTGCTCCTCCCACTTGCTGCCTTGAGGCCCTACCCTGACCACTGCTGCAAGGGATTGGGCTTTAGGGCTCCATGTAGCCCCACCCTACCAGCTCCAACCATCCACTGGGTGTCAAAAGAATACATAGGACTCTGGCTGTCCATCTCTTTAGCTCCAGTCAACTTTGTCTCATAGGCTCTGCCCAATATTTGGGCTCCAGTTGGCTCTGCTCTGGAGCACCATGCCCACACCACACACTTGCTTCACTGCATTCTGGCCTCTTGGCTTATCATCTTCTGGCCTATTTAACATACAGGAATTGCATGTTTTCCCTCTAGCCCTGAAACCTTTTCCAACCTGGCTTGGTCCAATTCCACCTATCTTCAATAACATCTCAAATGATTTTGCTCTTTTTGATCAGCTGGCTCTGCAGTCAAACTCATTTGTACACTTGCCACTCCTCCCCCACCTGGCTGCTCCAGCTCTCCTGGAGAACTCCATCTTAAAGGAATAAAAGGGGTCTTGCAGTGTTGCTCAGTGGTCTTGGACACTGCTTAGGCTAAGGGATATCTGAACTGATGTCATGTTGGGAACCCACATCGCCAATGAATGATCTTGAACCACTCTGTTTGCCTCTGAGTCAGTCTCACCATTTAAACAGTGCAGCTGGTAATAATTGTTTATTAGCATAAAGGTGAGAATGTTTGGAGCACCATCTGTGTGTCAGGCAGAGTATGGAAGTAGAGAAGACACAGGTGAGCAAATAGCAAATTCCCCTGCCCTGCTTACAGAGGAGCCTAGCCAGCATTAAAGGTGTGTGTATTTGCACAGGACCTGTCCTTTGCTTTCCTCTAGCTCTGTGGCCTTCAGAACCTTCTCAGTTTTTCAGCAGAGGATGGGCACAGCTCCTTGTCAAACAAGATTCATCTGTGCTCTCCTCACCAGCCAGCACAGGGCTTCTCAGAATGAGGCAGGATAGTTGTGTAACCATGACCTTCTTAAGGTTTAGTCTCAGAAGGCGAGCCTCTCTACTGTTCATTCTGACAGAATGACTCCTTGCTGGGGAGACAGGACAGAAGTTGGGGACTTGAGCTACAAGTTGCAGAAAGAAATATGGGTGTTTTCCATAAATGTGTTAGAGGACACTAGAAAGGTCACAGGAACCTGAGGGTAAGAAGGAAGTGGACTGTGCCAGGTGATCTTATAGCCCAAAACCCCACCATGGACACTGCTGCTACATGACCCCACTCTAAATCTTTCTGCTGTCACTTTATCAGCACCCAGGTTCCAAATTTCCAGAGGAAATTGTGATGGCCTGAATGTAGGTATTTAAAAATTTTTAACAATCAGCTAGGTATTGAAGGATGAATAGAAGTTTGCTAAAGGGCAAAGGGAAGGACATTCCAGGTAAGAACAACATGTAAGTCCCTACAGAGGAATTAGGGGCCATTCAGAATCACTCAGTCACACCATGACAGGTGCTTTCCTCATCGTGTCATTCAGTGGCCAAATCCTTCAAAAACAGTGCTAATCTTTTGGAAAACTGATTGCATTATATTATAAAAATGCTAAAGGCTCTTTAAAAGAATTCAAGTTATAGAACAGAATACTGGAAAACGCCACAGGGGACAGGATCCACAACAAAATCAAGTGCCCCAGACACCAAAATAAGCATTAGGTAACATCATTACAGATGCCTTTCTAGTCATGTAGATGGGAACAATAAAAGAGGGAGCAGGGGTAGAAGAAAGAAAAAAGTTTGATTAAAATGAGATCAAGTGTTTACAATAATTTTTTTTTTTTTTGTAAATAGAGCCATTCACAAATTCAGGTGAAAGAGAAGCAGTTGCTAACTTGACACATTTATTTTGTGACCAAAATTCCTATGTGAAATAAGATTACCTCAATGGTGTGATCAAAATTTTGGTCTCAAAATCAATTTTAATGAAAGTATTTTAGAAAAGGGTCACCTCAAAAGTGCAATCCTCCTGCCTCAGTCTCCTGAGATTACAGGCATGTGCCAGTGCACCTGGATATTTTATTTTTTTATTCATTTAGATGCTGGGATGGAACACATAGCCACACACCTGTTAAGCACCTGCTTGACAACTGACATGCATCTCCAGGCCTAAATCTGTCCTTTTGAAGTGCTACAACACATTTCTATTAATGTAAGGATCCAATGGAACAAATGAGTATTATCTGGAGCTAGGTCAGAACAATCAGCTGTTCTGGGGTGGCTGTATAGCAAAGCCAGTGCAGGGTTTCAGTGGGGCCTGGGAGGAAGGGCAGCAAGTGAGGGTAGGCCCAGGATGCTAATTCAAATGAGCCTTGATGGACTGCTAAAGGAGGTCAGGCAACAATGGTGAGGTTGAGATATTGTTTTGTCATGTGTGCAAAGGGAGCTTAAGCACTGAGCCACATCCAAGCCCCTTTTATTATTTACTTTCAGAAAGGGTCCATCTAAATTGTTCAGGGCCTTGCTAAGTTACTGAGGCTGACTTTGAACTCCCACTTCTCCTCCTCAACCTCCCAAGACATGGGAAACACAGGCATGCACCACTGTGCTCAGCTTAAAACAATTTTTAAGTATTTCTTTAAATATTTATTCCATGCCAAAATTGATCTATTTAAACTTATACTATAAAAATATACAAATAATATTTTCACCAATGTACAATAAATTTAAAAGAATTAGCATATGTCATTTATATGTGTATAGATATCACAAAATAGGAGAACTGTGTCCTAGTGATCAAATGTGACCCATAAAAGCTGGACACATATTTGATTTTTATTTTTCCATTTTCTTTTCCTGTGGACTTATCATGGGAGAAAACCCCAAAACACGAAATGAGTGAATGCAGAGAATTGAGTCATTGACCTGATAGTTAATTGGGGATAAGATTGCCTTTCCTATCGGTGATAGAGTTTACATTCTCCATAAGGACTGCATGTTGGCACTCATGTATTAATCAAGAAGATGATCAAACAGAAACCAAAAAGAGGAAATCTTCCTAGATCTATAAGAATGGAAGTGAAAGAGATGGTGGGCAACAAGTACTCCAAACAGTTAAGAGTGGAAAGAAACTTTAAGGTTTTATAGCACAATATGGTGATTACAGCCTATGATAAATACTTTTACAATTCGAATAACCAGAAAAGAGTTCTCAGGTTTCAAACATAAAAATGATGATACTTAAGAAGATGAAATTTTCCCTGATTTGATCACTTCACACTCTATACACCTGTAGAATTATAATGCTGTGTCCCATATCCAAGTACAAACACTAGATTCCAATTAAAACAAAATAAATAAACCAACACTTCAATGTTTTAACCAAGTAGCTCTGATTTTAAATGGTATCCCATATTCATAAATATTTAAAAGTTTTTGTTTCCCTCAGTATCTTGCCTTATAGGTCTACATGTTGTAAAGAGTCATAAAATGATTTAGCCTCACACACATGATTTTCTATGACTCTTACCTTTATTATATGGCTGGAAATGAGAAAATAATATATTTTAGACACTTGAATTAAAGAACAAATATGATTTGCATTGAAAATATTTTATCTGTAGATGAAAATCAAATTTTCTTTATCAAGTTTGTGCTTGGGTCTGTGAACTACAGAAATATATTTGCTTACTTCATGAAGATAAAAACTGGGACTCTTTTGGAGGTCCATTTTAAAGACTTGGGTCAAATTATTCTTCCTTAAGGAAAACCTTACATGCAATGACTTTGAACCTATCTCAACTGTGACTTCAATTACCACCCTCATTCCAGATGACTGAGGAGAAAACAATTAGAATATATTCATACTAATATTTGATAACTGAACCTAGCTCACTTAGGATATTTATTCTGGTTATGATAATAACAGATGTGTAAAATAGATACTTACACTGGGAATTCAAAGACAATCCTAAAGTACAAAGATCTTTCTACAGATATTGATAAAGTGTTCTCACAGTATGGAAATTTCCTGAGGAAGCAAAACAGATAGTCATTATTAAAAGAACTGAATTAAATCTCCCAAGTCACATGTATAAGGGACTGCAAAATTAATACATAAAGGCCAACATTTCTGTAGAGGTCATTACAGCTCAGAAACACTTCCTTATTTGATACTTCATCTTCTTTCACACATTATAGATCTAGGATATAGGTAATATGACTGCCCATATCTTATAGATGAAATGATCATAATTAACATCAAGGTCACATTTGAACTCAATATAAGATCACAGATTCAAATTCAAACAATGAACCTTAGAGTGCATACTACTCAATGTTGTCTCAGTTAATTAATTAAAAATATTAGGTCTGGTAATATACCTGAACAAAGACAGAACTGAAATGATATACCTATTTGTACACCTGCTCCATTGAGATTTGTTTCTTGAGAGGGTTGGACTTTCCTAATATTATGCAATCTCCCACTTGAATTCACAAAAAAATATGGTTTTTATTATGTCCCTGGTGCTTAGGAAGATGAGAAAGATGAAAACAAAGTAAGACATTACCCCAGATAACCTCAAGATTATTTTATGATTGAGAACTCTTCTTAATAATATGTGGTAATTCTGAATGTATAGGGAATCTGATATATAGTAGGAGTCCAACAATTGTTACCCTTAGTATCTTGCCTTATAGGTTTACATTATCCAGACATGATTTGGTCATAATAGGGGAATTGCACTTAGAGAGTGTCAGAGAAACTTGAGAACTGAAGTGAGAAAAGGGTGTACTGGGTTGAATCCACACCTTTTTCTGATAACACTATAGGCTGAGATTGATGCAGGTGATATATATGAAGGAAAAATCTTATTCTTCATGTTCTCCTAAGATACAAACTATGTGATTCCTTGTCCAAATGGTGAAAAAGATCAACCAACTATATGATTTTATCATCATAAGAAAAACATTTTTTTTCTGAAGTTGGACTTGTGATCTCAACCAACACCAACCTTCTTCTTTTCCACAAATTCACTTTCCTTCCCCAGCACAGGTTCAAGCCCACTGACTTGACCATTGGTCTCTTGGCTCCTCCACCTAGAGATGCTGATTTATGGGGCTTATTGCTACAGATATTTTTGTGTCTCAGGATTTTGGTGAGGCTCATGGAAGTCTATGCATGAGGCAATTACATGATACCCTGAGCAAAGAAAGGGCATCACTTTTTACTATGGTCTGGATGTTTGTCCTCCTTAACTTGTATTTTGAAATCCTAAACCTCCCTCACCTTATAGTAGATGAGGTCTTGGAGGTTATTTGTTGATGGGTTGAAGCTCCACAGATGGAATTATTGTCTATTTATAAAAAAGGTTCTCTAATTTTACTCTGTTACAACACAGTGAGACAGTGGACTCCCTTAGTCTGATCAAGGTGCTATTTTAAATTATAGAAGACTGTTGTTTATAAGTCACTCACACTTATTTTTCACAGCGTGGAAGATCAAAGTACCTGAAGATTCAATGTCTGGTGATGACATTCCTAAGTGATGGGAGTTTCTGGCAGTGTCCTCGCATGGTGGAAGGGGCCAGCTCACCTCTTGCACCTTGTTCATAAGGATACTAATTCCACTGATGAAGGCACCAGCCTCATGACCTCATCAAGTCCCCAAGGACCCACCTCTTAACCATATCATCATGGTGAAGGAGGGGTTCAACTAGTGTATTTGAGTGTACACAAACCTTCAAATTACAGTTGCCTATGAGGATAGAGATCCTCACCAAAGGATGTAAATATATTGGAGGTTTGATCCTGAATATTCTAGCTTCCAGAGGTGTCCAAAAATTTTTTGCTGTTTATAAAATATATGATAGATTCTTATATTTCATTAGAGCAGCCCAAATAGATTAAAATACATTTCAAATGAGAATTCTATCCCTTCAACATTTTCCCCCAACTATGACCAGGATATTGACTCTGGGCATCTGTGAATTTTACACAGGATATTGACTCTGGGCATCCTTCCCTGCATGCACATATGCACATACACATACAACAGGAAGGATCACAGGTCACCCTGCTAACACCATGCCCATCTTCTACCTTCCCACACATCAAATTTGTAAAACACCTACAGGGCTCCAGCCCTACAAGCTAATGACCAGGCATCCCAAGTCACCTGTGCTGCCCCTCTCTGAGTTTTATCTTTCAGACATGAGTGAAGACTGTGATGGACTGACAGATTTGACTCCATGGAAATGTTATAGACCAGGCTATATGGGCAATAACTAAACACATTCCATTTTGCTTTGATATTCCACATTATGTAGGAAATGATTCTCTCATGGGAACACCCCACCTCTGTACCCATCATCAGTTACTTAGCATGACATGTTTGGCAATACAAAATCACAATTTTTTATGTATTTTTTTATTCTAAACAAATGGGATACATGTTGTTTCTCTGTTTGTACATGGCATAAAGGCATACCACTTGTGCAATCATAAATTTACCTAGGGTAATGTTGTTTGATTCATTCTGTTATTTTTCCCTCCCCCCACCCCTCCCACCACTCTTTTCCCTCTATACAGTCCTTCCTCCATTCTTGCCCCTCTCCCTAACCCTAACTCTAACCCTAAAACTAACCCCTCCCACCCCACATTATGTGTCATCATCCACTTATTAGCGATATTGTTCATCCTTTGATTTTTGAGATTGGCTTATCTCAGCATGATATTCTCCAATTTCATCCATTTGCCTGCAAATGCCATAATTTTATCATTCTTTATGGCTGAGTAATATTCCATTGTACATATACATACCACAATTTCTTTATCCATTCATCAATTGAAGGACATCAAGTTTGGTTCCACAATCTGGCTATTGTGAATTGAGCAGTTATGAACATTGATGTGGCTGTATCTCTGTAATATGCTGATTTTAAGTCCTTTGGGTATAGGCCAAGGAGTGGGATAGCTGGGTCAAATGGTAGTTCCATTCCAAGTTTTCTAAGGAGTCTCCACACTGCTTTCCAGAGTGGCTGCACTAATTTGCAGCCCCACCAGCAATGTATGAGGGTACCTTTTTCCCCACATCCTCTCCAACACCTATTGTTGCTTGTATTCTTGATAATCACCATTCTAATTGGGGTGAGATGGAATCTTAGGGTGGTTTTGATTTGCATTCTTCTTATTACTAGGGATGTTGAACATTTTTCCATATGTCTGTTGATTGCTTGTAGATCTTCTTCTGTGAAGTGTCTATTCATTTCCCTAGCCCATTTGTTGATTGGATTATTTGTATTCTTGGTGTAGAGTTTTTTGAGTTCTTTATAGATTCTGGAGATCACTGCTCTATCTGAAGTATGATTGGCAAAGATTTTCTCCCACTCTGTAGGCTCTTTCTTCGCATTGCTGATAGTTTCCTTTGCTGAGAGAAAGCTTTTTAGTTTGAATCTATCCCAGTTATTGATTCTTGCTTTTATTTCTTGTGCTATGGGAGTCCTGTTGAGGAAGTCTGGTCCTAAGCCGACATGTTGAAGCTCTGGACCTACTTTTTCTTCTATAAGATGCAAGGTCTCTGGTCTGATTCTGAGGTCCTTAATCCATTTTGAGTTTAGTTCAGTGCATGGTGAGAGATATGGGTTTAGTTTCATTCTGTTGCATATGGATTTCCAACTCTCCCAGCACCATTTGTTGAAGAGGCTATCTTTTCTCCATTGCATATTTTTGGCCCCTTTGTCTACTATGAGAAAATTGCAATTATTTGGGTTTTTGTCCGTGTCCTCTATTCTGTACTATTGATCCACCTTTCTATTTTTGTATGAATACCATGCCATTTTTGTTACTATTGCTTTGTAGTATAGTCTAAGATCTGGTATTGCAATACCCCCTGATTCCCTCTTTCTGCCAAGGATTGCTTTAGCTATTCTGGGTTTTTTATTCTTCCAGATGAATTTCATAATTGCTTGCTCTTTTTCTGTAAGGTACATCATTGGGATTTTAATTGGAATTGCATTGAATCTGTATAGAACTTTAGGTAGTATGGCCATTTTGACAATATTAATTCTTCCTATCCAAGAACATGGGAGATCTTTCCATCTTCTAAGGTTTTCTTTAACTTCTTTCTTTAGTGTTCTGTAGTTCTCATTGTAGAGGTCTTTCACCTCTTTTGTGAGATTGATTCCCAAGTATTTTATTTTTTTCGATGCTATTTTGAATGGAGGAGTTTTCCTAATTTCTCTTTCTGAAGATTCATCACTTATGTATAAAAATGCATTAGATTTATGTGCATTGATCTTATATCCTGCTATTTTACTGAATTCACTTATGAGATCTAAAAGTTTTCTGGTGGAATTTCCTGTTTCCTCTAAGTATATAATCATATCATCAGCAAACAGGGATAGTTTGAGTTCTTCTCTTCCAATTCGTATCCCTTTAATTTCTTTGGTCTGTCTAATTGCTCTGGCTAGAGTTTCAAGGATGATATTGAAAAGAAGTGGTGTAGAAGGCATCCCTGCCTTGTTCCAGTTTTTGGGGGGGAATGTTCCTACTATCCCTATTTTTTCTAGTGTTTTGAGCATAAAGGGGTGCTGTATTTTATCAAATGCTTTTTCCTCATCTATTGAAATAATCATGTAATTCTTGACTTTATGTCTATTGATATGGTGAATTACATTTATTGATTTCCTGATGTTGAACCAACCTTGCATCCCTGGGATGAAACCCACTTGATCATGGTGCACTATCGTTTAATATGTTTTTGTATGCGATTTGCTAAAATTTTGTTGAGAATTTTTGCGTCGATGTTCATTAAGGATATTGGTCTGAAATTTTCTTTTCTCGATGTTTCTCTGTCTGGTGTAGGTATCAGGGTAATATTGGCTTCATAGAATGAGTTTGGGAGGGTTCCCTCCACTTCTATTTCATGGAATACTCTGAGGAGTATTGGAATGAACTCTTCTTTAAAGGTTTTGTAGAACTTGGCTGAGAACCCGTCTGGTCCTGGACTTTTCTTTGTTGGTAGGCTTTTGATGACTTCTTCTATTTCATTACTTGAAATTGGTCTATTTAAATTGTGTATGTCCTCCTCATTCAGTTTAGGTAATTCATATGTCTCTAGAAACCTGCTGATGTCTTTGAAATTTTCTATTTTGTTGGAGTATAGATTTTCAAAATAGTTTCTAATTATGTTTTGTATTTCAATCATGTCTGTTGTGATATTTCCTTGTTCATTCCGAATTTTAGTGATTTGGGTTTTCTGTCATCTTCTCTTTGTTAGTGTGGCTAAAGGTTTATCAATTTTGTTTATTTTTTTGAAGAACCAACTATTTATTTTGTCAATTTTTTGTATTGTTTCTTTTGTTTCAATTTTGTTGATTTCAGCTCTGAGTTTAACTCTTTTCTGTCTTCTACTACTTTTGGTGTTGGTCTCTTCTTTTTCTAGGGCTTTGTGCTGTAGTGTTAGGTCGTTTATGTGTTGAGCTTTACTTCTTATATTAAATACGCTCCATGAAATAAATTTTCCTCTGAGTACTGCTTTCATTGTGTCCCAGAGATTTTGATATGATGTTTCTTTGTTCTCATTTACCTCTAAGAATTTTTTAATTTCCTTCCTAATATCTTCTCTTATCTATTCGCATATTGTTTAATCCCCAGGTGTTGGAGTAATTTCTGTTTTTTTCTCTTTCATTAATTTGTAACTTCAATCCATTATGATCTGATAGAATACAAGGTAGTGTCTCTATCTTCTTGTATTTGCTAACATTAGCTTTGTGGCATAATATATGGTCTATTTTAGAGACGGATCCATGTGCTGCTGAGAAGAAAGTGTATTCTCTCTTGGTTGGATGGTATATTCTATAAATGTCTGTTTTGTCTAAATTATTGATTGTGTTATTGAGATCTATGGTTTCTTTGTTCAATTTTTGTTTGGAAGATCTGTCCAGTGGTGAGAGAGGCATGTTAAAATCACCTAGTATTATTGTGTTATGGTCTATTTTGTTTCTAAAATTGAAAAGGATTTGTTTGACATACATGGATGAGCCACTGTTTCGGGCATAAATGTTTATGATTTTTATATCTTGCTGATTTATGCTTCCATTGAGAAGTATGAATTGTCCATATTTATCCCTCCTGACTAACTTTGGTTTGAAGTCCACATTATCTGAAATGAGGATGGATACTCCAGCTTTTTTGCTGAGTCCATGCGCACAGTATGATTTTCCCCATCCTTTCACCTTTAGTCTTTGGGTATCTCTTTCTATGAGGTGAGTCTCTTGCAGGCAACATATTGTTGGATCTTTCTTTTTAATCCAATCTGCCAGTCTATGTCTTTTGATTGATGAATTCAGGCCATTAACATTCAGGGTTATTACTGAGATATGATTTGTATTCCCAGTCATTTGGTTCATATTTAAAATTTTTGACACATCTTGGTTCCTCCTTTTTTTGACAGTTCCTTTAGGATAATTCCTCCTTTTGCTGATTTGCTTCTTTGTTTTTTATCTCTTCCTCATGAAATATTTTGCTGAGAATGCTCTGTAATGCTGGCTTTCTTTTTGTAAATTCTTTTAGCTTTTGTTTATCACGGAATGATTTTATTTCATCATCAAATTTGAAGATAAGTTTTGCTGGGTATAAGATTCTTGTTTGGCATCCATTTTCTTTCAGAGCTTGAAAAATGTTGTTCCAGGCCCTTCTAGCTTTTAGGATCTGGATTGAAAAATCTGCTGATATCCGTATTGGTTTCCCCCTGAATGTAATTTGGTTCTTTTCTCTCACAGCCTTTAAAATTCTGTCTTTATTTTGTATGTTCGGTATTTTCATTATAATGTGCCTTGGTGTGTGTCTGTTGTAATTTTGTGTATTTGGAGTCCTATAAGCCTCTTGAACTTGATTTTCCATTTCATTCTTCAGATTTGGGAAATTTTCTGATATTATTTCATTGAATAGATTGTTCATTCCTTTAGTTTGTTTCTCTAAGCCTTCCTCAATCCCAATAATTCTCAAATTTGGCCTTTTCATGATATCCCATAGTTCTTGGAGATTCTTTTCATGATTTCTTACCATCTTCTCTGTTTGTTCAACTTTGTTTTCGAGGTTAAATATTTTGTCTTCAATATCTGAGGTTCTGTCTTCCAGGTGTTCTATCCTATTGGTTATGCTTTCTATGGAGTTCTTAATTTGGTTTATTGTTTCCTTCATTTCAAGGATTTCTGTTGGTTTTTTTTCAATATCTCTAACTCTTTATTGAAATGATCTTTTGCTTCCTGTATTTGCTGTTTTAACTGTTGATTGGTGCGATCATTCAATGCCTGCATTTGCTCTTTCATCTCATTGTTTGCTTCCCTGATCATTTTAATTATGTACATTCTGAACTCCCTTTCTGTCATTTCTTCTGCCATGCTGTCATTGGATTTATTGATGGAACATCTAGATTTGTTTGGGGCATTTTCTTCCCTTGTTTTCTCATATTGTTCAGGAATCAGTGGGTCATTAAGATATTGCAGATTTCCTCTATTGACTTATAATGTCCCTGAAGATTGCTAGTGTATCCCCTCTTATCCTTCAGTAGCCTGCAGCCTTGGAGGAAGTTGATAATGTGGTGCTCCACAAGGAAGCTGCCTCTCTAGGGTTGGTGTCCCTCAGGTGGGGTATATTCCTTGATAGTGGGCAGAGGTGCCCCCACTTGTTGACCAATGGTCATCCAAAGGGGAACTAGGCTGCGGGTTGAGGTAAGACCTGTTTGTGCCTGTGTCTCTGGTTTTACCGTCCTTGTGGGAAAACCTCACCCAGCAGGGAAGACTCACCCGGTGGGGAGGTCTCACTGGTCAGTTCCCCTCTTAGCATTTCCCCTCAATCTACAACTACTGCCTGGGCTGCCTTCCTCTGCAGTGTTCCAAGGGGCCCGGGCCTACCTCCTGGGCCTGG
Source organism: Sciurus carolinensis (assembly GCF_902686445.1). Taxonomy (NCBI): domain Eukaryota; kingdom Metazoa; phylum Chordata; class Mammalia; order Rodentia; family Sciuridae; genus Sciurus; species Sciurus carolinensis. Next base: position 10,217,521 of record NC_062231.1, on the reverse strand, counting down.
GAGCCTCACCCTTCGCAGACAAGTCTCCTTAGGCTGCCTCTCCTCAGAGAATCTGCCCGCAGTCCTGAAACTTCGCTCTGCCCCTAGGCATGTCACTGTGTGGCTCTTCCACCAAGAAGCCACCTGGGTCCTGGGACCCTGCTCTGCACCTAATTGCCTGGCTATGCAGCCCCTCCTCTGAGCCGCCACCTGGAGCCCCATACAATAGCTCTGAGACCCAGAGACCCGCCACACATCTCTTCCTCCGGACAGCTGCCCAGTGTTCTGACGCAGTCACTAGGAGTCCAAGCAACTCACTTTGTGTCTCCTCCTCCCGCCAATCGCCTGTAGCCCTAGGCAGTCACTCTGAGTCCTAGTGACCCTCCCTGTTCCTCCTCCTCCTCGGGGTAGCCCTCCGGGTGTTCAGGAGCGGTCGCTTGGAGACCAAGCGACCCACCATGCTCCTCCTCCAGGCAGGCAACCGGTGTTCAGGAGCGGTCACTTTGAGTCCAAACAACTCACCCCTCTCCTCCTCCTCTGGCAATTGCCTGTGGCTCTGATGCAGTCACTCCTAGACCAAGTGACCCGCCGCGCTTCTCCTCTTCCTCCAGGCAATGCTCCGATGTTCAGAAGTGGTCACTCTGAGTCCAAACAGTTTGCCACACAGCTCTTCCTCAGACAGCCGCCCAGAGCCCCAGTGGTTGCTCCGAGTCCAAGTGCTATGCTGAGCAGCCACCTCTAGGATGTTCCCAGTTGTCCGTGTTTACCGCTCCAGTGGGGGGAGGGGAGTCTCACCAGGGAACTCTACTTCACAATGTTCCCTGCTTTCCGGGGCTACCGCTCCATCCGGGACACCTCCCCAATGGGAGAGACCCACCCGGGGGCTTTGAGTTGGTCCTAAGTCTCTCACTATCTCCTCTTTTAAAACCTGCATCCTGGAGCAACATAAAATGCAGCTGCCCTCTAGTCCGCCATCTTGAAACCTCCCCCGACAGTTCTTACATAAAAAATTCCTCTTCTTTATTCCTGTTTTTCCTAAATAATGTACCATGTTAACAGTGATGGCAATGGTGATTGTGTAGATGTTAGTACCCATTCTTTAACTTGTATCCATCTGAGGTCATTTGATCCACTTCCTTTTGTTTATGATTTCAGATCACATGATGTTAGTTTGTACTTTGGAATCATTGCAACAGACACTTATGATTGATGTACTGACTTATGGTATGAAAACCCCTGCAATCCTGTAGTCAGGGCTGTTCTTCCAGTAGCCATTTTTGGGTCATTGTGTAAGACAATCAGTTGGCAAACTAATAAAATCTCTCTGGTTTGGACTTCTCAGTTGTCATCAGTCTGTTCTTAAATTGCGCTCCACAGCACAATGTCTTTCTCTTTTGACTATGGCCTCTGTTTTTACCTCCTCAGAGGCCCATTGACCTCCAGTCACAGCATAAAATCTCAATACCCTGCACCTCCTTTTCCTGCTCTAAGACTCTGATTATTACCTGCCATTATTTTACTGTGCTCACTTGTTTGCTCTTTTGTCACCACAGCTTTAATGAAGCTGCCATTTAGAGCTGCATGACCTTGAGTGAATTATCTTCTACATGGCTCAGCATCCCTGTCCTTCAAGATGAGTACAAATGTGGCTCTTGCTCATGGTGTTTCTGATGTGAATGAAGGGAGCAGGGATAGAAGTCATAAACACCAGCACAAGCTGATCAATTATAACCACATTAGAATTGTACAGTATATTGGTACTAGGAATAGAACCCAGGGGTTTTAAACAACTAAGTCACACTCCTAATGCACATCCTTAAAGTCATTTTATCCTGGACACATATGCCAAAAACATACACTGGAGAAAAGACAGCATTTTTAAATAAATGGTGCTAGGAAAACTGAATATCCACAAGTAGAAGAGAAAACATGATTCCTATTACTCACTATGCATGCACAAAATCATTTCAAAGTGGATCAAAGACCTAGAATTTGGACCAGAACCCCTGCAGTTGCTAGAAAAAGCTCAAATCAACAATTCTACAGATTGGCATAGGCAACAACTTCCTTAGTAAGATTCCTAAAGCTCAAAAATCAGTAAGCAGAATGGCTTGAAATTTACAAGTTTGTGCACAGCAAAAAAAGAACAATAAAGACTGTTGAAAGAGCCTACAGAATGGGAAAAACAAAATCCAGCTACTCTTCAAGCACAGAATTAATATCTAGAATACAAAAAAAAAAAAAAACTAAAAAATACTTGGCAGGAAAAAAAAACACAAATAGCCCAATGGATAAATGCATTGATGAATTAAACAATCATTCCTTAAAAAAAAAAAAAAAACATAGATACTCAAAAACATGTGAAAAAATGATTTTCAACATCTTTAGCACACAGGGAAATTCAAGTCAAATCTCTCCTTTGTAATTGGAGAATTACAAAGTCAATCATAATTAATACAAATAATAATCAATGCTGCCAGAGATGTAGATAAAAGAGAACATTATACATTACAGGTTGGACTTTCAGTACAATCACTATGAAAATCAGTATAGTGGCTTCTTATAAGTCTAAGAATTAACACATGACATCACTACATTCCTACTGATATTTATCCAAAAGATCCAAACTCAGCATACTATAGCAATGCAAGCATAAGCATTTGTATAGCAGTGTGATTGACAATAGCCAAGTTATGGATCAGACTAAGTATTAAACAACAGGTTAGCAGATAAAGAAATTGTGATATATGCAAAATGGAGTTTTACACAGCAATAAAGAGGAATGAATATTGTGTCATAGGCAGAGAAATGGGTTGACCTGGAAAATATCATGTTAAGTGCATGAGCCAGACTCAGAAAGTCAAGAGTCAAATGTTTTGTCTCATATTGTGGAAGACAGGGATGAAAAAATAAGAAAGAAAAATATGAAAGGATCTCATGAAAATAGAAGTGAGACTACAACAGGGATTTGGAGAGGGAGAGGGTAGAAGGAAATGGAAAGTACTAGGGAAGTAAGTTGATCAAATGATGTTATGTGCACAAAAAAAATTCATCACAATAATCCATATTTGAATAACTATAATGTGCCAAGTTTTAAAAAAAATTAGAATCCACTGAGCTAAACACCAATGAAACATAGCTTCAACCTATGTGTTATTGGGCAGAACATAATTATGGATAGTCCTACCTGCCCAGAAAGTTGGGAAATGTAGTTTTTAAAATCATACAAAATAAAAAGTAGTTTTATTTACAGTAACTGATATTACATCATCATGTTTATATTTACAACAATAATAGATTCTCTTATTCACTTAAAGAAATCAATTTGAGGGTTATCCAAGATGGTGGACTGAGGGTGACTGCATCTTCTGTCACTCCAGAACCCAGGATTCAAGAAGGGAAGGCATTGAGAGACTTGGACTAACAGAGCCACAGGGTGAGTCTCCCCCACTGGGTGCAGCTCGGCCTGAGTGGCAGGCCTGGATAGGGGCGGCTTCTCAGAGCAGGGCAAGGCAGTTGGAGTCTTCCCCAGGCAGCCCTGCTCCCTCTGGTGGCTGGTTCCTTCCATGGCCAGCTTCTCAGAGCAGGCCGCCCAGTAAGAGCCTTTCTGCACAGAGTCAGCTCCAAGTCCCGGAACCAACAGCGAACTCTGGCCCACAGGCAGCCTCTGGGACTATGGCAGGGCAGTCCGAGACTTCTCCAAGCCGCATGCTCCCTCCAGTGGCAGGTTCCTGCCAAGGCCAGCTTCTTGGATCAGACAGACCAGTGAGAACCTTTCTGCACAGAGCCAGCTCCAAGCACTGGAGCAAGTAGCGGGCTAGGGGAAGCTTTTTTTTGGAAACATTGCATTATCAAGTTCCTCCAAGAAATCAGGATACTGAAGGCTGGAGGTGATATACTGGAAATCTACAGGGAAACTATAAGCCAATAGAGGACATCTGCAATATCCCAGAGTCCCACTGATATCTGACCAATATGAGAAAACAAGGGAAGAAAATGTCCCAAACATAGATACTATATCAATAAAACCCAATGACAGCACAGCAGAAGAAATGTCAGAAAGCGAGTACAGAATGTACATAATTAAAACAATCAGGGAAGCAAAAGAGGAGATGAAAGAGCAAATGTAGGCATTGAAGGAGGAGATGAAAGAGCAAATGCAGGCATTAAATGATCGCACCAATCAACAATTAAAAGAACAAATACGGGAAGCAAGAGATCATTTCAATAAAGAGTTAGAGATACTGAAAAAAAAAAGAAACAGAAATCCTTGAAATGAAGGAAACAATAAAGCAAGTTAAAAACTCCATAGAAAGCATAACCAATAAGATAGAACACCTGGAAGACAGAACATCAGACATTGAAGACAAAATATTTAACCTCGAAAACAAAGTTGAACAAACAGAGAAGATGGTAAGAAATCATGAAAAGAATCTCCAATAACTATGGAATATCATGAAAAGGCCAAATTTGAGAATTATTGGGATTGAGGAAGGCTTAGAGAAACAAATCAAAGGAATGAACAATCTATTCAATGAAATAATATCAGAAAATTTCCCAAATCTGAAGAATGAAATGGAAAACCAAGTACAAGAGGTCTATATGACTCCAAATATACAAAATTACAACAGATCCACACCAAGACACATTATTATGAAAATACCTAACATAAAAAATAAAGACAGAATTTTAAAGGCTGTGAGAGAAAATAATCAAATTACATTCATGGGGAAACCAATAAGAATATCAGCAGATTTTTCAATCCAGACCCTAAAAGCTAGAAGGGCCTGGAACAACATTTAAGAAGCCCTGAAAGAAAACAGATGCTAACCAAGAATCTTATACCCAGCAAAACTTACTTTCAGATTTGATGATGAAATAAGATCCTTCCATGATAAAAAAAAACTAAAGAAATTTACAAAAACATAGCTGGCATTACAGAACATTCTCAGCAAAATATTCCATGAGGAAGAGATGAAAAACAGCGATGCAAATCACCAATGGGAGGAACTACCCTAAAAGAGTAGCCAAATAAAAGAGAAACAAAATCTTGTCAAAAAACAAAAATGAGTCAAATGACTGGGAATACAAATCATATTACAATAATAACCCTGAATGTTAATGGTGTGACTCATCAATCAAAAGACATAGACTGGCAGAATGGATTAAAAAGAAAAATCCAACAATATGCTGCCTGCAAGAGATTCATCTCATAGAAAGAGATACCCATAGACTAAAGGAGAAAGGATGGGGAAAAAAAAACATACCAAGCACATGGACACAGCAAAAAAGCTGGAGTATCCATCCTCATTTCAGATAATGTGGACTTCAAACCAAAGTTAGTCAGAAGGGATAAAGAAGGACATTACATACTGCTTAAGGGAAACATAAATCAGCAAGACATAACAATCATAAATATCTATGCCCCGAACATTGGCATATCCATGTATGTCCAAAAAATCCTTCTTAATTCCAGAAATCAAATAGACCTCAATACAATAATACTAGGTGATTTTAACACACCTCTCTCACAACTGGATAGATCTTCCAAACAAAAATTGAATAAAGAAGCCATAGATCTCAATAACACAATCAATAATTTAGACTTAATGGACATATGCAGAATATACCATCCAACAAAGAAGGAGTACACTTTCTTCTCAGCAGCACATGGATCCTTCTCTAAAATAGACCACATTTTATGCCACAAAGATACTGTTAGCAAATACAAGAAGATAGAGATAGTACATTGTACTCTATCAGACCATAATGGATTGAAATTAGAAATAAATGACAGAATAAAAAACAGAAACTTCTCCAATACCTGGAGATCAAATAATACACTATTATATGATGAATGGATAACAGAAGACATCAGGGGGGTAATAAAAAAATTCTTAGAAGTAAACTAGAGCAGAGACACATCATATCAAAATCTCTGGGACACTCTAAAAGCAGTACTTAGAGGAAGATTTATTTCAAGGGGCGCATTCAACAAAAGAAGTAGAAATCAACAAATAAAAGACTTAACACTACAGCTCAAAGCCCTAGAAAAAGAAGAGCAGACCAACACCAAAAGTAGAAGACAGGAAATAGTTAATATCAGAGCTGAAATCAATGAAATTGAAACAAAAGAAACAATCAGAAAAATTAACAAAATAAATAGTTGGTTCTTTGAAAAAATAAACAAAATTGATAAACCTTAGCCACACTAACAAAGAGAAAGAGGGAGAAAACTCAAATTACTAAAATTCAGAATGAAGAAGGAAATGTCACAACAGACACAATTGAAATACAAACCATAATTAGAAGCTACTTTGAAAATCTACATTCCAACAAAACAGAAAACCTCGAAGACATCAGCAAGTTTCTAGAGACATATGAATTATCTAAACTGAATGAGGAGGATACAGAATGTAAATGAATCAATTTCAAGCAATGAAATAGAAGAAGTCATCAAAAGCCTACCAACAAAGAAAAGTCCAGGACCAGATGGATTCTCAGCCGAGTTCTACAAAACCTTTAAAGAAGAGCTCATTCCAATACTCCTCAGAGTATTCCATGAAATAGAAGAGGAGGGAACCCTCACAAACTCATTCTATGAAGCCAATATTACCCTGATACCTAAACCAGACAGAGACACATCGAGGAAAGAAAATTTCAGACCAATATTCTTAATGAACATCGATGCAAAAATTCTAAACAAAATTTTAGCAAATTGCATACAAAAATATAGTAAAAAGATAGCACACCACGATCAAGTGAGTTTTATCCCAGGGATGCAAGGTTGGTTCAACATCAGGAAATCAATAAATGTCATTCACCATATCAACAGACTTAAAGTTAAGAATCACATGATTATTTCAATAGATGCAGAAAAAGCATTCAATAAAAAACAGCATCCCTTCATGCTCAAAACACTAGAAAAAATAGGGATAGTGGGAACATTCCTTAACATTGTAAAGGCCATCTATGCTAAGCCCATGGCTAATATCATTCTAAATGGTGAAAAACTGAAAGCATTCCCCCTAAAAACTGGTACAAGGCAGGGATGCCCTCTTTCACCACTTCTATTCAACATCATTCTTGAAACTCTAGCCAGAGCAATGAGACAAACCAAAGAAATTAAAGGAATATGAATTGGAAAAAAGAACTCAAATTATTTCTGTTTGCTGATGACATGATTATATATTTAGAGAAACCTGGAAATTCCACCAGAAAACTTTTAGAACTCATAAGTGAATTCAGTAAAGTAGCAGGTTACAAGATCAATGCTCATAAATCCAATGCATTTTTATACATAAGTGATGAATCTTCAGAAAGAGAAATTAGGAAAACTACCCCATTCACAATAGCATCGAAAAAAATAAAATACTTGGGAATCAATCTCACAAAAGTGGTGAAAGACCTCTACAATGAGAACTACAGAACACTAAAGAAAGAAATTAAAGAAAACCTTAGAAGATGGAAAGATCTCCCATGTTCTTGCATAGGCAGAATTAATATTGTCAAAATGGCCATACTACCAAAAGTGCTATACAGATTCAATGCAATTCCAATTAAAATCCCAATGATGTACCTTGCAGAAATAGAGGAAGCAATCATGAAATTCATCTGGAAGAATAAGAAACCCAGAATAGCTAAAGCAATCCTCAGTAGAAAGTGCGAAGCAGGGGGTATCGCAATACCAGAACTTTAACTCTACTACAAAGCAATAATAACAAAAACGGCATGGTATTGGTACCAAAATAGACAGGTGGATCAATGGTGCAGAATAGAGGACATGGACACAAACCCAAATAAATACAATTTTCTCATACTAGACAAATGGTCCAAAATTATGCAGTGGAGAAAAGATAGCCTCTTCAACAAATGGTGCTGGGAAAACTGGAAAACCATATGCAACAGAATGAAATTAAACCCCTATCTCTCACTATGCACAAAAATCAACTCACAATGGATCAAGGTCTTGAAATCAGACCAGAGACCCTGCATCTTATGGAAGAAAAAGTAGGTCCAAACCTTCAACTTGTAGACTGAGGATCAGACTTCTTTAACAGGACTCCCATAGCACAAAAAATAAGAGCAAGAATCAACAACTGGGATAGATTCAAACTAAATAACTTTCTCTCAGCAAAGGAAACTATCAGTAACATGAAGAGAGAGCCTACAGAGTGGGAGAATATCTTTGCCACTCATACTTCAGATAGAGCACTAATTTCCAGAATATATAAAGAACTCAAATAACTCCACACCAAGAATACAAATAACCCAACCAACAAATGGGCTAAGAAAATGAACAGACACTTCACAAAAGAAGATGTACAAGTAATCAACAGATATATGAAAAAATGTTCAACATCTCTAGTAATAAGGGAATTGCAAATCAAAACTACCCTAAAATTCCTTCTCACCCCAATTAGAATGGCAATTATCAAGAATACAAGCAACAATAGGTGTTGGTGAGGATGTAGGGGAAAAGGTCCACTTGTACATTGCTGATGGGTTTGCAAGTTAGTGCAGCCACTCTGGAAAGCAGTATGGAGATTCCTCAGAAATCTTGGAATGGAACCACCATTTGACCCAGCTATCCCACTCCTTGGCCTATATCCAAAGGACTTAAAATCAGCATACTACAGAGATACAGCCATATCAATGTTTATTGTTGCTCTTTCACCATAGCCAGATTGTGGAACCAACCTTGATGTCCTTCAATTGATGAATGGAAAAAGAAACTGTGGTATATATATACTATGGAATATTACTCTGCCATAAAGAATGATAAAATTATGGCATTTGCAGGCAAATGGATGAAATTGGAGAATATCATGCTAAGTGGGATATGCCAATCTCAATATACTAAAGGATGAATGATCTCACTGATAAGCGGATTATGACATATAATGGGGGGAGGAAGGGGTCAGCGTTAGGGTTAGCGTTAGGTTTAGGCTTGTGGTTAAGGAGGGTGGCAAGAATGGAGGAAGGAAGTACTGTATATAGGGAAAAGAGTGGTGGGGGTAAGGTGAAAAATAGCAGAATGAATCAAACATTACCCTATGTAAATTTATAATTACACAAGTGGTATGCCTTGACTCCATGTACAGAGAAACAACATGTATCCCATTTGTTTACAATAAAAAAAGAAATCAATTTGAAGTGCCAGTTCTGGGCTGAAGACAAAGTTATCGCTGGGTGTCCATCAGTGATGTGCAAATACAAATGCTATCATCCTCTGGTGTGAGGAGCACTCACTGTACACCAAGTGTCTAATTTGTATGATTTAACTTAATTTTCATTATAGCACAGGGTAGAAAGTGGCATCAACCTCATCTTAAAATAAGTAAATGAAGTCTCTGAGAGTTTCAAAACCTATTCAAGGCTCTACAATATACAAAAATCCAGAATTCAAATGCATGCTGATCCACACTAGACCTTGATCCATTAACACTATCCCATACTAGTCACTAAAACTGAGAAACTCCCCAAAAACTTTTACAAACACAATACCTGAGACCTACGTCCCAGTGATTCTTGTGGAAGTGGTTGGAGCTGCATCCCAGGTATCAGGGTATTGGTGCCTGTTTCTCACAATAAGAGATGGAGTCATTTTTTTCTCTATGAAAACTCAGGAAAATTAGACAAAGAGAAATTGGACTCACCTGACCAAATGCATGAAGCAAGTTCACAGTAGAACAAGAATGTGTGTCTATATTTCTGAACCTCTCCAAAGAACTCTCCTTATCGATACCAAAATGTTGACTCATAAAGTTGAGGTGACACAGGCCAACCTACCTGCCACTTCTCACCCCAGAAGCATCCCAGGGAGTGAGTGTGCATGAGGGACTGAATTCCAGGTGTCACCTTCATGATCAATGAGGCTTGCCATGCCTGGGAGTAGGGCAAAGCCCAGGTCAACAATGGCAGAGGTGAGACTGGGCCAGGATGGGGGCTGCATGTGGAGATAAATTTTCCACAGCATGTGAAACTCTTGGCTGCCTTCTCCCCAGATGAGTCTTGCCTAATTGTGCAAATTCTGAAATTCTTCAACTATCTGTGTTTTTCTCCTATTTTAAATTTCCCTCTCATGTGGCTCTAGAGGTCTCATTCTTTGGTGTTTGCTGTAACTTTTTTCCATTTTCAAACCTCCCCAGGATTATCCATGGAATTTCAGCCTGTATGAAGTTACTTTTCATTCCATGTATTTACATTTGGTTCCTTTTAGGTCTCCAATTCTCTCTAGAAGTAACTAATATTTATTTGTTATCATAATTGCATTAACCATTCACATACTGACAATGGTTGTGATAAAGAACTATCTTCTGAGTCCAACATGTAGAACATAGCTTGGTCTGTTTGAAATGATTGTACTTCCTTTTGATTCCAGGTCACAGAGCTCCATTTTGTCTTCAATGGTTTATATAACTTCAGATAAAGTAGACAGGACACTGAGCCTAATTTTACCTGGAAAAATGTGCAGAGCTCCTCACAGCCTCCCTGAGTGAGGATGAGGGCTGATCATTCAGGTTCCTTACAGTGGCCTCGCAGCATGGATTCTGCCTCAGCTCTGCCATGTTAAATCTGCCTGTGTGCACTTCAACCTGTGACCTGCAGCTCTGTGTCTAAGTTTTGGTTTTTCATTATCTCAGATTAATTTTATTTTACTTATAGATTAAAACTTGAAAATACAACTTTTAAAATGATGGCATACAGACATAACACCACCAAGAAACCAAGTGCTGCCTATGCAAACAAACTAGGGAAGGAGCCTGTCACAGTAGGAAGAGGACCCTCAAAGCTACTGGGAAGCCATGGGTGCTGCCAGAAATCCCTCACCAAAGGGGAACTGTAGACTGAGTTTGGACTAGTTTGACTTAAGATCAGGATAAAAATAACAAATTGTCAACAGGATTGAGACATGACCCAGATCAAGATCCATGTACAAAGAGAGAAACAAGATATACCCCATTTGTTTACAATAAAAAAAAATCTGGTTCGAATGGTAGACTAGCAGGAGGCTGTGTTCCTTGTTGCTCCATAACTCTGGTTTCAAGCAGAGGATATCTGTTTCTTGGTGAGGCAGTTTTTGCTGCTTATCAATCCCCTGCTGTTTAACCCTTTTGTCTGCTGTAATCACCTGCAGTCTGCCAGCATATCGACACTTTTTTGAGTGCAGATTGCTCACTGTCAGGGCCTATCATCCACCATTTGCCTGCCTCTCACTTTTCCATCACCTGCCTTACACTTATCCATGACCAATTCATGAGGTTCACCTCCCAATAGTCCAACAACAGTCAGCAAACTGATTGCCAACTGCCAATGGAGCACCAGCTGCCTGCTGCTGCCTGGAAGTTCACTGTAACAGTACCTGCAGGTTTGATTACATGTGGCTGCTGCAATTTTGAGACAATAGCCAGGCCCTATAGGACCCCTGGCCAGACTGACTGAGCCCCGTCTCCAGGATCCCTCAGCCTGACCAATCACTCCCTGCCTCGGGATCCTCACATCGACTGATGACTCCCTGCCTCCAGGATCCCCAGAATAACTGACTGTGCCCTATCACCCGGACCCCAGACCAACTGATTCCACCCAGCCTCCAGGATCGCGCAACCACACCAAACACACCCGACCTCCAGGACCCCTGCCTAACCAACAGCACCCCTCCTTCAGGACCTCCAGCTGACCATGTCCACACTCTGAGCTGCAGCTCCCCATTTGCCAACACATTTGGAAGCAAGAGCAGCTATCTTGGATAATCCTGGAAGCCATAGATTCGATCTTTACATGGGGCAAATCTTTACATGGGGCATGCCTGCTGGAGACTTGAAGCTTGTTGTCACGTACATCTCATGCATCAGGCTACTGAACACTGAGAGGTTTCATTACTATATGACTGTTACAGTGTAGATTTTCTTTTTTCTCCTCATTGAAAAAATTTACATTTTTATTTCTTTACTTTTCCTGCTCTCTTTTCCTTTTGTTTACCTGTTCCCTCAGAGTCTCTTTCTCCCTTATTTGCATGCTAACATCCAATTTCTTTTGATTACACTTTCACACTTTTATTATCTAGAACTTCTGTATATTCTTTTCTTATCCCATTAACAGCCACATTCTACAATCATCTGCATCCTCTTTGTCTTCCATTAGAAACTTCAGACCTTATTGCAAATCTGTTTGTTTTACTGAAGATAATATTTCAACTCATTCTGTTTATTGTGACAATATCATTATTGTCCTCAGAGGGGCTATTTGGTCTAGGATTGCATAGTGTCTGAACTGGGCACTGCTAATATTGATCTCCCCTCAAAGAAAAGGTTTCGGAAACCTATAGGGCCACTATAAGCCTATAGCGGGAAATATGCAATACCCCAGATCTGCACTGCTAGAGGGGAAGATACATGAACAACATAAAAAAACAAGGGAAAAAATGGTCCAAACAAATCTAGAATCAATATTAATAGAATCCAATGACAGTATGTTAGAAGAAATGTCAGAAAAGGACTTCAGATTATACATGATTAAGATGATTTGTGAAGGAAAAGATGAAATAAGAGAGCAAATGCAGGCAATAAATGATAATACCAATAAGCTGAAAAAGCAAGAGCAGGAAGCAAAAGATCATTTCAACAAAGAGATAGACATTCTCCAAAAAAACAGACAGAAATCCTTGAAATGAGGGAAACAAAAAACCAAATAAAAAACTCAATGGAAAACATCACCAAAAGACTAGACCACTTGGAAGACAGAACCTCAGTCAACGAAGACAAAATATTTAATCTTGAAAATAAAGTTGCCCAAACAGAGAAGATGGTAAGAAATCATGGACAGAATCTCCAAGAACTATGGGACACCATGAAAAGACAAAATTTAAGAATTATTGAGATTGAGGAAGACACAGAGATACAAACTGAAGGAATGAATAACATATTCAATGAAATAATATCAGAAAATTTCCCCAACCTGAAGAATGAAATGGAAAATCAAATACAAGAGGCTTACAGAACACCAAATGCACAAAATCACAACAGATCCACACCAAGGCATATTATAATGAAAATGCCTTCAAAATAAAGATAGGATTTTGAAGGCCACGAGAGAAAAGCATCAGATTACATATGGGGGAGTCCAATACAGATAGCAGCCAACTTCTCAACCTAGACTCTAAAAGCTAGAAGGGACTGGAACAACATATTTCAAGCTCTGAAAGAACATGGTTGCCAACCAAGAATCCTATACCCAGCAAAACTAACCTTGAGATTTGAAGATGAAATAAAATCCTTCCATGATAATCAACAGTTGAAAGAATTTACAAGTAGAAAGCCTATACTACAGAATGTTCTCAACAAAATATTCCATGAGGATGAAATGAAAAACAACAATGTAGGGCAGGAAAGGGAGGAACTACCTTAGAGAAAAAGCACTCAAAGGACAAACCAAGCCAACTTAAAAACCAAAAATAAGCCAAATGACTGGGAATACAAATCATATCTCAATAATAACCCTGAATGTTAATGACCTGAACTCATCAATCAAGAGACATAAACTGGCAGAATGGATTAAAAAGAAAGACCCAACAATATGCTGCCTGCAAGAGACTCATCTCATAGAAAAAGACATCCACAGACTAAAGGTGAAAGGCTGGGGAAAAACATACCATGCACATGGACTCAGTAAAAAAGTGGGGGTTTCCATCCTTATATCAGATAAAGATAACTTCAAGCTAAAGTTAGTCAGAAGGGATAAAGAATGACATTTCATACATATTAAATAAATTTCATACATATTCAATGCTTAAGGGAACCATAAATCAGGAAGACATAATGATAGTAAATATTTATGCCCCAAACAATGGTGCATCCCTGTACATCAAACAAATCTTTCTCAATTTCAGGAATCAAATAGACCACAACACAATAATTCTGGGTGACTTTAACTCAACGCTGTCACGACTAGATAAATCTTCGAAACAAAAACCAACCAAAGAAACCATAGAACTCAATATCACAATGAATAACCTAGACTTAAGAGACATATATAGAACATTCCAACCATCAAAGAACGGATTCACTTTCTTCTCAGCAGCACATGGAACCTTCTCGAAAATAGACCATATGGTATGCCACAAAGCAACCCTTAGGAAATGCAAGAAGATAGAGACACTACCTTGTATTCTATCAGATCATAATGGATTGAAGTTACAAATTAATGAAAGAGTAAAAAACAGAAACTACTCCGACACCTGGGGATTAAACAATAAGCTACTATATGATGAATGGATAACAGAAGTATTAGGAAGGAAATTAAAAAATTCTTAGACGTAAACGAGAACAAAGAAACATCATATCAAAATCTCTGGGACACTATGAAAGCGGTACTTAGAGGGAGATTTATTTCATGGAGTGTATTTAATAAAAGAAGTAAAACTCAAAAAATAAATGACCTAACACTACAGCTCAAAGCCCTAGAAAAAGAAGAACAGACCAACACCAAAAGTAGTAGAAGACAGGAAATAGTTAAACTGAGAGCTGAAATCAATGAAATTGAAACAAAAGAAACAATACAAAAAATTGACAAAATAAATAGTTCGTTCTTTGAGAAAATAAACAAAATTGATAAACCATTAGCCACACTAACAAAAAGAAGGAGTGAGAAAAATGAAATTACTAAACTTCATGTTGTAAAAGGAAATATCATGGCAGACAACACTGAGATACATAACATAATGAAAAGCTACTTCGAAAATCTGTATTTCAGCAAAATATAAACTACTGAAGACATTGACAAATTTCCAGAGATATATGCTCCACCCAAACTGAACCAGGAGGACATACACAATTTAAACAGACCAATATCAAGCAATGAAATAGAAGAAGTCATTAAAAACCTATCATCCAAAAAGCCCAGAATGAGATGGATTCTCAGCCATGTTCTACAAGACCTTCAAAGGAGAACTCATTCCACTACTTCTCAAAGTATTCCAGGAAATAGAAAAGGAGGGTACTCTACCAAACTCATTCTATGAAGCTAATATCACCCTCATACCCAAACCAGGAAAAGACACATCAAGGAAAGAAAATTTTAGACCAATATCCTTGATGAATATAGATGCAAAGATTCTTAACAAAATATTGGCAAACCGTATACAAAAACATACTAAAAAGATAGTGCACCATGATCAAGTGGGTTTCATCCCAGGGATGCAAGGTTGGTTCAACATCAGGAAATCAATAAATGTCATTCACCATATCAATAGACTTAAAGTCAAGAATCACATGATTATTTCAATAGATGCAGAAAATGCATTTGATAAAATACAGCACCCCTTCATGCTCAAAACACTAGAAAAAATAGGGATAGTGGGAGCGTTCCTTAACATTGTAAAGGCCATCTATGCTAAGCCCATGGCTAATATCATTCTATATGGTGAAAAACTGAAAGCATTCCCCCTAAAATCTGGAACAAGGCAGGAATGCCCTCTCTCACTACTCCTATTCAATATCGTCCTTGAAACTCTAGCCAGAGCAATTAGACAGACCAAAGAAATTAAAGGGATACGAATAGGAAAAGAAGAACTCAAACTATCCCTATTTGCTGATGATATGATTATATACTTAGAAGAACCAGGAAATCCCACCAGAAAACTCTTAGAACTCATAAGTGAATTTAGTAAAATAGTGGGATATAAGATCAATGCACATAAATCTAATGCATTTTTATACATAAGTGATGAATCTTCAGAAAGAGACGTTAGGAAAACTACCCCATTCACAATAGCCTCGAAAAAAATAAAATACTTGGGAATCAATCTCACAAAAGAGGTGAAAGACCTCTACAATGAGAACTACAGAACACTAAAGAAAGAAATTAAAGAACACCTTAGAAGATGGAAAGATCTCCTATGTTCCTGGATATGCAGAATTAATATTGTCAAAATGGCCATACTACCAAAAGTGCTATACAGATTCAATGCAATTCCAATTAAAATCCAATGACGTACCTTACAGAAATAGAACAAGCAATCATGAAATTCATCTGGAAGAATAAGAACCTCAGAATTGCTAAAGCAATTCTTCGCAGGAAAAATGAAGCAGGGTGTATTGCAATAACAGAACTTCAACTATGCTACAAAGCAATTGTAACAAAAACGGCATGGTATTGGTACCAAAATAGAAAGGTAGATCAATGGTAAAGAATAGAGGACACGGACACAAACCCAAATAAATATAATTTTCTCATACTAGACAAAGGGGCCAAAAATATGCAATGGAGAAAAGATAGCCTCTTCAACAAATGGTGCTGGGAGAATTGGAAATCCATATGCAACAGAATGAAACTAAACCCATATGTCTCACCATGCACGAAACTAAACTCAAAATGGATTAAGGACCTCGGAATCAGACCAGAGACCCTGCATATTATAGAAGAAAAAGTAGGTCCAGAGCTTCAACATGTCAGCTTAGGACCAGACTTCCTCAAAAGGACTCCCATAGCACAAGAAATAAAAGCAAGAATCAACAACTGGGATAGATTCAAACTAAAAAGCTTTCTCTCAGCAAAGGAAACTATCAGCAATGTGAAGAAAGAGCCTATAGAGTGGGAGAAAATCTTTGCCAATCATACTTCAGATAGAGCAGTGATCTCCAGAATCTATAAAGAACTCAAAAAACTCTACACCAAGAATACAAATAACCCAATTGACAAATGGTCTAAGAAAATGAACAGACACTTCACAGAAGAAGACCTACAAATAATCAACAAACATATGGAAAAATGTTCAACATCTCTAGTAATAATAAGAATGCAAATCAAAACCACACTAAGATTCTATCTCACCCCAATTAGAATGGTGATTATCAAGAATACAAGCAACAACAGGTGTTGGCGAGGATGTGGGGAAAAAGATACACTCATACATTGCTGGCGGGGTTGCAAATTAGTGCAGGCTCTGTGGAAAGCAGTATGGAGATTCCTTAGAAAACTTGGAATGGAACTACCATTTGACTAAGCTATCCCACTCCTTGGCCTATACCCAAGGACTAAAATCAGCATACTACAGAGATACAGCCACATCAATGTTCATAGCTGCTCAGTTCACAATAGCCAGATTGTGGAACCAACCTAGATGACCTTCAGTTGATGAATGGATAAAGAAACTGTGGCATATATATACAATGGAATATTACTCAGCCATATAGAATGATAAAATTATGGCATTTGCAGGCAAATGGATGAAATTGGAGAATATCATGCTAAGTGAGATAAGCCAATCTCAAAAAACCAAAGGAAGAATGATCTCGCTGATAAGTGGATGATGATACATTATGGGGCATGGGAAGGGTTAGTTTTAGGTTTAGAGTGAGGGTTATGGAGGGGGGCAAGAATGGGGGAAGGAAGGACTGTATAATGGGAAAAGAGGGATGGGAGGGGTGAGGGGAAGGGAAAAAATAACAGAATGAATCAACCAACATTACCCTATGTAAATTTATGATTACACAAATGGTATGTCTTTACTCTATGTACAAACAGAGAAACAACATGTATCCCATTTGTTTACAATAAAAAAAAAAGAATGTATAAGCAAAACATTGCCTGGGCATACCATGGAATATTATTTGGCCTGGAACAAAAAAATAAATGCCTGAAGGAGTAATTCATGAATTTTGAAGACATTATTACAAGTGACCTGTCAGAAATTATACAATGTTCTAAGATTCTAATGTATAAGGTGGAAATGAGAGTAGAAACCCATACAGACAGAAAATATGACAGCATGAGCTGAGGAAGTGGTCAGTGAGACGTTCTTATTGGATAGACACAGTGATAGTTTGGGGAGAAGAAAAAATGGTGGGGATGGATGGTAAATGTTTTCACAAAAGTATAAATGTGCTTACTGCCTGTGACCTGCACTCTTAGAAGCATCAAAATATTCAACCAGAAGAATGGGGCCAAAATTTTAATGAGTTGCACTCCATGTATGTAAAATATATCAAAATATGCCCTAGTGTCAGGTATGCCTAAAAGCAACAAATAAAACAAAGTTGTTGGAATAAAAAGGAGAAAGAATCAAAATGATAAATTTTCTGTGTGTTTACCTTACCATAACAAAAAGTGCCCAATGACCTTCTTTATGTGAAATGAAATATTCCTAATACTGAAAGACAAGCACCCCATGTTCCCATTCATTCACAGAAAACAGTAAGTAAAACTAGTACAACAGAATGGAATGGTGGTCAGCAGAGAATGGGAAGAGCAGGGAGAAGACAGATGGAAAGAATGCAGTGAGGGACACCAGGAACAGAGTGGAGGAATCACTTTAGGGACTTCTTTTGCACAGTAGGGTAACTACAGTTTAAAAAGTGTTTCAAAATGAAATTCCCAATACATTAAAAATTTAACATTTGAGAGATGAAAACACTTATTACTATGTTCTGATTACTACAACTTATATAAATGTGCTCAGTTACCATAAGGTACACCATAAAAATCCATATATAAAAATATATCTTTAAAAAGAGTTTCCAATAACCTTTTAAAGATCTGTGAAAAAAAATTCTCTAAAATAAGAAGAATTTGACATATCCTAATTCAAAAGATGCAAAAATACAATTTTTAGAATTTCCTAACAATTTTAAGGGATGTCAGTGAATTGGGTTCAAGTCATTTTTTGTTTGTTTGTTTGTTTTGTTCTGTTTGGCCAGGGAGTGAAAATAGCAGTGATTAACCAGTGAGTCACATCCCCAGCACTTTACAATTTTAGTTCAAGACCGTCTCAATAAATTGCTTAGCCCTTGCTAAGTTATTCAAAACTGGCATTAAACTTGCAATCCTCCAGCCTCAACATTCCAAGTACCTTGGATTACAGGTGTGTGCCAGCTTGCAATTGCAAAGGAGGAGACATTCTTGGTATAGATTCAGTTAAGCAGCTGTTGTTGCTTCTCAGTCTTTCAAGGATATGTTGCCTTAGGCACCAACAGTTTTGGCATTTTCTATGTAATGTGTTTCACATGAGGTCAAAATGTCAATTCAAATTGAAAGAACATGTGGAAAATTAGTGGTCTTGATAATTCAAGCCATGAAAATTATGAATTCATAATATTGTTATAATCAGAAATATGAAAATATATTAGAGGTGGTTTTCTAAATAGATGCCAGAACTTTATGTCACTGAATATTTCAAATAATAAACTGTGGTAAATGTTGAAATGTCACATATCTTCTATTCTACTGCCTCATAATATCATTGCTCCTCTCTGGTAATTTTGCCTTTAAATTTATGACCTAAAAAGCAACTGAAAATTGAGGCCTGATTTAGGTAACTTGTAGAAAGGTTGTACATGTATACCTCCTAAATAATGAAATAATCAAAATGCAGAAGAGCAGTGCCATGATTAATGATCATGTCCAACTAGTTCAAATGATGATTTGCTCTGCCACAGGAATTGCAGAAAGTGACAAATGGAGGAGAAAAGGAGACCTGAGAACACCCTTCACAAAATAAACTCTCCAGACAGCATGAAGACATCTTGAAAGATGCTTCCCAGCACATGTCATTGGGGAAATAAAATTAAAACTACCAGAAGATCCTACTAACCATTCATCAATGGGTCAAACTCACACAAAACCCATTAGTGACAAACACTGGTTTGTTGCAGAGTCCAAGAAGTCTCACTGACTGTTGCTGGGATGAAAAATACAGTCTTCTAGGGAAGGGGCACTCTTTTTTTATCCATAATAAAGTTACCCTTTGATCCAGCAATTGCACTTTCAGATTTTGCCCACATTATTTGTAAACTGATACCCACAGAAATGGTGTATGGTGTATGTTACTGAAGGGTCAGTACTTGTCCCTGGTGCCAATTTAATAAGGAGGACATTTTCAAAGTCTTTAAATATAAATATATATATATATATATATATGTATATGTATATATATATATATATTAGTTGTGAATGATCCTTTATTGTTATTTGTTTCCATTTAGTGTTGCTAAGAATTAAACCAGTGCCTCACACATGCTGGGCAAGCCCTCTACTACTGAATCACACCCCAGTCCTGAGAACATAGTTTTGAGAAAAAGGAAAAGTAGATATATCATTGGTTACTAACAAGGGAGAAGCAGATGTTTTTAACATGTTTGTTTCTTTGCTTTTTTGCTTTTTTGGTTTTGTTTGTTTTGGTTTTGTACTAGGAATTGAACTCAACCACTGAACTACATCCTCAGTCCTATTTTGCATTTTTATTTAGAAATGGAGTCTGAGTTGCTTAGCACCTTGGTTTTGCTAAATCTGGTTTTGAACTCATTACTCTTCTGCCTCAGTGTCCCAAGTCTCTGGGATTACAGGCATGTGCCCCTGCACATTGCAGAACAAGGGTTTTTTGTAAGAAGTTATTCAAAGACTGCCTTCCAGATACCCCTTGTAAGGAAATTTTGACTCACTTCTAATTTTGGAAACAACCATTCCATAGATCTTCTGGTGCCATCCCTGAAGTCTGATTTACTTGGTTCCTGTGGTGGGTGTGTGCTCAAAGCTGTCTGAATCTAGGACGGGAAAAGGTAATCTTGCTCACTGCCCACAGTAAAGGAGGTGCAGAGGGAGAAGAGAAAAAAAAATGTCCATTTTATAAGAAGGATCAGTGGCAGAGTGGCATGGGCTATATTCAAAGCCTGAGGTGGACCACTGCTACATATGCTAGTGCTGACATCAGCTTCATTCACTGACACTGTAAGTTGGAAAGACTACAGACATTCTTTTGGAAATTAACAAAGAAGCAAATGTACTTTTAAGAAATTTCCATTCAACAAAAAGAGTAGTATGTTCATTAACTCAACAACAAAAATGAATCTAAAATTCATTTTACTAAGTGAAAGAACCCAGGATGCAAGAGATACTTCTTTCATTCCATTTATGTGACTTTCCTGAGAAGACAATATAGAGTAGATGTGAGACTATTGGTTTTCAGGGTTGAACAGAAGAGCAGATCTTGGATAAGAAGTGGATAAGACATGACATTCTGTGACAGCAGTTCCAGCTGCCCTGGAAGCTGAGGCAGGAAGCATAAGTCCACAAGTGTGAGACCAGACTGGGCCTCTCAGCAAGATTCTGTCTCAAAACCAAACAAAAAAACCAGAAACACCAACAACCAAAAAAATATACCGAGGTCACTTTTAATGTGAAGGAACTTTTGTGTACTGTTCTGGCATGACACATCAATGAATGCCTGCCATTTTTCAAAACCATGGAATTCATTTTACGAAGACTGATCTCTAATGTGGGGAAATGAAAAAAAAACTTTAGAAATAAAGTGATCTGAATAACTTTGACACTTTGACAAATATTGTTTGAACTGGAATAGATAACATCTGCAATAAAGCATACCAACACTATTCTCTAATAGGTAAGCAAGTTTGTTAGAGAAATATTGATAAGTTATTCATAAACTGCTCTTAGAATTAAAGAGATATGGATAGGGTTGGTAGTGGGCACTGGGCTGTATGCTGTTGGACAGCAAAGAAATCATCAAGAAAGGAAGTCTATACAGCCTGTTGAATTGTGTCATGGTCAGATATAGCAACATGGACTTGAATAGCTTGGTAATGATACACATGGAAAAATCCAGAAACAAAGATGAAAGTGCCTGAATGCCACAGTTAGTATATATTCAGATATGACTCCCAGTTCCATTAAGATTGTCCAGAGCAGTGACAACTACTGCTTTTGTGATCCTGCATTAAACATCTTGAAAATTCTTTTAATGAAATTTTATTTCAAGAATATATTCCCTTTTATTTTCATAATATTGATACATAGTGCCCTATTTCCACAAATATTTTAGCAGCCAGTTATGTGCCTGCCCCAACTATAATCCCAGGTACTTCAGAGGCAATAGCAGGAGAATTTCAAGTTGGAAGCCATCATCCCAAATTTTGAGAGAATGCCTGAACTTAAAAAAAAATAGATGGGGATTAGCCCAATAGTAGAGTGCTGCTGGGTTCACATCCCTGTACCACTGTGAGTGTGTGTGTTTGTATAGTAGTGGGACTCAAGGGACCAGCAGCAAGCTAAGCAAGTGCTTTGCCACTGAGCTACATTCTCAGTTCCCCATGTAGCAATTTTTAAAAAAATAAATAAAATGAGATTCCAGTTCAAGCCCAGAGAGCACAATTTAAAAACTGAAAAAAAAAACAAGAAAAATAACAACAGTTGGTGACAAAGTAAATAAGTTGGCATTCCCATAAATTTGTGCTAGAAATGAAAAATGACATACAGATGTACAGAAAGCAGTTTCATGGTTCCTAAAATGTTCAACATAGAATTATCACATGACCCACCAACTATACTCTCAGCTCTATACCCAAATGACCTGAAAACAGACACTTAAACACTTGTATATGAATATTCATAGCAGCTTTATTCACACTAGCAAAAAGGTGAGGACAAACCAAAGTCCATGAATGAATGAGTACATGGAAGAAATGTGCTGTGTGTTCACATACATGACACAAAATCAAAGCAATGCTGATACATGTCACAACATAGAAAAATCTCAAAAATATTAAACTAAGTAAGCAAGACCAGAATGAAAAAAATCATATTTGGTATAATTCTCTTCATGTGTAATATTCAGGACATGTAAACTCAGCAACTGAAAGTAAAGTGGTTGTCGGCAGGGCCTGGGAGGATGTGCAAGAAAGAGTTTGCTTCATGGGTACTTGATTTCCTTTTGTAGTGACTAAAAGATTAGGAAGAAGATAAATGCAATTACACAACAATATTGTCAGTGCCACTAGATTGTGCATTTTAAATGGTCACTATTATCAGAATATAACCTAAGAATAACCAGAAATATGACCACACACAACACTGAAAGTCTACTTAATTGCAAAGGATACAACCTCATCATAGTGAATGACAGGAAGTGGGGTGCTAAAGATTTCCCCCATGAACTCTGAACTCCAGATTCAAACCTTGGCTGGTAACTCTGGCTTCTATGAGTTTTGAGCCTATTATGTGTTGAGTCTTATTCCAGGTTATTTATATACTTTAATCCTTACATTTCCACAAGTTTTACAGCCTGTGTGCAGGAATCCTGATTTTATTTATTTTTTACATTTTATTTTGGTACCAGGGATTGACCCAGGAGACTTTAACCACAGAGCCACATCCCAAGCCTTTTTAATTTTTTTAAATTTTGAGCAGGATCTGCAAAGTTGCTTAGGGCCTCACTAAGTTGACAAGGCTGGACTTGAACCTGCAATTCCACTGCCTCAGCCTCCTAAACCACTAGGATTACAGACCTGTGCCAACACAACTGATGAATCTGATTTTACAGATAACTAAATTAAGGCTCAGAGACAGAATGTTCCAAGCTCACCCACCATGAAGACCAGGGGTATGGCTACTCCTCAAATCCCAAATCATTCTTTTATCTATGACAATAATAAGACTGTTAGTGGTTGTGTCTAGGTGGAAGGGGAGGAAAGAAGCAGGAATTTAAAAGGGGAACCAGAACATGTTGAGTGTGATATCAGTGTTCATTGTCTTGATTGTGGTGATGGTTTCATGGAGGTAAAAATATATCAAAACACAATGCATTGTTCATTCAATATGCACACTTTATATTAACTGAATAAAATTGTTTTCCTAAAATTAATGAATGATCTGAGGAGACACCTCAACCAAGGGGAAAAGAGATAAGAATAAAGCACAGGAAAAGATGCTGAACATCATGGATCATAGTGAATTGCAACTAATGCATCCATACTCATGGCTAGAATCCAACAATCTGACAATACTAATTGCTGGTAATGGAATAGGAGCAACAGGAACACTCACTCATGGTAGTGGGATCACAAAATTGTGCAGCCCACTTTGGAAGAGCATTTGAAAATTTCTTATTCAACTGTAGTCTCACCATATATCTACTGACCATATCCTAGGAGTTTATCTAATGCGTTTGAAAGTTGATCTCCACATTAAATCCTGCATGCAAATATTGATAACTTCTTGAACTGGGGATGTGGTTCAGTGGTAGAGCACTTGCTTAGCAAGCAGGAGACTTCAATCCCCAGAATCACACACACAAAACTCTTTCTAGCTTCTTTACTTATAATTACTGAGAACAGCAAAGAATGGAGATATTCCATAATAAATATTTGCATATTGTTAACCATAAAATAGACTCATCCATAAAATGGAGTGCCCCTCAGCTATAAAACAGTAGTGCAGTAACAAACAAGAAAAGACAAGGAGGCATCTTAAATCCATCTTGCTTAGGAAAACTGCTGAGTTGAAATGCCCCATCTGTATGATTCGGAGTATATGACACCATGGATAAGGGTAAACAAAAGGCAAGAACAAGATTACTGATTGCCAGGGATTTGGATGGAATAAGAGAGGATGGAGAAGTATGATTTGGGGATTTTTGAACACTGAATGTATTCCATATGATACCATAATTGTGACAATTTAAGACTGTGTTTTTTCTCAATACTTTAAACAACAGCATAGCCAGGAATGTTGGTGCACACCTATAATCCCAGAGACTTGGGAGGTTGAGAATGAAGATCACAATTTCAACACCAGCCTTGGCAATTTATTGAGGCCCTGAGCAACTAAGTGAGACCCTGTCTCTGAATTAAAATATAAAAAGGGCTGGGGATGTGACTCTGTGGTTAGGCATCTGATAGATTGATATATCTATATTGGTATAATTATATTACTTTGGTAATTACATCAAATGCATTATAGAAATTCAGGATATAAAACCTAGAGGAAACTGCCTGGGGAGCAGGTATACAGGCTCATTATACAATAAGCTTCATTTTTCTGTATACCTGAAAAAGTCCTATAAACATCTATTAATTATGACAAACAGAACAGGCTTATGATTTTCAATCATCCACCATACCCTAATTTAGGACTGGCCCTTGACAATCAACAAATGTGTCTTTGTACTGAAAATTCATGGCCCACAGAAACCCTGTCTTCATTTGATTGTCTTTCCCTGTGAGGTTTGCTGGTCCTATTCTATCAGTTAGTCCATTTTACAATTTATGTTCTCTTTAGAGAACAGTGAACAAAGAACTTCAGAAGAAAACTGGTACCTTAGACCCATAAGATGTTCCTCCCCCTTTCTGAAGTGTGTTTCTTATACTTGTGATTGAAAGGGAAATGATTTTAGATGCTTTAAAATGTCCACCTCACTTCCACCATGTTACATATAAAATGAGAGTACTTTCCATTCCTTTCATAATCAAGGTTTGATGGGAAATGAAGATGACAGAGGTAAAGAGGTGTGCTGAAACACATTAAAGGACTAATAAATGGTAACTCATGTTATTAGGAACAAAAAGTTGCTTATCAGAGATTTAGCAGATATTTGGTATTATGAACAGCTCCACACTGTTTATTTTCATAATAAAATCACACCTTTCCTGTTTGGACAATCCATTCCTAGGCTTTGTGAGTGACACTAAGCAATCAGAAGTCAGGATTGGGTCCTGTGAATTAATTCTAACCAGGTCAAGTTCCTCAACATCCTCACAACCATGTTTAGTAGATGTGGACATGACCAGAGCCAGTCAAGTATTTCCTTCACATTTCTTAACAAAAGTTAGCAAGACACAGGTTTTCATTTTGGTTGCTAGGGTGGAAAGGAGAGAGTCCTGCATGACTGACATCCAAGGTTCTCACATTAACTGTGGCTAGGCTGGAATCTGCAGTAGCTGAACAAGTTACCTTTTAAACAGTTGTGACTCATGCACCTTTCCTAATTGGTTTTGCCTTTAATAATGACAACCCACTGCTGCATATTCAAGCATAAATTAGGAGAGAGTGGTGAAAAAATGAACTACAATGGGGTCTAGTTGAGAACCCACAAATTGTGATGGGAGTAAAAATCACCACAATGAAGAGAAAACTGGCTCCCTCAGGAAGAAGGCTTCTAACCCATCTTCATGCCCAACCTCAGCAACCCCATTAGTCATGATTTTTCCTTCCCTCCACATTTCCTTTTCTCCTTCCTTCTTACCTCCCACCCTTGCTCCCTTCCTGGATTTCTGTCTTGGAGAACACGTCCCACACCATTCTCCATATTTTCTTCTCACAACCAAGGCATTTAGAAGTCAAAACTCACTGCTGGACATATTCACTGATATTGGGGTGTCATTGGAGTTGTTTTAGTAGGCAGATCTAGGATGTATATATAACATTAGTTTTGTCAGTTCATTTTATTTTATGCTAGGTCATGCCTAAATGGGGACAATAGGAGGGCTATTACATTTGTTTGCTATGAATGCTATGCAAATAATAACCCAGGCTCCTCTGACCTTGGAAAATGAGCACTGCACACAAAAAGTTTTCAATCAGATGCTCCTTGATTATAATTGTCTAAGAATGAAAGAAGTGTGTTCTTGCCCCCTCTGGGGATGCCTTCCCTACCTAGTGCAAGACAGGAACTGTCAGACTTCAGATGAAACACCAAGATTACCAGTCTATTGAGAGATGAGCTAAAGTCACCTGTGACATATAACTTTATCTTGGAATCCTCAGCTCCAAATCTGAGTGGAAGAGGAGGCAGAGGAGGCTCCTGAGTAGGTTCTGGAGGAAGGCGATTTGAAGTCTGACTCTTACTAACTCAAAACCAGGACACAGGTATGTATTCCTAATGTGCTACAGGACTTCTTTGAACTTGTACTATGATTTTTGTAAATTTTCATTGTATCATTTTAAATTCATACTATTATTACCATGTATAATTTTACAAATATTATTATCTTACATGAATGATTTTTCTAGCATAAAGACTCACAAGTTATAATAATTAAAAAGACCACTAATTTCTAGCTGTATATTATTTTTTGGAACTTAAAATATTTCAAAACCTCTTTTGGTAATTTATAAAAAATTATAAATTTATAATTTACAAGCTTACAGACTTACCAGATAAAAATTCTATCTAATATTATCTTATTTTGAATAGTAATTTCAAATAAAATGTGTTGTGTGTATTTTTATGTGAAAGCAGACTCACTGTATTATTTAAAATGGTCCTTGGTACACTACATCAGAATTACTTTATCTTTATCTTTACTACAGCATAGATGTTCAATGAAGGTGCATCTGTACATTTAAAATATTCTACAGGTGCCAGGAGAGAGAATAGTAGTAAACTTTAGTTTTTAATTAAAAAATACTATTTTTTCATGGGTTGGCATAGTGATATTAGGATACACAAAAACAGGTTCACTTTTTTGGTTATGGTATATTATACCTTATTTCAGAGAATAGTGTTCCTTGATATCTGATGGTTATGGAATTTAAATATTCTCCTAGCTGAACTCCAAGCTTTAGATTTGGTCTTAAACATAATCATTAAGAAAGCACATACAGCAAAATCCTACAATGAAAAAAACTGAGGCAATTAGACCTGGAATTGGTGTCAAAAAATTCATCTTTAATTGAATCAGGCAATAAATATCATGGATACTCTTTAGATATATTTAAAAATATAATTTGTCATGTAAAAGATTGCTTAAAAATATTTTTTTCCTGTTCAAAAAAAAAAATCACACAGAATTTAGCACTAGAATTTTCCATAACTAGTATTCTCTTATATGTAGATTTGTTGAATTTTGAAATATAAAAATTATCCAAATACTGCAAAGAGACAATAAAACACTAGAATTTAAATTTGTAATCAATTAAAAAAATGCATCTTTTTCATGATATGACAGAGTGCTATTATCATAGAAAACTCTAGGTTCACTTAAATGGATACAGTTTACATCCTCCTCTGTTATAATACTTTGTCCCTTGAAACAAAATTTTTCTAGAATTCTCCTCTTCTCCAAGCTATTCTATGAGTTTTAGAGTTATTTTTTACTAATGCATAATCATTGAAAAATTGCATAGAATTTAAGAGAATTTTCAATAAGTAGAATAAATCTGACATAGCTTTCCTATATATGTATTTGAATACACCACAGTTGAATACATCCAAAAGAATGGGGTCCTACTTAGAATAAAATACATCCCATGTTTGTATACCTATATCAAAATGGATTCTACTGTCATGTATATCTAAACAGAATCAATAATAAAAAATTGCTTATATTAAATATTTTATGCTTCCAGAACTAAAATTAAAAATTCCTTTTTAATGATTTTACTAATTTTATGCAGTAAAGAGGAGTAGTTTATAATAATATAGAGAAAAATATTTTGTTTTTTCATGGAAAATATTTTCTTTTCTAAATTATTTTCCACCACTCCTTCCACTTGAATCTTGACTGATGATGTTCTGAATTGGAAACTTTCTTCACAAAACATTTTCCAAATATAGTTTCAATGCAGTTACTGGATGATTACAGACTTCATATTTACATGTTCATTAAGGTAAATAAAGCAAAACCTTCAGAAATTTGGGTAATTTAGAAGGAGAAGGAAGTTGTAACAAGATGATAATAGTGGAGATGTTTTACATCATGGTTTGCAAATATTTAAATACAGCAATTGGTAGGAGGATGACTGAAGTTTGGAAACAAGGGGAGGTTTTGTGAAAGAGAATCAAAGACCTGAGTGTTTCAGGGCCTGAGTTTATATTGCTGTAAGAGGAGTCATATAAAGCATGTTATATAAAGAATATTCCAATATCCTCCAAACAGAAGTCTTCCACTTGTTCTTAAACTTGGTCATGGGGGACTGTCCTTTACTAGACTTGGTGATGGATAATTAGTTGCAGTGTGGCAGGTTGTATTTGACAGGTTCTGATAAAAAGCATTGATTGTAAGTTTTTGATACTTAGTTAACCTTGAAGTTGAATGTTTCATTGCCTTTTATAAGAGTGTGTGTGTGTAATCTATTCCCTTCTGTATCTCCTGAGAGGTCAAAGAATTGGTTAGTTTCTAGGTTAATGTCCCACCTTGCTGCTTTCTACACAAATAGCCCTAGGCTTTAAATTGGGTTTCCAGGTAATTTTGGCCTGGTGTTTTGACAGTGCCCCTCCTAGTTTGTCTTTTTCTAACCCTGTAACTGTTTTCTGTTCTCTTACTTCACAAAACACACAAAATCTTGGGTAGTAAATATCCAAACAGGAAAAAGTACTGTTAGCTCCACCTGTGTTTAGATTCAACTTTTTAATGAAAAGTATTTGAAGACCCTCATCCTTGTGATATGTTATTGGTATGCCCCAAAATGGGCTATTTGGGTACCCATAACTAAATCTCTTGTGTTTCTATTTATTTATTTCTATGCTTTTGCCTTGATGTTATAAGGATTATGTCCAGGTTATGACCACTCTTAACTCTGCCTTCCATCAGAAAGGTTACGATGAATATGGAGACTCAGAAAACAGTTACAACCACTTTCACAGTGTTGCACACATCAAAAAATTTAAGTCCTGATTTAAAGAGATTCAATAAATAGTCATAATTAGAGCCATGACCCTGTGATTCAATGTCATGCTTACTAGGTACCTCAGGACTCTGAAGGTACATATATTAAAGAATAACTAAGAAAGATGTGGCATTAGTTCTCACTTCTGAGTAACTCATTCTCTTTCAGACATATATGTAAGGCATACCCCATCACCAGTGGAATGGTGGGGCTATTCTCCCTAATGCAAAAGACTAACAAAAATGAAAACAAACTGTAGCATTTCTTACAAGAGATAAAAATTGATAAGGGGTTCACACCAACTGTGTCCCACATTTAGCTGGAAGGGATTTGGAATGTGGAAACATCTAAATTTATTGCATGTGGAAATTAGAAAATGAGAAGAAAAAGTGTAGAATACTAACTGGATCAAATAATCAAAGTTTGCCAAAGGAGGTCAATCTTACATACACATTTCCTATTTATGCTAAGATATCCTTAATATATCATGTTTACTCTCCCACAAGATTAGAAAAAATAATAAAACAATAATGAATATTTCTATTGTGCTTCATATATGTGAAGCATATATTTAATTACTCACTTCAACAACACCAGGAGGAAAGTAACCTTTCTATTTACTCGTGATATAAACTAAGAGACCTAAGTAGTTTGGTGAGGTGAACATGTTTCCCCAGCTAGTAAATGGTGAGACCTGAGTTAAATGAAGGTCATGTGTGTGGAAGAAAGAAATTACTAAACCCTTTACAATTCTGCATGTGAATAAAGAAATCATGGAAATGGGCATGTTGTGATTATTTTCCTGAAAGATTCTTAATTCTTTTTTCTAATATTTTCAGTTGTAAATGTTCATGATACATTTGTATTATATATATATATATATATATATATATATATATATATATATATATAGTGCTGAGGATCAATCTCAGTACCTCACATACACTACTCAAGCGATGACCACTGAGCTGCAACCGCAACCCAAGATACTTATGTCTACTG
Organism: Sciurus carolinensis; assembly: GCF_902686445.1. Classification (NCBI taxonomy): domain Eukaryota; kingdom Metazoa; phylum Chordata; class Mammalia; order Rodentia; family Sciuridae; genus Sciurus; species Sciurus carolinensis. Next base: position 10,187,146 of record NC_062231.1, on the reverse strand, counting down.
ATCCAAATTTCACATTCACAGTTTACATTAAATAATTTTCATTTAAATAGCAGAATTTCAGATATTGCAGATTCAAGCTAGTTAAAGCAACATCTTCACCTTTAAGAAAGCTGCAGGCAAGATTGAAGAGCAAACAAAAGCTCACCATTAAATACTACAGCTCATGCTACAGAGGAGAATATGTACAGGCACAAGACAGAGGTAAGACCTGAGCACTTCCGTGAGCTCTGTGGGAGTGTACAAAATCATTCCTCTGAAGAATGAGGAACGTTTGAGATGAAATTTTTTTAACTTATTATTTATTTATTTTTTTCTTTTTCAGCATTTGGGATAAACCAGTGCCTCACTCATGCTAGGCCACTGCTCTACCATGGAGGCACACATCAGCTCTTGACTCAAAATTAACATGAAAAATGAGACTCTGTCTGATTTACAAAGACTTTTGTCATTTTGGTAAATGATGATTGAAGAGATTGTAAAGAGTAATAGACTGACTGAAATCATGTCAATAAAAACATTATTACCATCAAATGCTCCTGTTTTTCTTCCTAGGTTCCCCATGAAGATGAACCAACACTTCCATTTTACTACCATAAGAAATGCCTTCTATCCCCAAGCTGCTATTGGGATCTCAGCCAACACCTTTCTGCTTTGCCTCCACATTGCTGCTGTCTTTGTGGGCTGCAACCCCAGGCTCACTAACCTGCCCATCACCCACTTGGCCCTAACACACATCATCATGCTCCTCACCATGGGCCTTTTGGCATCAACAGACATTTGGGTCATGCAGGAACTTCCAGGAGACTTCAAATGCAAAGTGCTTATCATTCTGAACAGGGTCATGAGAGGGCTCTCCGTCTGCACCACTTGTGTCCTGAGTGTGCTTCAGGCTGTCACCATCAGCCCCAGCAGCTCCTGGTTGGCCAACTTCAAATTTAAATCCACAAATCCCATTGTGTGGCTATTTCTGTTCTTATGGGTCCTCACCATGTGCATCTCTAGCAACCTGCTTCTCTGCACACACCCAGTAAGACCCAGCCTGGTCTTTTCACACTCACTATGCATTTTTTCCTCCTGCTCATGAGCTATAGAGACAGGAGCCTCTTTCTTGCCCTGATGGCATTTAGAGATGTCTTATTTCTGGGTCTTCTGGTTCTTTCTAGTGCATACATGATAATTCTCTTGCATAGACATGAACAACAGTCTGTGTCTCTTCATAGCTCCAGATGTTCTCCAAGAAGTTCTCCAGAACAAAGGGCCACTCAGTCCATCCTGCTGCTCACCAGCTGCTATGAGATCCTGTATTGTTTGGACTCCATCATTTCACTATTCATAGGCATGGCCTGGACCAATGACCCCATCCTGCTGCATCTCCAAATGCTCGTGGCCAATGGCTACGGCACCATCAGTCCTTTGGTACTGATCAGAGCTGATACTGAAATAATAAAAGTTATACAAAACAAATGGAAAAACAAAGGTCAACTTTTGACTAACCTAAAGAAACTATGTCACTGTCATTAAAATTATTTTCTCTATTTTGTAAAATTTTCCCTCTTGAAAAATTATTAAGATAGAATTAACATTTCCTGTTAGAATGAAGTAATCTAAGGAGTTAGAAAATAATTTTTGGATAATTTTTCCTGTGTCTAAATCATTTTTTCAATATTTACATTAATTATCACAATATCTGGCTTTATTTGCATATTATAAATATTTATAGTTTACATTTATATTGTATCTAACACCTTTATACTGGGGCTATTTTCTTTCTCCCTGCATTATAGTTATTAAACTTCTATCAGTGAAATTCCATTAGAGGCATATTTGTGCTTTTCTCTTTTTGGTCTGGTAATAGGTGCATGCTTATATCAAATCTACTTAGGGGAATGAGGCAGTACGACTACAAGTTTGAGAATACCCTGGGTAACTTAGTGACATTCTGTCTCTAAATAAAAATAAAAGGGTGGAAAAGGGGAGCAGTATCTTACTATGCTGATATGGCCAAGTCCAAGAACAACAGCATGCACAACCAATCCCAAAATTGGCACAGAATTGGCATCAAGAAACTCCGATCACAAGGATATAAATCTCTTAAGGGGGTGGACCCCACGTTCTCAGAAATATGTGTTTTGCCAAGAAGCACAAGAAGGGCCTGAAAAAGATGCAATGCCATGAGCGCATGTGCTGAGGCTGTCAAGGCCTTGGTAAAGCCTAAGGAGATTAAGCCGAAGGTGCCAACAGGTGCCAGCTGCAAGCTTAATCTCCTTGCCTCGCTTTCCATCTCAAGCACAGGAAGCAGGCTCATGCTCACAAGGCCAGGAAGTGCAGGCTCTGCTGGTCAAAGATCAAAGACACACCCAAGTCCAAGCCCAAGCCAAGAACCAGTCTGCAACTCCAGCTCCAGTACTGGTTACAGCTCCTGATCCTGCTCCCACTACCAAGGGTGCCTAGGTCCTTGTTAAGGGTTCATAGTAAAATCCTCTGTGAATGTGAGAACTGAAGGATTGTGTGACCCCTAAAATTCTATCTATGGAAACTGGTTTAAATAAATCCACAGGCAGGGAAAAAAAGGGGGGGTAGGGGATGTGGTCTTTTGTTGGACCAGCCTGTGGTTCATTTCCCTATACCCAAACTACTACTACAACAACCAGGAAAACAAAATTCCACGAATACCTTGAGATAGCAATTCATGAAAAATAGAATGGTTGCACTGTTTAAAAAAGGGAAGTAAGTGTTGTTCACCGTGCAAAGAAATTGGAAGTCACACACACTTCTAGTAAGAATATAAAATAGTATAGTAGGTGTAGAAAAAAATTTGTTGGTCGCTAAAAATTTAAACAGAATTACCATATGACCTACTAATTCCATTCCTATATTCCCCAAAGTACTGAAAACAGATATTCAAACATTTGTACATGAATGTTAATGGCAGCACCATTCACATTAGGAAATAGATGACAATCCAAAGGTCCATGAAGAGAAGAATGAATAATCTGAATAAGCACTTGTACATATGTATTCATATAAACAAATATTTATCTATAAATAGCATCCATATGTATGTTTGAATATTAGTCTGTCATATATATGTTTCAATATTACTCTGCCACAATAAATGAAGTACTGATGCAGGCTACCAAATGGATAAATCTCAGAAATATTAAGTGAAGTAAACAAAGTCAGACTTGAAATGTTACATATACTATAACTTTATTCATATAAAACATCCAAAATTTGGAAATCTCACAGTCAGAAAGGACAAAGGGGGTTTCCAGGGACTGGGAGGGTATGAGTGTGAGTGTCTGCCTAACAGATACATGGTTTTCTTCCAGTGACTAAAATGTTTGAAACAAGGTAAAGGTGGTAATTATATCACCTTTGTATTATAACACAATGTTGTAAATGTCATTACATCACATATTTTATAATGGGCACTCTTATGAGAATTCAACCTCAATAAAACCAATAAGCAGAAAATCCTGAAAGCACTAATGTCTACTGCATTATAGTTCAAGGTGATAGAAAGAACTGTGGAATTGGACATAACTTTTCTATCCTTGTATTTGAAAACACAACAAGGGTAAATCCACATCATGAACAAACACAATAGGATCCTGAATAGAATAAGTGATACTCCATGTATGTGTAATATACCTAAATACATTCTACTGTCATTATGTCTAAAAAGAACAAGTAAAACAAAGAGAAAGAAACTATGGAGTTATAGTCTCCTACTTGTACTCTGCATCACAAAAACCTAAAGCATTGTTGGTTATAATGGACTCCAGAAGTTGAGAGCCCACTCTGTCAGGCATGGTTCTTGGTTCATTATTTACTTTGTCCTTATCTTTCCAGTATCTTAAGTACTGGATAGAAGACTACTGATCTTATAGATGAGTAAACTAAGTTGGAAGGTAACTGATTTGTCCAAGGTCATCTGCCTTGGAGAATAATGCTCTGAGGGCTAATTTGTGGAACTTCAATCTACTCTATAATCTGTCATAATTTAAAGTCATTCAATGGTTATTTCTGAAAGGAGGAGGAAGCAAGAGGGAGGAAGTACAAAGGACACCATGAACCTTTTGGGTGTGATACCAACATTAACTATCTTGATTGTGGTGATTGTTACATTGATTAACACATATCAAAACTTAACAAAATATGCACTAAATATGAATAGTTTATTGTATTTTAGTTTTACCTAAATTTGTTAATCACACCTATAAGAATGGCTAAAATTGAAAATCCGACAATAGCAACTGATGGGTATGGGAAGACATACAGAGGAACTCTCATTCATTGCTAGTGGGATCACAAAAATGTACAGCCACATTGGAAGAGTTTGGCATTTTATTGCATAAACACAGTCTTATTGAATAGGATGAAATAGAATAGATAGTGAAATGACCAGGCAATCAGACTAATGGACCCCATTAAATCACCCCTGGAGACATATTTATGAGCACCTGCAAGGCTTATTTCAAATGTAAAACACCTTGAGGCTCATCTATGGGAACACCTCCTGCCCAACTGTTTGTCCCAGAGGTGAAAAACTGAAGGTGGGGGTTAACCCAGATGGAAGTTACAGAAAGGAGGATGGAAATGAACTAGGATGGCAGCAGGATGGCTTTTTCAATATCTATTTTGTATAGATTTTGCTCCATTCTCTGCCCACAAACTTCTAAGCTGGCACACCTAAATGAGGTTTTGCTATAAGGCCACTTCCTGCATGGAGGGAGTTCTCTCTCCTCACTTAAGTAAATCCTGCTCTATTTATTCTTCCCTTCAGTGACTGTCCCTTCAGTGACTGCCACATTAGACACAACAATAGACTGTCTCCTGAGGACCACTTGATGGTCCACATATCCTCAGGGATGCAGAAAGTGAAGGGGAAGATGCCCTGAGGTGTATGCATCATGCACTTAAATAAATGATACTCTATCAAAGTAAAAACATCACTATTACTACTGTATGAACTTTTATGTCTTCTCAAAATTTGTATGTTGAAATCCTAACCTGCATGGTGATGATGGAAGGTGAGGTCTTGGAGGTAATTATGTCAAGTGGGTAGAGCCAAATGAATGGAACTATTTTCCTTAGGAAAAAATAACTAAAGAGAATCCTCATCTTACCCTGTTAGGACGCAGAGAGATGGTGTACTACTTTAGTCTGATCATGGGAAGGGTCCAAGTCCTATGGATAACACCCGAAAGATGGTGATTTTTCAACTTAAGTCTAACTCCCTCCTCTCAGGCACAAAATTGTCATGGAATCCTGGATCATAGATACAGATTAGTAGTCAACACAGGCAATGAAGGACATTCTGAATGTGGTCAGGCTGCTCAGTGGATGTACAAGTAGTCAAAGCCACAGTTGGGAGGTCCATATATGCTTCAGATAATATCTTTTCCTCCCTGGATCTCTGTTTTCTGGTTCACATGACATCTACCTAGGAGTAAACTTGGGACATCTTGTGTACTGATAGGTGACTTTCCCAGGAAAAAGAATGTACACATCTCTTCAAGAGTGTACTCATTCTACTCAGCCATAAAGAAGAATGGAATTATGTCAATTGCGGGAAATGAATGAAAGTGGAAGATATCATGCTAAGTTAAATAAGCCTGACTAAAAAAAAAAAAAAATAAGCCTGACTCAGAACATCAAGGGTCAAGTGTTCTCTACTACATGAAAGGTACAAAGAAAAATGGAATTAAGGAAAGAGAGGGGATCTTGCAAAAACCAAAGGGAGAAGAACATAGTAGAGCCTTGCAGAGAGGGAGAGGAGAGGGAAATCTCAGGCATTGAGGACTAAGACTGATCAAATGATGTTTTCCACATACATGAATATGTCTCAGTGAACACACTGTTAAGATAATTATAAAGCACTAATAAAAATGTGTTTTTTTATACTGGGGTTTGAACATAGGGGCTCTTAACCACTGAGCCACATCCCCAAATCCCTCTAATATTTTACTTGAGACAGGACCTCTTTAAGTTGTTAAGGATGGCTTTGAACCTGCCATCCTTCTGCTTCAGTTTCCAAAGCTCCTAGGATTACAGGTGTGCACCACTGAAGTAAAAATACATTTTTTTAAAAGCCATCTAAATGGAAAAAGCAGGGACCAGATGTAGCCTCAGTTGAATTCTCTCACACATTTACAAAACAAATGTTACTGCTTCTCCAATTGCTCCATGAAACAGAAAGGGAAGGGAAATGCTTCAAAAATTCATTTAATGGTGCTTGTGTAATATTGATACCAAAATCACATAAGGACAAACCACACAAAGAAAACTATAGAGAAACATGCCTGCAATAAAGTTGCAACACCTCATAAAATATTAGCTAATCATATTCAAAAATATGTTAAGAAGATTGTATATCATGATCCACTTGGTTTCAAACCAGGATGCAGGGATGGTACAGTATATGCAAATAAATAAACATAATTCACCATATAAGTTGGATTAAGAACAAAATTACATGGTCATCTGAACAGATACAGAAAAACTTTGTAAAAAATATCTAGCACCAATTCATAATAAAAACCCTGAATGTAAAAGACTCAATAGGAACTTTATTCAATGTCATGAATACTATATATTACAAACCCAAAACCAACATCATACCAAGCAGGGGGAAACTGAAAGCATTTCCTCTATATTAGGAACAAGACAAGGATGGCTGCTTTCTCCACTCTTACTTGGTAAAGTACATGAAATTTTAGCCATAGCAACTACAAAAGAGAGGAAAATAAAAGAGATAACAATAGGAAAGGAAGAAGTCAAATTATCAGTTTGTAGATGGTATGATCCTCTATAAGAATAAAAGCCCTCCACCAGAAGACATCCCAAACTGACAAATTCAACAAACAGCAAGATACAAGATTAAACATACAAAATTCAATATCTTTTTTTTACATCCCCCCACCCCTCCAACCATTCTTTTCCCTCTATAGAGTCCCTCCTTCCTCCATTCTTGCCCCCACCCATTGCTTGTGCTACGGGAGTACTGTTAAGGAAATCTGATTCTAAATCAACAAGTTGAAGATTTGGACCTACTTTTTCTTCTATATGATACAGGGTCTCCGGTCTGATTCCAAGGTCCTTGATCCACTGTGAATTGGTTTTTGTGCAGGGTGAGAGATAGGGGTTTAGTTTCATTCTGTTGCATATGGATTTCCAGTTTTCCCAGCACCGTTTGTTGAAGAGGATATCTTTTCTCCATTGCATAATTTTGGCACCTTTGTCTAGTATTAGAAAATTGCATTTATTTGGGTTTGTGTCTGTGTCCTCTATTCTGTACCATTGATCTACCTATCTATTTTGGTACGAATACCATGCTGTTTTTGTTACTATTGCTTTGTAATAGAGTTGAAGTTCTGGTATTGCTATAGCCCCTGTTTCATTCTTCCTGCTAAGAATTGCTTTAGCTATTCTGGGTTTCTTATTCTTCTAGATGAATTTCATGATTGCTTGCTCTATTTCTGTAAGGTACATCATTGGGATTTTAATTGTAATTGTATTTAATCTGCATAGCACTTTTGGTAGTATGGCCATTTTGACAATATTAATTCTGCCTCTCCAAGAACATTGGAGATCTTTCCATCTTCTAAGGTCTTCCTTAATTTCTTTCTTCAATGTTTTGAAGTTTTCATTGTAGAGATCTTTTACCTCTTTGGTTGGATTGATTCCCAAGTATTTTTTTTTTTTTTGGAGGCTACTGCAAATGGAGTTGTTTTTCTCATTTCCCTTTCAGCTGTTTCATCGCTTGCGTATAAAAATGCTTTAGATTTATGCGTGCTGATTTTATAGCCTGCTATTTTGCTGAATTCATTGATGAGGTCTAGAAGTTTTCTGGAGGAGTTTTTTGGATCCTCCAAATATAGAATCATGTCATCAGCAAATAGTGAGAACTTAAGTTCCTCTTTTCCTATTTGTATCCCTTTAATTTCTTTAGTCTGCCTAATTGCTCTGGCTAGAGTTTCGAGGACAGTGTTGAATAGAAGTGGTGAAAGAGGACATCCCTGTCTTGTTCCCATTTTTAAAGGGGATGGTTTCAGTTTTTCTCCATTAAGAATGATGTTGGTCATGGGCTTAGCATAAATAGCCTTTATAATGTTCACATATGTTCCTATCCCTATTTTTTCTAGTGTTTTGAGCATGAAGGGGTGTTGTATTTTGTCAAACACTTTTTCTGCATCAATTGATAGAACCATATGATTCTTTTTTTAAATTTATTTTTATTGCAAACAAATGGGGTACATGTTGTTTCTGTTTGTACATGGAGTAACAGCATACCATTTGCATATTCATACATTTACATAGAGTAATGATATTTGATTCATTCTGTTATTTTTTCCTTCCCCCACCCCTCCCACCTTTCTTTTCCCTCTATGCAGTCCCTCCTTCCTCCATTCTTGCCCCCGTCCCACTCCTCATTATATGTCATCATCTGCTTATCAGTGAGATCATTCGTCTTTTGGATTTTTGAGATTGGCTTATCTCACTTAACATGATGTTCTCCAATTTTATCCATATGCCTGCAAAAGCCTTAATTTTATTATTTTTTATAGCTGAGTAATATTCCATTGTATATATATACCACAGTTTCTTTATCCACTCATCAATTGAAGGGCATCTAGGTTGGTTCCATAGTCTGGCTATTGTGAATTAAGCAGCTATGAACATTGATGTGGCTGTATCTCTGTAGTATGCTGATTTTAAGTCCCTTTGGATATTATTTTTGGGTCAAATGGCAGGTACATTCGAAGTTTTCTAAGGAATCTCCATACTGCTTTCCAGAGTGGCTGCACTAATTTGTAGTCCCACCAGCAATGTATGAGTGTGCATTTTTCCACACATCCTCTCCAACACCTGTTGTTGCTTGTATTCTTGATGATTGCCATTCTAATTGGGGTGAGATGGAATCTTAGTGTAGTTTTGATTTGCATTTATTTTATTACTAAAGATGGTGAACATTTTTTCATATGTTTATTGATTGCTTGTAGATCTTCTTATGTGAAGCATCTGTTCATATCCTTAGCCCATTTGTTGATTGGGTTATTTGTATTCTTGGTGTAGAGTTTTTTGAGTTCTTTATATATTCTGGAAAGTAGTGCTCTATCTGAAGTATGAGTGGCAAAGATATTCTCCCACTATGTAGGTTCTCTCTTCACATTGCTAATATTTTTCTTTGCTGAGAGAAAGCTATTTAGTTTGAATCTATCCCAGTTATTGATTCTTGCTTTTGTTTATTGTGCTATGGGAGTCCTGTTAAGGAAGTCTGATCCTAAGCCAACAAAGTGAAGATTTGGACCTACTTTTTCTTCTATAAGATACAGGGTCTCTGGTCTGATTTCAAGATCCTTGATCCATTGTGAGTTGATTTTTGTGCAGGGTGAGAGATAGGGGTTTAATTTCATTCTTTTGCATATGGATTTCCAGTTTTCCCAGCACCATTTGTTGAAGAGGATATCTTTTCTCCATTGCATATTTTTGACACCTTTGTCTAGTATTAGAAAATTGCACTTATTTGGGTTTGTGTCCGTGTCCTCTATTCTGTACCATTGATCTACCTATCTATTTTGGTGCCAATACCATGCTGTTTTTGTTACTATTGCTTTGTAGTAGTGCTGAAGTTCTGGTATTGCAATAGCCCCTGTTTCATTCTTCCTGCTAAGAATTGCTTTAGCTATTCTGGGTTTCTTATTCTTCTAGATGAATTTCATGATTGCTTGCTCTATTTCTGTAAGGTACATCATTGGGACTTTAATTGTAATTGTATTTAATCTGCATAGCACTTTTGGTAGTATGGCCATTTTGACAAAATTAATTCTGCCTCTCCAAGAACATTGGAGATCTTTCCATCTTCTAAGGTCTTCCTTAATTTCTTTCTTCAATGTTTTGAAGTTTTCATTGTAGAGATCTTTTACCTCTTTGGTTGGATTGATTCCCAAGTATTTTTTTTTTTTGGAGGCTACTGCAAATGGAGTTGTTTTTCTCATTTCCCTTTCAGCTGTTTCATTGCTAGTGTATAAAAATGCTTTAGATTTATGTGTGTTGATTTTATAGCCTGCTATTTTGCTGAATTCATTGATGAGGTCTAGAAGTTTTCTGGAGGAGTTTTTTGGATCCTCCAAATATAGAATCATGTCATCAGCAAATAGTGAGAACTTAAGTTCCTCTTTTTCTATTCATAACCCTTTAATTTCTTTAGTCTACCTAATTGCTCTGGCTAGAGTTTCGAGGACAGTGTTGAATAGAAGTGGTGAAAGAGGACATCCCTGTCTTGTTCCCATTTTTAAAGGGGATGGTTTCAGTTTTTCTCCATTATGAATGATGTTGGCCATGGGCTTAGCATAAATAGCCTTTACAATGTTCAGGTATGTTCCTATCCCTATTTTTTCTAGTGTTTTGAGCATAAAGGGGTGTTGTATTTTGTCAAACACTTTTTCTGCATCAATTGATAGAACCATATGATTCTTATCCTTAAGTCTGTGTACATGATGGATTACATTTATTGATTTACAGATGTTAAACCATCCTTGCATTACAGGGATGAACCCCACTTGATTGTGGTGCATGATTTTCTTAATATGTTTTTGGATACAGTTTGCCAATATTTTGTTTTCTCCACTAATACTGCATGTTGCCTCTCATGCATTGAACCTAAAACAGTTGATCACAAAAAGACCAAAGTCAGAAATCTTCCTAGACCTATTATAAGAAATGAGACCTATTATAAGAAAATGAGATAGATGATGGGTGAGGAGTGCCAAAAACAGTTAAGAGAAGAAAGTAACTCTTGGTCTCAATAGCACAATAGCATGAGGACAGTATATAATAATTAGTTATACAATTCAAAATAACCAGAGAATTGTTGGCAGGTTTGAAACATAAAAATGACAATATTTGAGAAGATGGGAAGTACACTGATTAGATCACTACACACTGTATACACATACTGAATTATAATGTTGAGTTCCATATCCAAATACAAATAGTAGACTCCAATTAAAAATTGAAATAAACAAAAATCAGCTCTTCAATGTTTTAAGCAAGTATCTACATCAGCTTGGATTTTAAATAGTACTCCATGTTCATCGATATTCAACTTTTCTGGTTTTTCTTATTATCTTACCTTTTAGATCAACATTTCTACAGTATCATGAAATGATTTAGCCTCACACACAGAATTTTCTTACGACTGTTATTTTTCAATATGTGGCTGTAGATGATTTAAAATACATCCGTATTTTAAGACATGAGCTATAGCACAAATATGCCTTTTATAGAAAATATTCCATCAGTAGTTCAATATAAAATTTTCAGTACCACTTTTGTGCTTTGGTCTCTGAACTGAAAACTTCTTCCTTCATGGAAAAGAAAATTGGAACTCTGTAGGAGGTCCATTCAGGCTTGGGAGACATGTTCTTTCTTTAATGAAATCCTTATAATGGAGTGACTCAGAATCTACTCTAACTCTGACTTTAATTACCACCCTAACTACAAATGACTGAGTAGAAAATATGAAAATATATTCCTACTAATATTTGATAACTGAACTTGGCTCACTTAGGATAGTTATTCTGGTGATAATAATAACAATTTAAGACAGATAGTTACATTTGTATTCAAAGACAGTACTAAAATACCACCAAAAAAATTTTATACATACTGCTAAAATGGTCTAATATCATGGAAATTTTGAGAAAACAACAGAAGTAGTCATTATAAAAAGAAATGAATTAAACCTCCCATGTCCCATGCATGAGGAATGGCATAATTAAATCATAATGACCAATATTTCTTGAGGTCATTACATTTCTGAAACATTTCCACAGTTGGTACTTCATCTTCTTTAACACATACTTGTAGAATATATGTCATCTGACTGTCCATATTTCATAGATGAGATGATCAGTGTTTACCATTATAGACTGCTCAAGGTCATTCTTGAACTCAATGGAAGATCACAGATGCAAATTCAATGTGTCTTACAGTGTATTTTCCTCAATGTTGTCTCAGTTCATATTTTAAAGATGTAGGTCTGATACTAATCCAGAATAAAGACAACACTGAAATGATATATTTAAGTGTAAAGCCTACTCATTTGACATTTTATTCTTTACAAAGTTGGAATTCTCTACCATTATGCATTCCTCCCAATTAAATTCAACACACATTGTAGAGCTTTTCATATGTACCTGGGGCTTTATCAAGATGAGAAAGACAAAAATGGGATGAGCATGTAGCTCAGTTGGTAGAGTACTTGCCTTGAAAGCAAAAAGCTCTAGGTTCAATCCCGAGCACCTCAAAAAAATATGAAAATCAAGCAATCCCCCAGAGAAAACAAAGATGAAAAGAACTATTTTCAATAGCATATGGTAAATGTGAATGGATGCAAATGTGATGTACAGTGGGAAACCAACAATTGTTATATAATCCAGACCTGATTTGATAATAACAGGAGAATGGTACCTGGAGGGTGTCAGAGAGACTTGAGTACTGAAGGGGGAAAAGTGTGTGTTGGGGTGATTGAACACATTTCCTGATGATAAGAGTGAAGGCTGAGATTGATGATGATGTTACTATTTGAAATAAAGACTTTCTCTTCCTTTTCTCCTAAGATATAATGTGATTTTTTGCCCGAAAGATAAAAAAGACCAACCAACTATATGATCTTATTAGTATGAGAAATGCACTTTTCTCTGAAGTTGTCATTGGGATCTCAGCCAACACTGTCCTTCTTCTCTTTCACATCTTCAGGTTCCTTCTACAGCACAAGCTCAAGCCCACTGACTTGATCATTGGGCTCTTGGCCCTAATCCATATAGGGATGCTGATAATTGTCAGGGGTGGGCTCTGAGGGCCCCAGAGCTGCACTGTGGCCTGATCTCTAAGATGGCACCTGGCAGCTTGCCAGACATAGCTGCACTCATATACAAGTTTTAGGAAGTAACTCTGGTTGGCTGTTGTACATGAGGTGATCCTGGTATCTGCCTGGAGACTGTTCCTTGATAGGCTGACTTTCCTGGTAGTCTACTCTCTGATAGACTGATGTTCTCAATATAAGTCTGAGACTTGTAGAATAAAGCCCCTTTTGGTTCTGTGATCAAGAAGAGCGTACGTGTTGTGATTGTCCCCGTGGGCGGTGGGCGATCATAAGTGGTGCCAAAACCCGGGAACTCGAGGTACAAAGAAGGAACTGATCAGGTAAATACAGGGTAAGTAAAGTACAGTCTGGCCAGGTTAAAGTTGGCGGAATAAGTGACAGAGACTAAGTGTTTGTGTGTGATTTCGCTTTTGTTTTATTAGTTAAAGTGGTCTACCTTTTGGTTTGTTTAGCGGTAGCTAATGGGCACTGAAATGTCACGAATGTGCATGGAAGGTCCCTTAAAGGATTTGCCCTACAGACCTAAAACTTCCCTTACCTCCTGATACTGTTGGAATTTTATTAGGTAGGAGCTCTAGTGCACTCAGGGGATTTAGTTATCCCTGGAGTTATTGACTCTGATTTTGCAGGAGAAATTAAGGTTCTTGCACATTCTCCTCAAGGAATTATCTCCATATCACCTGGGGACCGCATAGCTCAGCTTTTGATTATTCCCAGTCTTCATAATAATTTTCCATCAACCACAGCAACCAGGGGAACTGCAGGTTTGGGATCTTCTGGGGTTGATTTTGCCTGTCTTACCATGGACTTAAAAAATAGGCCAATGCTTAAAATAAAGATTAAAAATAGAGAATTTTCAGGATTACTAGATACAGGAGCTGATACTAGCATTATTACCCTAAAAGATTGGCCAAAAGAATGGCCTCTACAAGTAGCAGAACAAACCCTGAGGGGATTGGGTGTAGCTACTAGCCCACAAAGGAGTAGTTCTGTATTGACATGGAAAAACGATGAGGGCCAACAGGGAACATTTAAACCTTATGTCTTAGACTATTTATCTGTTAATTTATGGGGCAGAGATATTCTCATGCAAATGGATTTAGTACTCACTACAGAAGGCCATTATAGCCAAAAAGCTCAAAATCTAATGGTAAAACAAGGTCATAAATGGGACAAGGGGATAGGCTGCTATGACCAGGAAAATACCCAGCCAATTAGTGTTAAGGGCAATCAAGGTCGCCAAGGCTTGGGTTTTTCCTTGGGGCCACTGAACAAAAGTATGTAAAAATAACTTGGAAATCCAATGCACCAGTGTGGGTCTCTCAGTGGCCCCTGACATTAGACAAATTTAAAGTGGCCCAAGAACTGGTACAACAACAATCAGAAGCAAATCTTACTAGACCTTCAACTTCTCCTTGGAATACCCCTATTTTTAATACTCCAAATATATTATTATGCCACTCTGAGGAAGATATTTTAAAGGATATTTATTCTGAATTAATAGAACAACTCAAATTATGGGGACTCATTATAGCCCCTGAAAAGGTTCAAGTTGGTACTACACAAGAATTCTTAGGAGCCCAATTAATATCTTACAAGGGGATCCCCATCCCACATCTCCCAGAGAGCTCACTCCTGAAGTGTGTCTGGTTTTGAATATTATACAAAAAAGATTAGATGAGGCCCAAGTAGATCATATTGATCTCTCTCAGTCATTACAATTCATTGTTATTCCTAATAAGAAACTACCCACTGGAGTCTTTTGGCAAGAGGGTCCCTTGTTTTAGGTCCATCTAGCCTGTTCACCCAATAAAACTCTTTTACCCTACCCTGAATCAGTAGCTCAAGTAATCTTAAAGGCACTTAAATCATCTATCACAGTGTTTGGAATTCATCCAGCTACTATCATTATTCCCTATGATAAGCATCAACTTTCTTGGTTATGTAATTTCATGGATTCTTGGACTGTTGTTAGATGCTCCACTCAAGCTAACTTTGATATTCACTATCCTAAACATCTTTATATACAATTTTGTAGTAATAATTCTGTAATATTCCCAAGAGTTACCTGACAACAACCTATTCCTAAGGCTCCTGTGATTTTCACTGATGAATCCAAAACAGGGACTGGAGCTATTTGTTATCTAGATAAAGTCCAAACATTCCTTTTCCCTACTCAGATAGTTTATATGTAGTTCAAGCTCTCAGTAACTTAGAATGTGCAGGACTTATTGCCTCAAACTCTACTATTTTTTATCCTTTACGGACTTTACAACAAATGATTTGGGATTGTTATAATTCTTTCTTTATTGGACGTATCAGAGCTCATACCAATTTACCTGGACCTTTAGCTCTAGGGAATAATGTAGCAGACATAGCAACTAAGGATTCCCACATTTTTTCTGCATTTGAGGCAGCAAAAAATTATCATCAACAATTCCATGTTAATTCTACAACATTAAAACTGAAGTTTTCCATTACTAAAGAAACTACACGTGCTATTGTTAAATCTTGTGGCCAGTGTACAGTCCTCCATCATCCACCTTCTATAGGAGTTAATCCTAAAGGACTGTTACCTAATCATCTATGGCAAATGGATGTTACTAGTCTGCATGGTGGGGAAACTGAGGAACCTTGCAGGAATAGGGCAAGGGAAAATTCAAGATCCGCCTCCAGGAATAGGTACGACAGGAAAAGTAGGAACCTCGCAGGAGTCTGGCCAGAGCAGTTTAAGGGCGAGGGATAGTTAAAAGAAATAGGGTCAATCAAAAACTAAAGGTTGCAAAGGGCACTACAGTTGAAGTATAAAAATGTGTGTGTTTTGTGTTTGTGTGTTTGTCAAATTCAAGAGTCTTGCTCTAAGTAGTGAGGTAAGTTGAGGACCCTGTCTCTTTCTCTGAGGCAGTTAGGTACTCAGGTAAGCTGAGGATCCTGTCTCTAGGGCAATTAACCCCTGTCCTAGGGCAGTTAGGTACTCAGGTAAGCTGAGGGCCCTGTCTTCTAAGGCAGTTAGGCACTCAGGTTAGCTGGCCAGGTGATGAAATGTAAAGAGGATCATAAAAGAGCTCCAGAGTATGTGTATTGAGTGTTGTTTGTGTGTTTGTACTGCTGTTAGTGTGGCCTTTGTACAGTGAAGGATGGATTCAGAAATATCATGAAATCAGTCTGAAAGGATAATTCAAAAAGGAGGCATGAAAAATATATTACAAGGAGAAGAAGTGCTGGGAGAGATTAAAGAGGAAGTTAGCTGGGGTAACCAAAAACAGGAAAGTTCTGGGGAGGAAAGAAACACTGGGGAAGAATTAGAAGATAAGGAAACCACTGTATGATCATATGTTCAAACTCTAGTAGAAATAAGCCCAGATTTATAGAAGAAAAGCTGCTCAGTGTGCCACAGGGGGATCTTCATAAACAGGATCTAATAGCAACAGAAAAGAACTCTTAGAGAACAAAGTGAGGAAGGATTGAGTGGTAGTAACCTAGAAAACAATTACTCAGAAAATTTAAGAACAAGGGAAAAAGGAGAGCTAAATCTAAATCAAAGAACCCCCAAAAGAAATAACCAAGTGGTAGTGAAAACTTAAGAACAAGGGGAAAAGGTAGTAGAAAGCTAAACCTAATATAAAGAGCTTCAAAATTTGTAGAACCTGCCCGTATTTGAGGACCAAAATAGAGATACCATCAACCATTAGAAAAATTTAAAGAGGCAGTTAAGACTGATTGGAAACAGGTATGCAGAGCAGTGTTATCTGGAGGACAATGTCTAATTGGAGAGCTCAGTGGCAAGAAATAGCTGTTGAAACTGCTTGCAGAAATGTAGTAGCAAGGTTTCCTGGTAGAAATGTTGATATGCTAATAGAAGGCTATATGATACTCAAAATCAATATGATCCTGGAGTGTATGCACAGATATACAGCAGCAAAGAGACAATGCCCTAACAAAAGATAAGAGATAACTATAGTAAAATCTGTTACACCTTATGCCCCAGGTCTTTGTCCAAAGTGTAGAAAAGGAAAACATTGGGTTAATGAGTACAAATTACTGATGTTGAGGGCAAGATGTTACCAAATCATTTAAGAAACAAGGCACAGGGCTCTTCATCTCAAGGCTCACAAAATGGAAGCAGCTGTCATAGCCCTTGTAGAGTTTAAGGAGTAACAGATCTTTTTGCTGATAGTGATTGCATCACTCGGGCAATTCCCAAATTGGAATTGGTTGGACCCATAGCCCCTCATAAGTTGATTTAGCCACATAGATGATTTTCATCTTTTTCTCCATAAAGCAAGCTGCTTATTTTCATCCTGTGTAACTTTTTAATTCTTCATGTTGGTACCTCACCTTTAAGGAGGGTTTATAAGTAAAGGGAAGTGCACTGATTAGAAAGTTAATGGAGTTAATATTGAAAAATGTAGAGAGGGTGAAATAGTTTTTTCAGCATAATTTGGCACCAAATTTGGGGGATTTTTAGGTTTTACACTAATAGGCTTGGGTGTGCTTGTATTAATTCTATTCTGCATCTACAAACACCTCAAAGCCAGTCAACAGGCTTATAATGTGATCATAAGATAAGATTTCTGAAAGTGTAGTCTCTCTCTCTCTTAAGCAAAGTCTTTCTCTCTTATGCAAAGCCTCTCTCTCTCTCTCTTCTCTTAAAGCAAGCGAACCTCAGTTCCTCTATCCTCTGTACCCGCGCAAAGTGTAGCTGCAGGCGGTGAAAAATTGCCATAGGCGGCGACAGTTACTCACATTCCTGAATTTGGTAACCTTAAACAACTTAAAATGGACAATGGCCCTGCTTATACTTCAACCTCTTTTAACCAATGTCTCACTTAATTTGAAATAACTCTAACCACAGGTATACCTTATAACCCACAAGGACAAGATATTGTTGAACATGCACATCTCACCCTCAAAAATACTCTTTATAAACAAAAAGGGGGAATAGGGGAGACCTTCAGGTCCCCTAAAGATAAACTTTCTCTTTGCCTCTTTATTTTAAATTTTTTAACTCTGGATAATGAGGGTTGCTCTGCCTCTGAGAGACATGGCAATCATAAACAACATGATAGAGCGACGGTAAAATGGAAGGATGTTCTTACTGGAAAATGGAATGGCCCGGACCTGGTGCTCTACTGGAGTCTTGGCTCAGTTTGTGTGTTTCCACAGGATAAAACATCACCTATCTGGGTTCCTGAATGGCTGACTCGACCAGTGGCAATGCTACCAACAAGTAATTCAGATCAACAAAATGAAGACACCAAAGACACTCCTGACGATCATGCTATTGACAGTCTTTCACCCCTTAGCCATGCTTTCTTTTCACCCAGGTGAAAATGGTTCTACATTTCAAGAATACATAAAAAACTTAACAGGAGATGCTGTTTTACTTTCAGGATGGGTACCTTGCAGACATAATGCTACAGGAACTACTTTCAAAACCCCTAGAATCTTCCCTCCATTGTAATCCTAAACACAGTACACCTCCTATATGAACAGGTGGTCAACATGCAGGACCAGCGACTCCTGTACAAAATGGATTCTTTTTTTCACTCCCAATTTCACTTCTTTCACTGCTAATGATAATTTTACTAATAATGTTCAATTAGGCATGAAACGTGTCAACCCCTTTGACAATTGGATGCTTTTCATTGCAGCTTCAGGATATACTAACTTACAATCTTTTTTCAGTCTCTTAGGAGGGGCATTTCGGCTATGTACTTGAAACTCCTCTACATGGACAAACAATTCTAGGTTCACTGGTGCTGCCTCACAATCTATGTGTACCAGAAATATTACCTTTCCACCTACCCCAGTTTCTGTGCCCCCCCTTTTTTATGTTTTTAACTTCTTCTCTTCTCAATTGCACCTCAAGCAAATGTGCATTCCTACCTTCCTACCTGTTTCAGTCTCTGTTACAGATACAGAACTGCCAGTACTACTATCTAGAGACAAGAGAGATTTTGGCATCACAGCAGCTGTGGTCACTGCAATAGTGGTTTCTGCAACAGCAGCACTAACAACTGCCATACCTACAGCAACAGCAGTCAATCATTTGGCCAAAAATACAGTTATAGCCTTACAGACTCAAGAAGCTCTAAACAACCATTTTAAGGCAGGCATACTCCTTGTAAATCAAAGAGTTGACTTAGTACAAGAACAAGTGAATATCTTGCAAGAACTTTTGGGACTGGGATGTGTTTATCCTTTAAGAGCAGTGTGTGTTACCCCTATTGCTTATAATAACCTTAGCCCTGTGGCTGTTATGTAAAAATCTCTCTGTCTACCTTACTGGCAATTGGTCATCTACGTTTGATAATTTAACCAGTCAGCTACGAGCTGAAATACTCAGAGTCAATGCCACCAGGGTTCAAGTTGCATCGGTATCTAAAGCCCTGGGATTGACAAAACAGTGGGCTGGAACAGTAGCTGTTCTGATTATTATCTGCTTAGGGATAGCCTATGTTATACATAGCCAAATCAGAGCTCGCCAAGATGCCTGACGTCATTGATGGGCTATAGTACAGGCTTTGACAGCCGTTGAGACAGGCACATCCCCCCAAGTATGGCTAAACATGCTGGACCAGTAGTCAAAGATGGGTAAGATCCATGGAAATGCATACCAACCTAAGACAGGGTTCTGACACCTGGAGGTCAGAATTCCAATGACGGGTAAGGATGTAATTTGCCATGGACAACCTAAGACAGGCATGGTCCCAAGTCATATTTTCTTTATTTAAAGAATAAGGGGGAGATGTCAGGGGCGGGCTCTGAGGGCTCCAGAGCCGCACCATGGCCTGATCTCTAAGATGGCACCTGGCAGCTTGCCAGACATAGCTGCACTCATAAACAAGTTTTAGGAAGTAACTCTGGTTGGCTGTTGTACATGAGACAATCCTGGTATCTGCCTGGAGACTGTTCCTTGATAGGCTGACTTTCCTGGTAGTCTACTCTCTGATAGGCTGATGTTCTCAATATAAGTCTGAGACTTGTGGAATAAAACCCTTTTTTGGTTCCTGTGATCAAGGAGAGCAGACGCGTTGTGATTGTCCCCGCGGGTGGTGGGCGATCATAGTATGTAATAATTGATTTAATTTGTGTTTTCACGTAGCAAAACAAAATATCATCTGAAGCTCACCAGCCTTGGATTACCTGCACACTGGCTTTGTTATTTGGAAAGCCTTTTAGTATTAATCTTAAGAACAGCAACTATTGTTAGTATAACTCAGTAGATTTTATGTATAGAATTCATTGTTCCAATATGAGAGGGAGTATTATTACTCCCTCTACCAAGAGTGATTTAGGTCCACGGTCTTCTTGGGGAGTAAAAACACACAATTGGATTCCCAAGTGAGAAAAGAGTCTGAATTCAGCTGTGGCCTCTTTCTACAACTGTCATCACTAGGATGCTTCTGGACTCTTTGCCAATGTTCGGGGCATTTCCTTGTCTTCACTGGACTCAGATTTTCTTAACCAAGAAATGGAATTCAATCAGAAGGATTCTCAATCCCCCCCACCCCCACCTGGAGAGTCCCACTACTTTTCTACCAAAACTAATACTACTTAAAAATCAACTCTTCTCCTCTGGTATTTCAGAAAATTTTCTTTCAGCTCAATTCTGTGAGTCTCTGTATTCCTATCTCAGGAGGGACCATAAAGTGAAATTGCATCCAAAATGAAAACACTGGACGTCACCTGGACTCTGCTAGCTGGGTACAAAGAACATGCCACATTTCATAGATGAATTTTCTGCAAAGACAACCTATTAGGATGAGGACAATATTGGAATGATTAATGTTTCTTTTACCTCACTTTTTTGGTTTCATTTTTGTAATGAGGCTCGAACCCAGGAATGTTAATCCACTGAGCCACATCCCCAGCCCTATTTTATATATTATTTTGAGACAAGGTCTAAGTTGGTGAGGCTGGGTTTGAACTCACAATCCTCCTGTCTCAGACTCCTGAGCTGGTGGGTTACAGGCATACAGCACCATACCTGGCTTATGACTGCTTTTTAAACTTAAATGAATGGCCCTGTGATGTATTGTAAATCACTTGTTTATATGAAGCCTCTGTTTTTTCAGATGAATTTAAGATTGTCATGGGGAAAATATCTCCGAGTCTTGTTGTGTTCTTCCAGACACCCCAGGCCCAGAGGAAGTCTCTGGGAAGTGAGAGTTCCTTTTAGGAGTGTCCCCTGCAGAGTTTGGACTTTTGAATGTCTCCTCTTCAGTTTCTTCATTTGTAAGATGGTGCTGATGATGTCTGCTTAATGTTGTTGGGAGAGGTCGGCCAGATGTTGTGTGAAAGGATTTGAAGACTGTGGTGCTGGGGCAAGAGAGACAGGGCTCCTGTTAGACCACACAACACATTGGGGTGCTGTGGAAAAGGCACCCGTTTCTCTTCGTGGACCCAAACATGCATTTGAGTTAACATTTTGTGATTGTGTTTCAGCCCCACTTTATTCTTGCTCAGCCATCCCAGGGCATGTTGAGCACTGGGTTGTGTCAGTTGTGTGGGTCAACGTCAAACTCACAGAGGAGCCTGTCCACCCCCACACACCCTGGGTCTCTACCAAACTAAAAGCATCAGTACCTTGAGAGCAAAATGTCATTTCAGTCCTCTGTCCCCCTGCAGGTGGGTGTGACTCTGGCTTGCTCATGCCTTCCCTTGCTGTGGTGCTCTAAATGACTCCAGCTTAGCCTCTCAGACCCACCCTGAGCCAGCCTTCCTCCCCTGAGCCCTTTCCTCTGCTCCCAGCTGTATCCTCTTTGCCATTTGACCCGTGATGCCATGGCCTTTTTTTTTCTGTCCCTTTTGCTAGATTTGGACACACAGAGAAAATGAGACCACCTTGGACCCTGGATAAATCCATTTGCAGCACGTGAGCTTGAGATTGTGGCAGGATTACTTGTGAAGAACGTTCAGGCTGTGAAGAATGGTGACAACATGGAGCTGCTGAAGGCAGAGAACACAAGTCATTGGCCTTCAGATGCCTGGTGCACATGACTGGTAAGTGTCTGTTGATTGAGGTACTGACGGTGTTTCAGCAGGAAGAGGAGGGGAAGGCAGGTGTTGTCTTTTAGTTGATTTGCCTGTGCCTGAAAGTCTTATTTCTTAACCATTTTTAAAACAGTTCACTGCAGACTGTACTGAAGCTCACTGTGTCCACCCCACTAGTCCAAGAACCTTCAGAGAGGGTCTGTCTTTTCAGTGGCTCAGACTCTGCATGTAGTTTATGGTGGTCACTGTTAGAGCACATGCTGGCTGCAGGGAAGAAAAGCATCCACATCTCGGTTGCTTAACATAAAAAAGTTTCTCTCTCCTCAGCTGCGCAGCCTGATGAGTTTGGTATTGGGCTGGGCACAGCTGCCCTGGAGGGTGTCTCAGGTTGTGGACTCAAAAGGCAGGTGTTGTCAAATCTTCATTCCCTGCTTAGAAGGAAGATTTAGTAGGACATTTGTCCCCCAAAGTGAGTTCCTCAGCTTAAGGACAAATATCCT
Source organism: Sciurus carolinensis (assembly GCF_902686445.1). Lineage (NCBI taxonomy): Eukaryota > Metazoa > Chordata > Mammalia > Rodentia > Sciuridae > Sciurus > Sciurus carolinensis. The sequence goes on along the minus strand of NC_062231.1, from coordinate 10,164,751 downwards.
TTTCTATATACAAAACCCAGATCTCGGTCACATGGTGCTTAAATAAGACAAGTGATACTGGGAAGTGCAGTCTTATGTAAAGATTTGTGAGCACCTAGCAGAACTTGCCCCTGTGCACATGTGTTTCAAAGAATGTATATTGTGCAGGCATGTTGGCACAACGCTGTCATCCCAGTGGGGTAGGAGGCTGAGACCAGAGAACAGTGAGTTCAAAGCTAGCTCAGAAACTGAAGTAGGCCCTTAGGAACTTAGCAAGACACTGCCTCTAAATTAAAAATTTAAAAAGGACTGAGGATGTGACTCAGTGTTTAACTAGCCCTGGTTTCAATTCCCAGTACCAAAAAAAAAAAAAAAGTATGTTGTATAAAATGCTGGCCTGACTATGTAATAGCAGAGTAGAATTATTTGGATCTGTAATATATATGATTTTTACTGGAGATTAAACTAGGCTTGCTGGTGTTTATTCAAGGATGATTCTTGAATTTCTGGCTTTTAAAATCTAGGGTGTTAGTGATTACTGTATAGATCAGATAGGAGACTTGGGTCTAAAAATGATGCTTTTGGAGAAGACTTGTTTACCATTGTTAAATCTTCAATGCCTGTTAGATATTCATGTAGACAGGTTTGCAGGTGAGATTACAGCCCATGGTACTTAGGACAATGTGACCAGGTGTGGTCAGTTAGTACGAGCATGAAAATGGTAAAGTATGTGGAGCCTCTGAGCCCTGGTTCACATCTATATGTAAAAATGGAGCAGAAGAGAAATCTATGAAGGAGAAAGAGGAAGGGCCTCCAGACGGGGATAGAAAACTAGATAAGTGTATCACTCTGGGTTTTTGAGAGCATGTGACTCTCTAAAGAAGGTGAATCCCCATGTTCTGAAGACCACTCAGAAAATGAGTAAGAGGTGGGGTAAGGGGGGGTCCATCAGATATAAAGCAGTTTGGGAGATGGAAAACAAGCTAAATGTAAAGACATGGATTTCTGAGGGGAAAGGGTATAAATAATAAAAGTGGGGTCTTCATGTGCTGTAGACCATTTAAAAAGTGGAAAAGAGGGGACCATTAGATTTGACACTGCAGAATTCCCTGAGAGTCTCATTGGAAAAGTGTCCCCAGGTGGTGGGGGACACTATTGCATGACTTTTGGCAGAATTTGAGTTGACGGAGAACAGACAGTAAATCTAGATTTCCTTTAATGACCAAGGAGAATGATATGAAATGACAGTGAGGGTATTAGCAATGGTGCTCTCTGAGATGTGGATGAGCTCATTCTGCAAAACTGCATTTTCCTCAGGTGTGACCACAGAAATCTCTGATTTGTTGTCATATTTACCAACTAGTAACTAGAGATAGGTTTTCCAAAAGCATAGAACTTATCGTGGAATATTGTGACTTCTAGGGAATGGTCATTGGGCTGGGTTTGGGCAGGTGAAAAAGTGAAAGAAAATCACCTCAATGGATTACACATGGAATTTGTTATACTATTTCAGTGCTATCTTTATTACAATTGATTTATTACCAGATTAAATATTCTTAACACCTTAACACAGGAAATATTGATAAATATGGAGAATTAACTGAAACTACTTATCTGATCTGCCACTTAATATGTGTGTGACTTTGCACACCCTGCAACAATGAGATCCCATCATCTTATGTAAGAAATAGGTTTGATGCTGGAGATACTGCATGAGAAATAAGGATAACACAATACATGCCAATAAGGGAAATGTTTCTGGTACATAATGAGCTCTAGAAATACTGGCTATTCTTTTTTGTTATTGTGCAGTTCTTCATACATTTGGCTTGGGATACTTAATCCAACTCTTTTAATAATGATGACTTCTGTCCCAGTGAAAATAGAGATAAAACATTATCAAAATAAAATATTGCAAAATCTGTGTTGAGATGACACTCATGGAATTTTGTCTTTTTTTCACTTCCTCTAAGAGCTATGTTTCTCATGTTTCTTTCCAATTTTTATTGGTTCTCTTTAGTTTTAACAAAACATTGGTGTTCATTTTGGCATAATTATAAAAGCATAGAATATAATTTGCTCTGATTCAGTCCCTTCACTCCTCTCCTTCCTCCCCACTTTCTCTTTGCTGTGTTCTACTGATCTTTCTGCTACTTGTTTGTTTGTTTTTTATTAATAGTTAGTATCTTGTGAATATGCACATTGGTGAGATTCACTGTGGTACATTTATATATGTACATAGGAAAGTTAGGTTAAATTCATTCCACTGTTTATTGTTTAGATATGAGGTGTCCCCCAAAAACTCATGTGTGAGACAATGCAAGAAGGTTCAGAGGAGAAATAATTGGATTATAAGAGTCTTAATCGAATCAGTGATTTAATGCTCTGATAGGGATTAACTGAGTGGTAACAGAAGTGGTAGTGTGTGGTTAATGGAGGTGGGAATTGGACATGGCTTTGGGGTACATATTTGTATCTGGCAAGTGGAGTCTCTCTCTGCTTCAGGGTGAAGCAAGCCGCTTCCCTCTGCCACCCTCTTCTGCCATCATGTTCTCCCAAGGAGGCTAAGGAATGGAGCTTCACCTCCAACCACAAGGAGTGGAGCTGACCTTCTATGGACTAAGACCTCTGACACTGTGAGCCCTCAAGTAAAATTTTCTTCCTTTAAAATTGTTCTGCTTAGATCTTTTAGTCACAGCAGAAAAAAGTTGACTAAATCACAATCTTTCCTTCATTATCCTATCCCTTCTCAATCTCCCTCAGTCCCCTTCATCTACTCTGCCAACTGTTCTTCAATTTTGATGAATTCCCCCTAGATTTCTTATTCCTGTAAAATAAATCACTGGTATTTGGAAAGGTAATGCTTGTGCTCTGCACATAACTTTGATTGTATGGATATTTAATATTTATTCTTCACATCTGTGAATGTGATGCTTCTTTCCTCTTATTCCTATTTGCTTATAATTTCTTTCATCTTTACAATTTTCAGGATACAAGTGTTTCCCTTCCCTGGTCAAGTTTTTTCTTCAATACTTTGCTCTTTATTATGGTATTACTGCAGGAATTGTTTTCTAAATTTTCTTTTCACATATTTTCTGGCAATTGTAAAGCAAAATTTTAGGAATATTTCTTTTGTATTTTGAATTCACATAATAATCTTAAAATAAATTTTTTGTGGAGTCTTTAGTTCACTTGACATAATAATTGGATTCATTTGTGGTTACCTATGTATCACAGTGTCCTTCCTGTTGCTGACTGAGTGGTACTGCATGGTATATCCAGATAACATGTTTATAAATTCATATGCCTGTGGATATCAGACTGTTTGCACCATTGCCTATTAAAGATAATGGTACCATGAGCAATGGTGTTCAAATGAAATTTTGTGCCACTGTATCCAAATTTTGTTATATTCATAAGAGGACACTTGACAGATGAGTTGGCAGTGTATGACATTTACATTATATTAGGAATAATAAAGATTAGTGAGACTATTGACCTATGAAATCTGCCTCAAACTATCACATATCTATAAATATATGGAATAATATGGATAATGTAAGTGATATTTACCTCTCAGGTCCCTGTTTCGCACATCAAAAAGAAATAAAAACTTGTTAGTTTATCGTGCACCCATTTGGATAATAACTAGGGATGTATTTGTCACTGGCACGTTTCAAAGTAATCACTTAAAATACCCCTTTCATCTATTCACTCAGCACAGAGAACTTACACACCACTCCTGATTAATTATTGCCAAGCTGTACAGAGGCTCATTCAGAGAATGCATCCATCTTGCAATGACTAAACATTTACTCTCCCCCCCCACAAACATTTCAAAAAGTCAACACTTTGTTTTTCAGTACATATGAAAACCAAAGGACTGATTGTGGCATAGCCATTGGACAACATCATCTGGATAGAAGGACAAACAGGATCATTGCTCTACATAATCCTCGAGGAGAATATAATGCAGTCCAAAGAGTAAAGGAGAACAAAGAAATTCATGAGCAGCAGGATGACCCTTTGTTCTGGGGAGGTTTGTGGAGAGAGGCTGTTGCTTTGAAGGTGCTGGCACTGCCTCCTATGCCTGCACAAGAGAGTCACCATGTACCCACTCGAGAGCAACATGAACCCTATAAGAAAGATATACTGAAATACACCCAATATGGAAAATAAATGCTTGAGGAAATAAATCATGGGTAAAATAGTGCAGGAATCACTGACAAATACAAGATCCTGTGAGGAGACTGTGGAGTTGGCAACAGCAGAGATGGAGAAGTGAGTGCTGAATGGCATGTAGAACACCCACAGGAATAGAAGCCACCTCAGGCTGTCCTGTGGGGATCTAGATTTGAACTTTGCCTAAAACAAGAGCTTCTAGGACTGAGGGTGATGGCCTGAAGGACACTCAGCAGACAAGTGGCAGAAATGGAGAAACCCCTCAGAAACCTGTACAAGTAGATGACTGATTTACATGTGATGTCATCCCAAAGACCTCCCAGAGGTGTAAGACTGTCTGTAGCTATGAACCCCATGATGAGCAGCATCAGCAGGTGGATTAGGGCCAAGAGACCAATGATCATGTCAGTTTTCTTGATTCTGTTGTCAAAGAGGACCTTGATGAGATGGAACAGAAAAAGGATGGTGTTGACCAAGATCCCAATTCCAACCTCAGAGTAAAAGGCATTTCTTATGTGAATAATGCCATTCAGCTTGTTGTGTTTTCCCATCTAGTGGGATAAGGAATCAGGGAATACATAGGAGAAAAGTAAAAATGTATTTGTTAGGATTAATATTAAATTTCATCAGTCTCAGATGTACTGTTGCCATGAGGATAATTGATGGACTTTCACAGTGTCCAATTCCCCCCTCTAATATTCCAATTTCCATCGCACCCTCTGGAAGGCATTTGACTGAATTATATTTGATAGAAAATACAAATTATATTTGATAGAAAATACAAAATTTTCACTTGTACTTTAAAAATTACTATGTGTAGAAAATCTTTCCCTGGTCTGACAGGTTGTTTTACATGCTGATGTCTTACCGCAAGGGTGATTTATTTTTTTCTTTGGACATATCATCTTGATTACATGCCAGGAATATAATAAGAAATGCATAATTTTTGTTATATTAAAATCATGGGGGTTGCATTGGAAAGAAAATCCTCCAAAGAAAAGAGAGTCAATGTCTTAGATAATGCATACTTATATTATTTTTGTGTTATCTTTATTCTGGCTTGTTTATGAACACTTGTAATTTTGTTAATATATTCACAGAGAATGCTAAGAATTGCAAACTTTGATGTCAGATGACTTCAATGCACCTATATGATTTTCCATTTAAAGACTATGTATTCAGCCTTGAGAATCCCATGAGCCAGACTTTTAGGCTCTTCTCACCATTAAACTGAACACATTCTAATCATGTATTTACTGGAGATACAGTGCATGAAGCAGAATGAGGCATATGTGACAAACAGGGGAAGTCTTCCTGCAAAGAACTGTCATATGGATTTGTTCTATTTTTCAAAATTGTACAGATTCTCATTTATGTCAGTTGGTACTCATCACCTCTATCACCAACTCAGAGAGGTTAAAACATTACCAGAATATTAGTCTGTTGGCAATCTCTGTTCAGAGAAAACTGATTGAATTTTAGGACTTTTGCAATCCTTCAACACAGCTATATATTTAAATGTTTTCCTTATCAGCTCAGAATTTGGCTTATATGAGCAAAGTCCAGTTATTAAATATTAGCATGAATGCACTGTGAATTTTTTTCTACTGCAATACATGGAATCCTTGTGTAAGCAGAACCATAATTGAAATAGATCCAGATCCACTCCATTTTAAGGTATTTATTAAAGGATAAGTATCTAAACTATCCTTGAAATATGAGTCTTCTATGAGTTCAGATTTTCCTCCCTCCTACCAGAAAGCAATGTGATTTCTCCAGGCTCAAGAGGTGCATACATGGGCTGGGGTTCTGGCTCAGTGGTAGGGTGCTTGCCTAGCACATGTGAGGCACTAGGTTCCAACCACAGCACCACATAAAAATAAACAAAATAAAGGTATTGTGTCTATCTACAACTAAATACATATTTAAAAACAAAGGTCCATACATAAAATTGATACTGGAATTGTTTGACTTGCAAGGAAGGATGAGGATCAAGCCCAGGACTCCACACATGTGAGATAAATTCTTTACCACTGAGCTACACCCCCACCCCTGTTCTAGAAAATTTTGTACTGACTTCCTGGCAGAAATTTTTCCTGGACAATGCATGCATTTACTTTCATTCAAGCTTCTCATGTATGTAATAATTGATTTAATTTGTGTTTTCACATAGTGAAACAAAATATCATCTGGAAAGCAAACTCTGAAGTTTAAAGTAGTTCATGAGCATATAGATGAGAAAGATAGATACTGAGGAAATCCCAGTTACTCTAGAGACTGAGACAGAAGGATCCCAATGTCAAGGTTAGCCCAGCAACTTAGCGAGTCCCTAAGAAACTTAGCAAGACCCTGTCTCTAAATAAAATATAAAAATGCTGAGGATGTGGTACAGTGTTTTAGCACCTCTGCATTTAATCCCTAGTACTAAGATAATAATTTTAATAGTAATAATAGTAATAATAATAATGATGATGATAACAACAACAAAGGAGCATTCTTTGGTTTCTTCTGGCCATGTAGTTAACCTCACTACTGCTCCCATCCCCTTCTATATACTGAGGATGGACAAATGAGATCTGGAAGGTCAGACTGGTCCTGCTTTATTTGGGTTTGTGACTGGGGGAAATTGGGCAGCAAGATATATTTTGTGACACAGACCAAGCTGGGAAGCTATGAGGGACACTTGGGAGAAACAGCTTGCACATCAGGGAGGGCAGAGCCATCAACAAGCAGGAGCCTTGGTGTGTGGCACACACATACTACAGGAATGTGGAGTGTGATGGGCTGACAGATCTGACTCCTTGAGAATGTTCTAGGCCAGACTCTAAGGGAAATGACTAAACAGACTCCATTTTTCTCTGAGATTCCATGTTATGTAGGAAATAAGCTTCTCCCATGGGAACACCCTGCCTCTGTGCCCATCATGAGTTACTTGGTGTGACATGTTTAATAATATACAATGGCAACTCCTATGTAGTAAAGAATTGCTCTCTTTTGATTCCTATTGCTCCTAAACAATTTACCATGTGAACAATGATTGGTGGATGTTAGTAACCATTCTTTAGTTTGTACCTAGGTAAGGGTCATTTTGACCCACTTCCCCCTCTGTCAATGATCTCATGATGTTAGTTTGTAATTTTGAATCACAGCAACAGACACTTATGATTGATGTAATTTTTGGTATAAGAACCCCTACAACCCTGTGGTCGGGTCTGTTCTCCCAATAGCCATTTTTGGGGGCATTGTGTGAGACAGTCAGCCAGCCGGCTTAATAAAGACTCTCAAATTTGGACTTCTCAGTGGTGATTGGTCTGTTCTTAAGTTGCACCCCATAACAGGAGGAGAAAATCCTGGAGAAGATTTGGGCAAATAAACCACAGCTAATCCTAAAATATCTGGTCAATTATAATCCATTGTTTCTGCAAATCTGAAGGATAAAAACATCTCAGGGTTTGCACTGGCAGCTAGAGTCTAACAATATTTTAATATCTGTCTTCAGAAACATTAGAAGAAAAATTACATTTCTAACATCAACCAGGAACTACAAAGGCATTTCATCACAGACTCAAACCTGTCATTACTAGAAAATTCAAACATACCTGCAAGAGAATCTGTTTCCATGATCAACTGAATAATGACATGAGTCCAGTCCAGTTTTCTTTAGGAAGAAGAAAAGGAGATAGTGTTACACTTATTTTTTTCTGTAAATGCATGTGCATAGAAAGATGGACTTAAAAAAAAGCAAACATGCACACCTGAAGATGAGGTCCAACTTGCCTAAGCATTCTTCCTAGCAAAATGCCTTTCAGAAACATTGATTATTAGGGAATTGAGAAGAAGAATTTTTAAATGAATTATGAAAAGAGAAAATATTAATAGACATAAATATCCTTCCTACCCAGCTGTTGTAAATTATATTCCAAGGTCTTTTGGAGCAAGAGAAATGTATTAACCAGCAGGTTCATGTCTCTTTTTAATATTTCATGTGAAGGTTAAATCAGGATCACTGACCTCTCCCTTGAAATTTGCTAGTGGGCAGAGCACATGCTTTGGACTTACACCATTAATTTTTGATTTGTTAAATGTAGAACAGGAAAGATTTTATGGGAACCTACAATAGATGCTTGCAGTAATGTGAGGTTACCCTATTACCTTCTGGAGCAAGTAGAAATATTTTTTAATTCCTCAAATTATTGAGGTCACATATCAATAATAGTTCTATTTTATTCAGGAAGATGAGGTAAGCAATGTTGAGTTTTCAAATAAAAAGTGAACAGGGAAACTTATTATTTCCCTGAATATTTTTATAGGAGTAATTAACTTATAAAATATAAGATAGCATAGATAGCATATGTAACTTGAGTACTGCTACAACTGGTTGATTAAAATTAAGCAGAAATCTGAAATAATTGACATTTCCTATGGAAAAAATAATTTTGTTTCAAATTTAATGGATGACATAACTTAGAAAGATTTCCTTCATTGCATTTTACAGAGCACAGTTGTCTGGTTTGAGTATAATGGCTAGAGATGGATATTTCTTCTTAGGTTACAAAAACCTCACTAAAAGACCAATTTGTTCCCTTCCAACCTCCTCCTAAAAGCCCCACACACTCACTCACTTCAAATGTGGAACAGAGGCACTCACCTGGATGGATGAGGGACAATTGGTGCACCTGAGAATAACCTGCATAGTTTTAAAGAAAGGGTGCTGTAAGCTCATCTCCCTGCAGCCTGTAATTTTAGTGTCTCTAGAGAGGTGACAAGATCCACAGGGAGCCACAGGACTATGAAGTCCCCAATGAAATATTTCACTTTCCCCTTGATGGAATTTGTACTGGATAATAGCCATCTGGGGAGAGTGAGGCTCAAAATCTCCTCTGAGTTTTCTTGACAAAAAAGTGCATGCCAATCATGTCGACAGCCCAAATTTTCTCACTTTGAATGGATGTTCAAATTATCCCATACCCACTCCATGGATTGTGCTGCCTTGATTCTTGGGTGAGAGATTCCTAGTGCCCCCTGTGGCTCTGAAGATCTTCTCTCTTCAGTGTCTGGTGGGCGCCCTCTTCCCCACTCCATTCCCACATGGATCAACTGGTTTCCTGATGTTACTCATCATGTGCTCCATAACTTCCATCATGAAATTATCTGGATTCAAGCTATGCATCACATGAAAGTGCACATGAAGCAAAATAGTAAAACAGAGGCAGATCCAAGACTGGGGTTGTGGTAATAGGAGGCAGATGGAAAATACTTGAAGCTCAGACAGAACCTGAACTATATTCCACTTTGTTGGGAACCCAAGTGATCATCCTTTATCTTCATGAATGGAGAAATTAAAGACGTATATTTCCTCTGAAAGAAACAATAACATTTCTGTATAATTCCTAAACAATTTATACAAAACTATGTAAAGTTTTATGAGACCTGGAGCAAAATGGAAATCCATGACCTACAAGCCTTTGAGAGGTAATGATAGGTTATTTATTTGGAACTCCATGCAATGAACTTTCCTCTTAGAACTGCCTTCGTAGTGTCCCAGAGGTTTTGGTGTGTTGTGTCAATATTCTCATTTACCTCTAAGTATTTTTAATTAATCCCTGATTTCTTCTGATATCTATTGTTCATTCAATGAGCATTGTGTCTCCAAATGTTAAAGTACTTTCTATTTTTATTTTATTGATGATGTCTAATTTTATTCCACTATGATCTGATAGAATGCATGGTATTATCCCTATATTTTTGTATTTTCTAAGATTTGCTTTGTGATATAAGATATGGTCCATTTTAGAGAAGGATCTTTGTGCTGTTTAGAAGGAAGTATATCCAATCATTGATGAATGAAATATTCTATGTCTGTTGATTCTACGTTACTGATTGCATTTTTTATTTCTAATCTTTCTTTGTTTAGTTTTTGTTTGGAGATTCTATCCAGTAGTGAAAGATGCATTTTAAAATCACCCAGTAGTTCCCCAATACCTTCTTCCATTCTGTGGGTTGTCTGTTTACTCAGGTTACTGTTTCCTTTGCTGTCCAGAAGGTTTTGAGTTTGGTATTATCCCCTTGAACTATTTCTACTTCTATTTCCTGTGTTTTCAGAATAGATTTTGAAAATCATTATCTGTACTGAACCATCATCCTGAAAGTTTTCCCATTTTCTTCTCTAAGTTACATATTTCCAGGTCTGCATTTAGGTCCACAAAGAGGGTGGTATTGGTATTGGCATGAAAAAAATAAATATATATACACACACCCACACACACACACATAGGGAAACATATATGTACATATATGTTTATATATAATTATATATTATATGATTATATTTGAGTAAACATAAAATATGTGTGTATATGTTTAAAATATACACTATATCTATATATTATATATATGAAATAAGTTTTATGCCAATACCATTTTGTATGTGTATGTTTATATACATATATATGTATATATATATATATGTTTTTATATCTCTTCGTATACTTATATATCTGTTTATATATTCCATATCACAATGGAGATCCCAGAAGTAAATCCATACATCTATAATATATAGACAATGAATTCACAAAAGGCTGCAATAAACACATCATAGAAAGGATCATCTTTTCAGTGAGTGATGTTTGGTAAGCTGAATATTCATATAACAAAGATTGAAACTTGACCCTGATATCTACCTCACTCTGTAAAAACCAAAAAAAGTAACTGCAAATTGTTCACAGCCCTAATTTCACATGCTTCTGTGGTGATTACTATCATTCCTTTACCTCTAGACCTAGGAGTCTCAAGCACATCTTATGAGACTTATCAGGTGATGATGAGTTCCCTGTTTTTTGATTGGTGCATAATAATTACACACAATTGAGGGATTGATGATGCCATATTATTTGTGCATATAACACAGTGTGCCCATTTTCATTCCCCAGGACCTTGCATTCCCATCCCTTGATGCATTTTGCTGTACTTGTAGCATCAAGGGTGGAGGGAGGACTGCAAGGGCTGGTCTTTGGTTCTGTATCACTTCAGTGTTGCAGATTCCCTAGCAGCTCTGTAAACTGCTCAGGACGTGGGTGCCTGCAGGATTTTCCAGCAGCAGAGACTTCAGGTGTCTGTGGCATTAATGGGGCTGCTGTGGGCCTGCCTTTTTCCTTTTTGTCATTGTGAGATGCCAATATCCCTTTTTGTTCTGAACCGACATTGATGTGGGGATAGAGGGGTAGGTGACTTGTTACCTTCACTGTGAGTCCATCAGGATCTTCAGGATACACAGTGTCTCTTCCGTTTTTCCACTGCCCTATAGCATTTTCCCTCCTGTACTCCCTTTGACTAGTAATTGCTTATTATATGTTCATACATTTTGGGGGGGAAGCATGTCACCCCCTCTAGTCAGTCATCTTGATGTTTTCAATGTGGAGAATTTAAAGAAGACTCAAATAAATAGAAATAAATGATGTGTTCATCATTGGAAGAATTACTATTGCTAAGACATCAACAATATCCAAAGTTATCTACAATCCCTATCAAAATCTCACTGAATTATTTCCCCAAAGTACAATAATCTATTCTGGCATACATGTAGATTTCTAAATGATGCCAAAATAATTTTGAAGATGCGGGGCTCATTTGGACATCTTACATTTCTGAATTTCAAAACTCATTCAAAAGATAGATCAAACAAATGAGTGTGGTAGTAGCTTAAAAACTGACTAATGCAACTAGACAAAAACCCTCACAGAAATAATCAAATTATTTTGGTCATGGATGTCAGACTTTCAAAGAGGAAAGGGCACTCCTTCCAACAAATAGTGCAGAGAAACCTGAATATCTGAAAGCAAACAATGAAGTTGGGCCATTACTTATAAAATTCACGGACAATTACTCCAAGTTGATCAAACACTAAAGCTTAAGTGCTAACTCTATAAGACCCTTACAAAAGCATAGGAGAAATGATTAATGATGTTGGACTTGGCAAAAATTTCTTGGATATAATAATATGAAAGAAGGGGAACAAAAATACAATAGACAAATAGAACTAGATAAAAATGTAACAACTTTTATTGAAAAGATATAATGAGTAGAATGAATATGGAACTTACCAAATGGGTGGAAATATATACAAAAAATGGATATGGAAAGTGGTTAATATGTAGAATATACAGAAACCACAACTAAAAACAGCCAGCCAAATTGTAATAAATGGGCTATGTGGCACTAAATAGAATTCATACCAGCAACTTCTCTTGCTTCTTAATAAAAATTGTAAATGAGACAGGGAGCTTCAGGGAATCACCATCAAATTGCTGTTACCCACAGTTTTGTTTTGTTCTATTTTTTTGTTTTTTTTGTTTTTTTGGTACTAGGGATTGAATGTACAACCACTTGATTGCTAAGGCACATCCCTGGCCCTTTTTAAATATTTAATTTAGAGAGAATTAAATTAATTCTCAGTAAGTTGATGACACTAGCTTAGAACTCACAATATTCCTTCATCACCTCCAGAGGCCCTGAAATTGTAGTCACGTGCCACTGAGCACAGCTTGTTTGGCATAGTTTTGCTGAGATATTTTCAAATCTTGGGAAAATTATACTTTTGCAATCTTAAAACCTTTTACTTCCCTTTGTAATTTCAGAGAAAGTTTTTTTCCACCATTGACTGTAAGGTCATTGAAACATTTCATTAAAAAAATCTACAATTTACCCATTTTTAGGAATATAGGTCAGTGGCATTGAGCAAATTCAAGTTTTCTGCACATATATTTTCTACCATCTCCAGCACTTTTTCTTTTTCATATAATTTATCCATCACACAGAAATTCCCTACTGGGCTCCTTCCTCACTTTCTGGCAAATATCATTCCATATTCTTTCTTCATAAATTATACTAACCTATGCTGCACCATCTACATGTAGTTTATACAGTGTTTTTTTTTTTAGTGACAGTTCACTTGACACAGTAGTAAAGATTCATCTGCTTCAGAATCTCCTTTCTATTTACCATCAAGAACCACTCATGATCTACATGATTGAGACATAGAAAGTTAGTCACTGTTCTCCAGAGGAAATGTCAATTATTTCAGAATTCCTTTTAATTTGAATGAGTGAGTTGTAACTGTATTCAGGTTACATATGCTACTACGCTATCTCCTGTTTATATCTAACTTACTTCTATAAAAATAATGAGAGGTAATAAATTTCCCTGTTCACTATTTCAGATACTCAGCTTTACTTCTTTCTTCTGTGGCTTCTGTCCTGAGAAATTTAAAAAAACAATAATTTTATGTACTCCAGAGGGCAATGTGAGCAACCTCACATCACCACAAGCATCTATTGTAGTGTCTCATAAAATTTTTCTTGTGGTACATTTAATAACTCAAATTAAAAATTAATGGTTTAAGTATATAGCATGTGCTCTGTCCATTATCAAATTCCAAGTTAGAGGACAGTGGTTGTGATGTCCCCTTCACATGAAATATTAAAAAGACTAGTGAAACTGATGGTAGTTTCCTTTTCTGTACTTCAGAACACCAGGGTACATTATTTCCAATACCTGGATTTAAAGAATATTTGTGTCCATTAATCTTGTAAAGGAGCATTGTAAACTTTTCAATAGCATGTTTTAATCATCTGTAAGTCAAAGCATTACATGAAATTATTTTCAGTGTTACTTAAAAGAATGCAGGCATGCAAACCCAAATATTTTAGAAAAGTAAGAATGAGAAGAAGTCATGAATTTGAAACAATATTTAGAAATTAAGGTCTCTGTTTATTGTTGCTTTAAAATGACTGGAACACCTTATTTTTCTGAAGGTGGAATTCCACAAGAGAAGCAAGAAAAATGAATATTATTTCTCCAGAGTGTAGAGGAGAGTGAGTGAACACTACTAACTACAATAGAAAAAATAATAACAACTGTGTAGAACCAGGAGAAATCATATATTGTCTCTTTTCATTCTTTGTTGTGGGGGGCCTCTTAAGAACAGACTGATCACCACTGTGAAGCCCAAATTTCAGTCTTTATAATTGACTGACTGACTGTCACCCAACACCCAAAAAATGGCTACTGGGAGAACAACCCCAACCATAGGGTTGTAAGAGTTTTTATACCATAAGTCAGTACATCACTCATAAATGTCTGTTGCTATAATTTAAAATTACAAACTAGCATCATGAGATCTAAAATCATTAGCAGAAGGGGGAAGTGGGTCAAAATGACCTTACTTAGGTACAAATTAAAGATTAGTTACTAACATCTAGAAAATCACTGTTGACATCACAGTTGATATGGTACATTATTTAGGAAAATAGGAATCAAAAAGAGAACAATTTTTCATTATACAAAAATTGCCATTTTGTGTTGCCAAACATGTTGTGATAAGCAACTGTTGATGGGTACAGAGGCAAGGTGTTCTCATGGGAGAACTATTTCCTACATAACATGGAGACTCAAGGTAAAATGAACTCTGTTTAATCATTGCCCATATAGCCTGGCCTACATAACATTTCCATGGAGCCAAATCCATCAGCCCATCACAGTTTTAAAATTCTCCTTCCCATTTCCTTAATGATAAATGTGCTTAAAGGCAGTTTTTAGAAATAAAATATTTAGAGAAGTTGAATCTCATCCTGTCCTGGTCTGTATATTCACATTTCATTTTATCAGGACATCACAGAAAATGTGAACCTCTCTCCTTTTCTTCTTCCTAAAGCAAATTGGACTTGGCTTTCTCATTATTGAGTTCATCAGGGAAACAGATTCTCCTGCAGGTTTGTTTTCATTTCCCAATAATGACAGCTTAGTGTCTGTGACAAAGTTTCTTTGGAGTTTCCTGATTCTTCATTGTTAGAACAACAAAGTTTCTTCTAATATTTCTGAAGACAAACTTTGAAACATTCTTGCAAGTCTTATTTTCTAGATGGTGGCCATCCATTTGACCAGATATTCTCCAGGTTTTTCTTCTCCATATGTCTGTAGCTCATACCTTTCACAAGGTACCTGCAAGATATGCCAAGCTGTTTCTCCCTAGATCTCTTCATAGTTTTTCAGTTAGAACTGTGCCCCCAGCTGCTGCTCAGTTAACAGTCAGTCCCAAAACCACACAAAGCATGACCAGTTCCATTTCCAAAATCTCATTTGTCCATAATGCCATAACCTACAGAAGGCCATGAGAGCTGTGGTGGGTTGAATTGTATGCAAAAACAAATCAAAGTATGAAGTTCTGCAATTATTATCATTAGTACTGTTATTGTTTTGGTACCACAGATTGAATCAAGGGCTGCTTAACCACTGAGGTATAATCACAATCCTCTTTAATTAGAAACAGGGTTTCACTGAGTGACTAGGGCCTCACTAAGTTGCTGAGGCTGTCCATGAGTTTGTAATCCTACTGCTGCAGTCAACCAAACTGCTGAAATTACAGTCATGTGTCACAATATCCAGCCCATATTACTTTCCCTGAGATGTATGTTTCCCCCATGGAAGTTCCAGTGTTTTTGAGGGTGATTTTCTGCTGTAGTATATTAAATCTGATTGTTTTTATTGGAACAGTGTGTTATCTTTGCAGTACAAAGACCCATAGTCAAGGAGGTCCCTTGATTAGTCTCCTGAGGACTGGGAGTTTTTATCTTATCCCTGAGCCTCTAGATTCTTCTGTGCTAGGCAGATGTGAGTGGGAGGGGCAAGGCTGTGAGTGGATGTGATGGATAATTTCTTTTAGCTTGTTTTTATGAAGGGGTCCCACTCACCAGAATGCTTTCTAATATAAATGAGATACTAACACAGACAAGGCTATATATTCTTTAAAATATTTATATATTGTATAATATTTAAGTGAATAAGGCATATGTATTTGATGTGTAAAATTTATGTATACATTCCTATGTGATCTAAAATATGGACACAGGCCAAGTCAGTGGCACGGGCCTGTAATCCCAGTGGCTCAGGAGGCTGAGACAGGAGGATCGTGAGTTCAAGGTTGGCCTCACTAAGTTAACGAGGCCCTAAGCAACTTACAAAGACCCTCTTAATTAATAAAATGGCAGAGGTAGAATGGGACTGTGTCATAGTGGTTAAGTATCCCTGGGTTCAATTCATGATACAGAAGAAGAAAGAAGAAAGAAGAAAGAAGAAGAGGAAGAGGAAGAGGAGGAGAAAAGAAAACATAATTAAACACAGCTGGAAATTTCCAGAAAGATGGAATTTCTCCTGATTCTTCACAGTTATTATTTTTTTCTCTTGTAGTTAGTAGTTTTCACTCACTCTCTTCTACACTCTGGAGAAAAGATATTCATTTTTCTTGCTTCTATTGTGGAAATTTACCTTCAGAAAAATAAGATGTTCCAGTCATTTAAAGCAACAATAAACAGAGACCTTAATTTCTAAATATTGTTTCAAATCATGGCTTCTTCTCATTTTTACTTTTCTAAAATATTTAGGTTTCCATTCCTGCATTCATTGAAGTAACACTGAAAAAAATTTCATGTAATGCTTTGACTTATAGATGATTAAATCATGTTATTGAAAAGTTTACAATGCTCTTTTACAATATTTGACTGGTTCAAGTTTAAAATGAACTAAACACAATGAAAACAAAGTCTCCATTTCACAAACATGGCATAAGAGAAGAGAATTTTAGAAGTATCCATTTAATGCTTATTTTATACTGTTGTACCTAAAGGATAATAGACATGCATATACATAAATTACTTTTAAACCTTCATCAGTATATATTTTACCTCAAATGAAACAGGTATATGAGAACAGATGCATAGCATTTTTATGTATAAAGATGTCAGAGAATAACAGGGCTGCATGCCTGTGATCATGGGTGATGCATAAAACATGAAACCAATGTGCCCTCATGTAAAATCTTTCTAGTTCCTTTCCTGGGTTCATCATGGGAACAAACCCAAATATGCTAAATAAGTGAAAGAATGAAACTGTCATTTTGCCTGATTATCACATGTGGGAAAGCAAACTTTTTTTTTTTTCTAATGGTGTATAGAATTTTCTTTTTACACAAATACTGCATGGTCTCACCCATGGAAGCTAAAATGGTCTTCTCTCATGGAAGTTAAAATTGTTGATAACATAGAAGTGCAGTTTAGGTTGAAAAGGGGTCATGGAAAGAGCAGTTAGAGGAGTTGTGTGTGTCACCTGCACACAACTGCAGTGCTAGGGTAAGCAGTTCTCATATTCTACAACTCAATGTGGTCACTAGTCTACATCAAGTAATTACAACCAAAACCTAGAGGGAAAGTATTCTGAGACTACACATACTTCAAAATGATGAAATTTGAGGAAACAAAAATGTTAAGTACCCGAATGTGATCATCAATGTGAACATGTATTGATTTATACTATTGTGCTCCCAAAATCATACCCTGTGTTCACAAATCTTTTTTTTTCATGCAAGATATTTTATTAAGTGGACAGGCAGAGTGTCTGTCCACAGGATGATCAAGAGAGAGAGAGAATGAATGGCAGTAAAGCTATTCTTAAGTAGTAGAATTTCACAAGCTAATAACAACAGACCAGTGACTGCCTAGGAAGTTCATGTGCTAACAATCTGGTTGTAAGGTGGTGTGGGGGAGGCAGAATAATGGTGACAGCAAAATAGCAGATCTGATGCTAATATTCCTCTCTTTTTGAGACAATGGTCTTTATTCTGTAGCTTCTTACTGCTGGTTAGGGGTGAAGAGTCTCATTCCACCAGTAGAGAGAAGTCTGTCCAGCATTGAATTCTGTGGTGGGTGAGGAGGTTGGCAATGGCAATAGGCAGAAACACCCTGGGGGCGCAGCACCAGGGCTTTTGTAGAGACAAAAATGTTGTAGAGAGAACCCAGGACTGAACTAGGTCTCTCTCCCCACTCTGTCTATCTCTCTTCTATCTCTCTCTCTGTCTCTTTCTCTCTCTCTCTCACCCTGTGGGTAGAGACTCTGCCAATACACTTAATAAAATCTCTTGCGTGAGTTCCCACATCTGGAGTGGATTTTCTGGGTGCTTTCATTGGTGCTGTGACTCAGATGGGGCTCTCCTATCACCAATTAAGCAAGTGGAATTCCATCTGTCACCCCACTACCCCCAGACTCTGGTATCACATTCTATTTGCCTGGATGCTCTCCTCTACATCCAGACACCAGCTTCTTTCAGCGAGAAAGCTCCGGACTGCTGGAAGACTTTCTATTGTGATACCTACTCCAGCCCCAGGTTCTCTCTATGACATTTTTGTCTCCACACATCTTTAATGTGTCAGATTTCCTTACCAATTTTTTTTGTACCAAGATTGAACAGAGGGCTGCTATTACCATTGATCTACATCCCCAGATATTTTTCATTTATTATTTTCAGACAGGTTCTGACTACATTACTTAGGGTCTCTGCTACATTGCTGAGGATGCTCTTAAATTTTCAATCCTTCTTTCTCAGCCTCCTGAGTTGCTGGGATTTTCATATCTTATCTTTTCTATCTATTTACTCTGAACTACTTTATTTTATGCATTTGCTTTTCAGATAATATTTTGTTCCAGTATGTAAAAACATGAATTAAATTTTAATTATTACACATTTGTGAAGATGGGATTAAAGTAAATAGTTGTGTTATCCAGGAAAAAATTCTGCCAGTAGATCACTATAAAATTTTATGGGGTATAAATTCAGTAGTAGAGGGCTGGGGATTAAACCCAGCAGAAGAGAACTTAGCATTTGTGGAGTCTTGATCCCCAGCATTGCAAAAAAAAATTCTAATATCAATTTTATATGTGGACCTTTTGAGTCTGGAGAAATATCATTATTTTCTTGAAGGAGGGAGGAAAACCTAGACTCCAAGGAGATTTGCATTTCAATGTTAGGTTGGATACTTATCTGTTAATTAATACATTAAAATGGAGTGAATCTGGATCAATTTTAAGTATGATTCTGTGTATTGCAATGATTCCATATGTTTAACTAGACAAAAGTTAAAATGTGTTCCTGCTAATATGTGTAACTGGACATGACTGACAGTGGCCAAATTCTGACCTGACAATAAAAACATTTAAAATACGTAACTATACATACAATTCAAATCTTCTTAAAATTACACTAGTGCTCTCCAAACAGAGATTTCCATCATAAGCTAATATTCTGGTATTTTTTTTAGCCCTCTCATTTATCGACAGAGATGATCAGATATCAAGGAAACAGAATGAATTCTACCAACTTATATGCATGAAGTTCACATAACTTTAAAGAATAAAACAACCCTAGAGAGATCATTTTAAGCAGGAATGCTTCCATGTGAGGCCTGCGTGCTTCATCCTCTTTTATGCACTCTGCCTCCAGTACATACATGATGACACTGTGTTCATCTTACAGATGTGATGAACCTGGAGCTAGGTTCATGGACTTCTCAACATCACACTCAAATAAAATGGAAAATCAAGTGGGTACATTCAAATTATCTGATTTCAGGTGTTGTAATTCCTAGCATTTTCTCTGTTAATATATTTAAAAATCACATGTGTTCATAAACAAACCAGAATAAATATAACACAAAAATGATGTAAATATGGATTGTCTAAGTCCTTGAGACTACTTGCTTTGGGGGGTTTTCTTTTTTAATGCAACCCCAATGCTTTTAATTTACCAAAAATTATGCAGGTTTCACTATATTCCAGGCACAAAATAAAGATGATGACAGAAAGAAAAAAAGAAATGACCCTTGGAGTAAGACAACACCCTGAAAATCTCAAGGTCATAACATGGAAATATTTTCTATAACATGGTAATTTTTAATGCACAGGAAAAAGTTTTGTACTTGGAGACAAAGATAATCAGCTCTGATTTGACAACAATGGAGAAAAAGAGAGAGGGATGGCTTCCACAAGGCACCAGAGAAACATGAGTATTAGAGGGGAAAATGGGTCACTGGGACAGGTTCACAAATTTTCCTCACAGCCACAGTTTTGAATTAGATGAATGAAATTAAATATTAATATTAATGACTAATTTTTACTTTTCTCCTAAGACATGTATTCCATGATTCATTACCCCAAAATATGAGAAAAACAACAAGCTGCACCATATTAAGAAACACCTTTTATTCTGGTGTTGGAATTGGGATGTTGGCGAATGCCTTTTTTTTTTTTTTCTGTTCCACATCAAGTCCTCTTTGACAACAGGCTCAAGAATACTGACTTGATAATTTGACTCTTGGCTCTAATCCACCTACTGATTATGTTCATCATGGGATTCATAGGTACCAAAATGTTTCTGTCTTAGCAGTGGCTTTGGGATGACATCACAGGTAAATCAGTTGTCTACTTGTATAGGTTGATGATGGGCTCCTCAATTTCTACCATCTGCCTGCTGAGCATCCTCCAGGCCATCACCCTCAGCCAGAAGCTCCTGTTTGGCAAAGTTCAAACCTAAGTTTTCACAGGACAGCCTGAGATCGCTTTTCTACCTGTGGGTTTTGCATATGTCACTCAGTGCTCACTTCTCAATCTCTGCAGTTGACAAATCCAATGTGACTTCATGTGGGCTTTTATTTCTTAGTGATTCCTGCACTATTTTACTCTTGAGGTAAAATAGATTGGACATTCTGCTCTGGTTTCAGATGACTTTTTTTTAACTTCAAATACAGGAGACTATATACCTAAAATGGATTTGCATCCAAAATCAAAACTGTGGACATATTTTGTTTCTGCTAACAGGATAAGGGATGACAAAAACTGTGGACATATTTTGTTTCTGCTAACAGGATAAGGGATGACATACCATTCTTTGAAAAAGACTTTTCTTCAAAGGCAACTTTTAGTGGTGTTTCATTCGGCGTTTTTCTCCTGTAACTAAAGGACCCAATGAGGACAATTATAGAGAAGAAAAAAATTATTTGAGGGCTCAGATGTTCAGAGGTCTTATTCCATTGAAAACTGGTTTTGATCCTTGGGGATTGGAATGGGATAGCACATGATGGCAGAACACTGTTGTAGAGAGACATGGTTTACATGACGATTAGGAAGCATTGAGAGGGAGACTCCTATCATCAGATAAAAAACATACCCCAAATCCATGCCCCTAAAGTCCTACCTCCTGCAGCCACAGCTTACCAGCCTTCAGTTACCACTCAGTAAATCCTTATCAGGGGATTAATTCACTGTATTAATTAATTGAATTAAGGGTCCCACAATCCACTCATTTTTTTTCTCTAAACCTTCTTGTGTTGTGTCACACGTGAGTTTTTGGGAACACCTCACATCCAAACCATAAAACAGGATGAGGATAATATTGGAATGTTTGAATTCCTCTTTATTTTACTTCACTTTTTAAGTTTTCTACTTTTGGTAATATAATGACTATAATGTCCACAATAAATCAGTGTAATACATCAAGCTCTCTTTCTGGTTGAAGGAAAGATTGTCACAGGAGAAATGGCTAGGTTTCTTGTTGATTTCACCAAAAATGCTCTACCTCAGGGAAAATCAGTGTTTTAGGAGGTTTCAAGGAGGTGGAATGGATAAGGATGTTTTCCTGGCTGCTCTGTGTCATGATACCAAGAAAGGAGCTAAGCAGCTTCTCAGAAATATGTGTGGAAATAAATGGGTTGTGGTGAGTAATTAAAGTTAATACTGGATATTCAAAGCAGATCAGGGACTCAGGAATTTGGATATAATAAAATAAGGGTAAAATCTCCAGTGCCACACTTGCTGCTTCCACTCAAGGAAACACTAGAGTGGGCCCTCTGGGAGTGAAGTGGAGGGATAAGGGAATTGAAGGAGTTTGCATTGTCAGGAGGCCTGAGGTGTGCCTGGATCCGGAGAGATCTGAGATTAAAGATGATGCATGATTAAATGGAAAGGCATACTGCACTATATTGTGTGTGGGAAAAAAAATTGTGTCACTCCCAGCTGACTGTGGAGGACCAAGGAAGGAATCATTTTCCAGGTGGGTGCAGGAGACTAGCACCTGTGGGATCCAATCCCACTCAGACCCATGTTTGGAAGAAAAAGCTTGGCAAATCCACACTTCACAAAATAGTGTGTGCCTAAGTAACCAGGAGAAAATCAAATGTGGAAAGAAGTTTACACAGGGAATACTGTTTGTGGGAATCCACTCAACTCCTACCCCATTCCTCTAATATGGTTCTTTGTAGGATGGACTGGGAGAATTGCATTTGTCTGGAGATTCAAAAGGGCAGGGTCAGGAAAGATGGAGTTTAGAAACTGAACTCAAGAGACCAGGAAATATGTGGTCTTCCACTGATGAAGAGGATTAAGGACTGAATCTTCATCATGCATGCAGAAGCCAGGGGAGATCCCTGTGGTTCAGTCTTCCAGCATGGTAGGGCAACATCTGGTCCTGGGAGGTGCACTGATTTAAAATCTCCAGACAAATTGTCACTGAAAGAAGAACTCTAAGAGTACCTATTCCCAAACACCTCCTCCAGGAATTCTGCCTATGGGATTTTTTGTCTCCCTCCAGAAAAAAACACCTTGAGTGTGCCGAGGGCATTACACTGCAAGGGAATCCACCTAACACAATAAGAAGGGAAGCTGAGAATCTTCTGAACTCCAATGGAAACAATTCTTTCACTTTTCATTCAGTTTTTCTTTCTTCTCTTTTTCCTTTGCCCTGCTTAATTGTGACCTGAATGGTTCATGGACACATACATATTCATTTTTGTTTTTTCTCATTTCTAGCATTTTTGAAGGCAGCTATTTTTAATGGATCAGTATTTCAAGAAATAGGATGTTTGATTGGAACATTTTGGTTTTGTTTTATATTCTTTGTTAAATTTTTGCTTTAATACTTATTTCTCATCTGTTTCCCATGAGTCTTTGTCTTTCTTTTCTTCTACTAATAGCCAATCTCTATTGTTATCTTTCACTCTTCCTTTAAGTTTTTACTTCTATTTTCTCTCCTCCCTCTTAATCTTCACATCCTACATTGTGTTCTCTCCCTGTCCACCATTTGAAATTGTAACTTCTTAATCTTAGGTAGTAAAACTTAAAAACAGTAAGTTTTTACTGGAAGCAATAACTAATCATATACTTTCTGTTTATTGTGACAACATTTTTATAGATGTCATACCTGGATCTATTTGGGTTAATACTGTATATTCTTGCAATCCTTGGTGTTATTTTTTGCCTTCTCTTAAATGATGAGGTACAGACAACCATTCAGAGACACGGTAAGTCCAGAAGGTAGAAACTCTGCTGCCTCAGATCTGTATTGTTAGATTACTAGACAAAAAAAAATCATTAAAAAGCAAGGGACAAATCATCCCAAACCAAGATACTTCAATAACAGAATCCATTAACAATACAGTGGAAAAAATGTCAGAGAATGAATTTAGAATATACATAGTTAAAATAATGTGAGCTACAGGAAAATGTAAGGAATGATATCAGAGAGAAAACACAGGAAGTGAAAGATTACTTCCATAATGGGAAACAGATTTTTTAAAATTTTGAAGAAATCCTCTAAAGGGAGGAATCAGTAAGTCAAATTAAAAATTCAAGAAAGCATCACCAACAGGCAATACCAGGTTATACCACCTGAAAGACAGAGTTAGGCAATGAAGACAATTTTATCAATTTGAAAAAAAAATTGACCATGGAGAAAATATGTTATAAAGCCATGAAAATAACTTCCAAGAAATATGGGCTATCATGAAAAGACCAAATAAAAGATTTATTGAGACACATGAAGGCTTGAAGATACAAACTAAAGGAATGCACAGTCTTTTCAATGAAATAATATCAGGACATTTCTCAAACCTTAAGAATGAAATGAAAAATCAAACACAGCATACTTACAGGACTCCAAATATACAAAAGTAGAACAGACCCACACAAGTGCACATTATTATGAAAATGTCTAACATACAGAATAAGGATGGACTTACAAAGGTTGCCCGAGACAAAATACAGGTAACATTTAGAGGGAAATGAATCAGGATCTCAGCTGATTTCTCAATCCAGACCTTCAAAGATAGGAGATCTTGCAATAATATCTACCAAGTTCTGAAATAAATGGATGCCAGACAAAAATATAATACCCAGAAAAAGTAACTTTTAGAATTGAGGATGAAATATAAACCTTCCATGACAAACAGAAGTTAAAAGATTTGACAGGTAGAAAGACTGCATGAAAAAATATTCTACAAAAAGTTCCTTGAAGAAGAAATGAAAAAATACAATAAAAACAGGTAAAGGAGAAACCACACTAGAAAAAACAGTCAATCAAGGGAGAAACTAATTCAAATTAAAAACCAGAAATAAACCAAATTGACAGGGAATAAAAGTCATTTCTCAATTCTAACATTGAATGTAAAAGGCCTAACCTCGTCAACCAGAAGTCATAGACTGGCATATTGGATTAAAAACCATGACCCAAAAATATGCTATATCCAAGAGACCAAATAATATACAAAAACATCAAGAGAGTAAAGGTAAAAGTTTGGGAAATAATGTGTTATTCACATAGATCTCCTAAACTCACAATGATTTGTATCCTCATATAATATAAGGTGTACTTCCAACTAAAGTTAATCAGAAGGGACAAAGTAGGAGATTTTGTACTGCTTAAGGCAATTATATATGTCCATGGGTTGTAACAATCACAAATCGTTATGCCCCAAATAATGGAGCATCAAAAAAAAAAAATTCCTTTCTCAAATTCATGGATCAAGTAGACCATAAGAAAATAATACTGTTGATTTTAACACAACTCTTTGCACAAAATAGATTCTGCAAACAAAAACTAAACTATAGAACTAAAAAATACCATTTGTTGGGGTCCAGCCCTAGCAGGGATCGGGGGCCTAGGTGGATGGGAGGTGTCAGCGTGGTAGAGAAACAGCACACAGAGACACCAAGTGTTCTGAGGCTGAATCTGAATCTTTATTTTCTGCTTGTCTTTTTATAGATATTTTTCTTAAGTAGTGATTATATCCTTTTTGGTTAGTTTAAAACAAGAAAAACCTTCAAAAGTACAATCTATGCTTCTTCTCAAAATACACATTCTGTCTGTATGACAGTCCAGACCAAAACAATCTTATTTCCCAGCTAGATTAAAAAAACCTTGTCTCCCAGTTAAGCTGAAACAAACTTGTCTCCCAGCTAAACTGAGGACACCATGATCTGCCAGCCTTTAACCTTCAGAACAAACATGTTACTAGATTTTCTGAGAAACCACCCACACCATAAATCCAGTGTTTAACAGTGAGAAACTTTTACTACTATTAAATGGCAAAGAAATCAACTGATAATTAACATTTAGTCTCTTCTAATTTCATATAATGGCAGAATACAATCTTATTCTGATTCTCAAAGAATTAGACTAAGAATAGGAAAAACACAAATGATATTTATGACTAGCCTAAATGTTTTTATTATGTAAAGTATCTCTAGGATCAACTATTGAAACTAGGAAACTAGCAAAGGCTAAACACCTCATCCAAGCTCAGAGGAATATCTATTTATCCATCTATTATTTTACTAAAGAAATCGCAGACTCCTTTAAACTTGAGCACATCTACAATAGTTTATGTTCATATATTTTATCTTGGTATTAATACTAAATTTTCATTTTGCAGTATTTTGTGTCCCAACACAGTAAAACCTTCCCAATGCTTTTCTAATAAGTTTCTAGTGATATATTGATTATTAATATTAAAAAGCAGTTACACATGGAGACATGCCACACCTATGGCCCCCAAGAGGGAGGATGGTCAACAGAACCATGTCAAATGTTGAGTGTTCTATTCCAACAGATTGTGTCAAGTGCCAGATCCTCTACTCCAACAGAGCTGTGTCAAATGTCAGAGTGGCAGGAAATAGATGTGGTAGCCATTTATAATTTAGACTTGAAAGATACATATAGAATAATTCATCCATCAATGACAGAATACACTTTCTTCTCAGGAACACATGGATCCCTTTCCAAAATACACAGATCTTAGGTCGAACAGCAATTCTTAGAAAATACAAAAAAATATAGAGATAGTACCTTGTATTCTTTCAGATGATAATAGAATAAAATTAGAAATGAGAAATAAAATAAAATTAGAAACTACTCTAACTCTTTGAGACTAACTAATATGCTACTGAGTGACCAATGGATAGCAGAAGAAATCAGAAATGAAATTATAAAATACTTAGGGGTAAATGAGAATAGTGACAGTTCAAAATTGCTGAGACACTATGAAGGTGGTTCTAAGAAGAAAGTTTATAGCACTGATTTTGTCAGGTAAAAGAATAGGAAGTCACCAAATCCATTACCTAACATAACATGTCAAAGACCTGGAAATAGAATAAATCAACAACAAAATCATTAAAAGACAGGAAATCATTAAAATCAGAGCCCAAATCAATGAAGTTGAAACAAAAAATAAAAAATAAAAATAAAAAAAGTCAGTGAAATAAAAGTTGGTTCTTTGAAAAAAAAAAAAAGAAAAACAAAATTGATGAACCCTTATTCAAGCTAATGAAGAGGACTAGGAAAATTACTAAAATTGATGATGAAAAAGGAAGTATCACAAGTGACACTACAGAAATACAGATGATAATCAGAAACTATCTTGATATTTTTTACTGTAATAAAATAGAAAATCTTGAAGACACTGACAGATTTCTAAAGACATTGGACTGGCCCAAATTGAATCAAGAGGACATAGAAAATTTAGACACATCAGTTTCAAGCAATTCATAAGAAGATGCCATGAAAAGACTACCAAGAAACAAAATCCCAGGAGAAGGCAGATTCTCAATCGAGTCCTACCAGACCTTCAAAAATAACTAACACCAATCCTCCTCAGATTATTCCATGAAGGGAAAGAGAACCTTCCAACCTCGTTCTATGAAATTAGTATCACATTCTTTATTTCACCATCTTAACTGGACCCCTTCCTTTGTTCTTAACTGTCCTCTGTTGTCCAGTTCATCCAAGAATCCTCTGTGATCAGTGTGAGATGAGACAGAAATTACCCCTCACACTTCCTGTCTTGTTCTCCAGACAGGAGAAAGTGGGTTCTGACATGATGTCTGTCAGAGATATGCTATCTTGCCTTGTGGAATGGTGCTAAACTGAATAAAGTAAAATTGCCCTTTTGGCCCCATTCAGTAATATTATTCTTGGTGTTTGTTCTTCTGGAGTAGTGAATTTTCTTAAGTGGATTCTGTATTATCATATATGTGTTTGGTTCATAAATTGTTAAATCAGTGTTTCTGTAGGGGCATGTGGTCTGACTTCCTTTTCTTCCTACTTACCAAAACTGTTCTATCACTTACCTATTCTCTACTCGACATTGTTTCCCTCTCAGGATGCCAAAAAATAAAATGTAACAACTAACCTTGACATCTTAGCTTCTTTCATATAGTAAATTGCATTTTTGTTTTATTGCTTTTGTTGAGCACATCAGTAGACTACCCTGGAAATTTCTTGTATGGAAGCATGGTATTTGCTTGTCCATTTCTTGACTGAAGTACAGTTTTATTTCTTCCAACTTATATATTTTTTAATTTACACTGATCATGAAGATGATATAAACACTTTCAAACACAATTTGGGCAAAACATATAGGTTTGATATCTCAATCTTGTAGGTGACTCACTCTTGAGGGTAAGAAATTAAAATGCTGTATTCCCAAAAGCCTGTGTCATTTGGCATCCCATAAATCAATGAGGATTGCTGTCCTCTGCATACTTACTAGCATTTGATGCTGTTCTATTTTGTGTGCCTTAATTACATTAAATGTTTATTAACATGACCACCAAATCATCAGAAAGGCAACAATCAAGTGTCTGTTTAGTGGTATCTTATTGTGGTTTAAAATTGTTTTTCTAATGACATGATATCATTAGCAATGATGCACATTGTTTCAGGTTCCCTTCTAACCTGGACATCATATTTTGTCAAGGGTGTCTTTGTATTTTTCATTCTGTTATCTCAGCTGGATATTTGTGTTTCCTTCTTTTTCCCTCCATTTCTCATTTTGTTCTACTCATGATATGTAGTATTCTTTCATGTCAAATATTTAGACAGAGTAGGTAATTGACATGTTGCTATGTGTATTCTGATTATTACAACATCTAGAAGGTATACAGGAGAGAATCTTTCCACAAACTACCTATTCCTACTACTTACTTGACTTCATATTATTTACTCAGATCATCATTGTAAATAGAAAATTATCAGAGCCATACTAGGAACTATGATATCAGTAGGTGGTTGCTTATAAGGAGTTTGGTTTTGTCACATGTTCCTAAATTTTTCTCTTGATATATTCACATATGAACACTGTTACCTATTTCAAAATTTAAATTATTTTTCCAAGCCTGCTGGGAGAAAATGAAGGCCCAGCTCTCCATCATAACAGCTTAAGATGTGACTTACTCTACAAGACTCCTACAGTACAAGAGGCAATCAAGAATCATTAGATGGGATGGTATCAAACTAAAAAGATTCTTCACAAGAAAGGAAAAAGCCAATAACATGAAGAGACAGTCACAGAACTGGAGAACATTTTGGAAACCTACATCTGCGATAAACCATTAATTTCAAGGATATAAAACAATCTCAAAAACCGAACACTGAAAGAACAAATAACCCAATCAGTAAATGGACAGAGGAAGTGTACAGGCACTTCACAGAAGAAAAAATACAAGTGGTCAACAAATAAGTGAAAAGATGTTCAACATCTCTAGCAATTAGAGAAAGGCAAACCAAATCTAAATTGAAATTTCATCTTACTCCAATCAGAATGGCCATTATCAAGAACACAAGTAAAAATAAATGTTGGGATAGGTGTGGAGAAAAAGGTTCACAAATACATTGTTAGTGGAGCTTGATGTTGTTTCAGCTACTCTGAAAGAAATATGGAGATGCCTCAGAAAACAAAATGGAAACACCAGGTGATCCAGTTATCCCACTCTTCAGTATATACGCAAAGGATTAAAATTGGCATACTACAGTGATGCAGCCACATCAATGTTTATATCAACTCAATTCACATTAGCTAAACTATGGAATCAACCTAGGTGCCATTCAACAGATGAATGGTTTTAAAATGTGGTATATATACACAATGTAATGTTACTCAGCCATAAAGAAGAATGAAATTATGGCATTCACCAGTAAATGAATGGAACTGAAGAATATCATACTAAGTGAAATGAGTCAATCCCAAGAAACCAAAGGTCAAATGTTCTCTCTGAAATGTGAATGCTAACAAACACTAAGGGGATGGGCAGGGAAGAATAGAAGTTCATCAGATTAAAAAAGGACGAAGGAAGGGGACTGGAAATAGGAAAGAGAGTAGAAAGAATCAGACATATCTTTTCTGTGTTCATATATAAATGCACAACCAGTCAAACCACATTGTGTCCAACCACAAGAATGGGGTTATAATTAGAATAAGTTATATGCATATATATATACATATACATATATATAATATGTCAAAATACACTCTACTTTCATGAATATCTAAACAAACAAGTAAACAGTCTCAAATAAACCTAGTACACCAGGTTAAAAAGGAAAGAATTTGGAATTATTTTTTATTTGTTCCTTTTTCTAATTTAAAGACTTTTGTGAGTGTATAAGTCAGGCTCTGTAGAGGAACAGAATCAATAGGAAGTATGATTATAAAAGGGAGTTTATTAGATTGATTTAGAAGCCCAGAAACTGGATAGTCCAAAATGGTCATCTGCAGTTGGAGAACTGGAAGAACTAGCAGCAGTGCAGTCCAAGATGCAGAAGCCCCAAAACAAGAAAGATCAACAGTGCTACCCTAGACAATGACCAAGGCTTCTAGAAACTACCTGGAGAATCACTGGCAGTGTCCAATTTGGAAGAGTGAAGAAGTGAGAGTTTGATATCCTCAGACAATTGAAACATTGATCAAGAACCTGATCAAGAATAAATGAGCTTGCATCTGCATCTGGTTCCTTTTTCTTCCCACTGTTATTCCATCCTATTGGGCAGTGCTGCCCACACATAGGGAGGGGCTCCACTTGAGTTCACTGTCCCTCATTTCAATCATTCCTAGACATGCCCTCATGGACAAACTGAGAGTACTATTACTCATTGTCATGTCTTAATCCAATCAGGATGACAATTCATATTAACCATTACAATAAGTCTGTAATTTTCAAGGCTTGAAGTGTTATCAAGACTTAATTTTCCAGGTACTGCTTTAATTTAATTAGATTTTGACCTAATTTTAAAAACTTCATTAAGGTAGTTAGCATGCAGGATTACTTTTATTTATTTATTTATTTTTTTTGGTTTGCAGGCATTGAATTCAGGGGTGCTTAACCACTGAGCCACATCCCCAGCACTTTTTATACTTTATGTAGAGACAAAGTCTTGCTAATTTCCTTAGGGCCTCACTAGGTTGCTGAGGCTGGCTTTGGACTTGTGATCATCCTACAAAATTACAGGTGCTAGGATTAAAGGAATGTGGCCCTGGATCTTGTTTACTTGGCAGAATTTGCTAAAATGTTTTCCAATGATTGGAAAAATTATATTTTCACATTTTCAGAATTTTTCAAATTTTCTTTGTATTTTCAGAGAGATTTTTCTCCCACAACTGGCTCTAAGTTCATTGAAACATTTTATTATGATTATGTACACAAGATAAGACTTACCATTAATCCTTGTTTAAGAGTACAGGTCAACCACATTGAGCACATTCCCATTTGTATGCATGTATAATCTCCCCATCTCCAGCACATTTTCTTCTGCCTAAATTATCTCTGCATCCATCAAACAACAGTTTTCCCCTACAGTGATTCCTCAACTTCTGACAAATACCAATTTATATTTTCTCTGTATAAATTGTGCTACCTTAAGTTCAAGTTACCATGTGCAGATTTATACAATGTTGAGAATTCTGTGATTGACACTTCCCTGGACATAATTTCTTCCAGATTGATCATCAGAATCTCCTTTCTATTTAATGTTGAGTGGTATTCTGTGGTGTATCCCAAACACATGTTGTCTATACATTTATATGCTTGCAGATATCAAAATGCTTCCATCATTGCCTATTATAAATAATGGTACCATGATAAACATTATAAATAATTGGTACCATGATAAACAGTGCTGTTTAAATATGTTGAGTCTCTATATTCAGTTTTTGTTACATTGATAAAAGTACAATTGACAGATGAGATGGCAATTCATGATAATAGATGTTTACAATCTATTAGGTATAATGGAGGATACTGAGAATATTGACGTATTAATAGCTGCTCCAATCTCCCATATGTCTACAAATATATAGACTAATTTGACAATGAATGTGAGATTCAACTCTCAGGGGTCCCTTTCACACAAAAATCAGAAATATCTCAGAGGCATATGGATATTTACCAGGATTGTACTTCTCATTCACAAATTTCAAATTAATCATTTTTAAAACCCCATATTATCAATTCACACAGGAGCAATTATACAATATACAAAATAGCATATACATAACACCATGATTAAAAGTTACAAAGCTGAACTGTAACTCCTTAAGTGAATTTATGCATCATACAATGATAACACTTTCACTGTCCTTCCCAAAAAGTTTTTCAAAAAGTTACTACATTGCTTTGCAGTACAAATGAAAATGAAAGGACTGATTGTGGCATAGCCATTGGCCACCATCATTGAGATAGAATGAAAAACAGTACCATTGTTCTGCATTGTTCTGAAGTAGAAGAAGATGCAGTCCAAACAGTACATGAGCATGAAGAAACTCATCAGCAGCAGGATGGTCCTGGTGGCCCTCTGTTCTGGGGAGGCTTTTGGAGACAGGCTGATGCTGTGAAGGTGCTGGCCCTGCCTTTTATGCCTGCACAAGAGAATCACCATATACCCACTCAAAAGTGCCATAAGTCCTATAAGAAAGACATCCCGAAATATACCCAGTGTGGAAAATAAATGGCTGAGGAAGTAGCCCATGGGTAAGACAGTGCAGGAATCACTGAGAAATATAAGTCCTTGTGAGGTCACATTGGACTTGTCAACTGTGGAGATGGAGAAGTGAGCACTAAATGACACATAGAAGACCCACAGGAAAAGAAGAGATCTCAGGGTATGATGTGGGGATTTAGGTTTGAACTTTGCCAAACAGGAGTTTCTTGGACTGAGAGTGATGGCCTGGAGGACGCTCAGCAGGCAGGAGGTTGAAATGGAGAGGCCCCTCATCAACCTGTACAAGTAGAAAACTGATTTACATGAGATGTCATCCCAAAGACCCTGCTGAGATGTAAGAATGTCTGTAGCTATGAACCCCATGGCGAGCAGCATCAGTAGGTGGATTAGGGCCAAGAGACCAATGATCAAGTCAGTGTTCTTGATTCTTTTGTCAAAGAGGAACTTGATGAGATGGAACAGAAAAAGGATGGTGTTGGCCAAGATCCCAATTCCAAGTTCAGAGTAAAAGGTGTTTCTTAAGTGTATAATACGATTCAGTTTCTTGCTTTTCCTCATCTTTTGGGGTAAGGAATCATGGATACATGTCTTAGAAGAAAAGCAAGAAAAATTCATTATCATAAATATCAATTTGTATCCTTCTCAGCCAACATTGTGATCATAAGGAAAATTGGGGAGCTACTCAAATGCCCCATTTCCCCCTCAATATTCATGATTCTCTGGCACTCTCTGGAAGTCATCCCTCCCTCTCTCTTTTCCCATCATTTTCCAATAATTCCTTACTATCTGTGTCTCCAAGTACAAAACATTTTCCTGTGCATTAAAAGTAGTCATATATTATAGAAATTATTTCCATGTTACGACTTTGAGTTGTTCATGGTGATGTCTTTCTCAAAGGGTGATTTGTCCCGACCCGCGGGACATCAACGCAGGACGGCAAACCTAAGAGAGAAGGAATGAAGGGACAAGAGACACAGGGAGTGACAGCAAGACAGGAATTCTGATCAAGCTGCAAATTTTTATTGTTCTCAAGGGTATTTATGCTGAGGGAATGAGGGGTATGATGAGACACAGGCTGGTTGGCTGTGTTTTTCTTTTGGGCTCCTGATAAGGTGCAAGTTCACGCCGGCGGGCCATAGGCAGAACTATCAGCCAGAAGTGGGGAGGGGGCATGCTCTGGGAATCTATCAGCCTTCAGCTTCAGGGTGCCTGAGTCAGCTGCAGGGTGTTTGTGCAGGGGAGGCAACCGCAAAATGCTCCCTGGGCTGCTGCTTATTGTAAAGGTCAGAACGTCCTCAGAATGAGAACTTCTTCTTGGTCCCTGACATTTCCCCCTTTCTTATATAAAATTATTGACCATATTCTGAGAGCCATATTTTAAAGGGGTGATAGAGGCTATGTGGTGAGGCGGGGACGTGGCCTGCCTGAACAGGTACAGCGCTGGAGTGACAATCCCTCGGGAACTGCACCTGTCTTAGGTTGTCCGTGACAGAGCAACATCCTTACCCATCATTGGATAATGAGGCTCTAGCCCTCATTTCCTGTCTTAGGTTGGTATGAGCTCTCACGAATCTTACCCGTCATTGGCTGTCCAGTTCAGCTCACAGGGGTGATGGTCTTTTAAGATCACCATCACGATCCATCATCTCCAGTCGATGGTAATGAACCTGAATAGGTTTCGCCAGTATAGCCTCAATATGAGTTCTAAGAAAAGCCATGATCTTGTTGAGTATCAAAGGACCTATAGATACGATAAGCAGCAAGCAAAGGAGGGGACCTAGGAAGGGAAGGAGATAGGGAAGGAGTCCACTGAATCCAGTCCATAGTGGATTATCAGCCAGTGCTCGTCGGCATTTTTCTAAGTCTTCCTGCAGCTGTTTGATCTTGTCCTTAACAATCCCTGACTTGTTGACATAGAAACAGCATTTTTCCTGCAAAGCCAAACAAATGCCTCCCTGTTCAGCAGTTAGAAGGTCTAAACCTCTCCTATTTTGTAGGACCACTTCTGCTAAGGAATCCACCTGATCTTGAAGATCTTGTATGGTGCTTGAGAGTATCTGTACATCAGAAATCAATTGTCTGGATAATTTTGTATATTGAGTAAGAGAGACCCCCAAACCAGCAGTACCTGAGGCCACTGCTGTAGTTATTCCAAGTCCTGCAAGTAAAGGGATAAAGGTGACAGCACATTTAGCTCATCCTGCAATGTGATCAATTGTTGGTATAGGAACAGGCTCATCTCCTGGAATAATGTCTACGTCTGGGAGCAAGGCAGCTAGGACACATAGTCCAGTCCAGTTGATAGGTAATTGAGTAAAAGCCTTATTACCTCCACAAACAAATACAGTGCCATTAGGGGGGCACAATGGTTGCGAAAAATTGAATGTCTCAAAGCAATCACTAAATGTTATAGTCCCTACATCTAAATCCCAGGTATTATTATAACCAGGTGAGAAAAAGCAAGTAGTATTGGAAAACATGAATGGTTGTACCAAAAACGGTGGAGTCAGTAGACAATTTTTACTGGTGAAATTGGACCACGGTGTATTAGGATAGGTTATATTCTTAGCAATTTTTCTAGTAAGGATAGCAGCTGAGTCATTTTTTTTGGGCAGTTTCCTGACAGTATTCCTTAAAGTCTGCGTTCCACAACAGGAAATCACCTGCACTGAGGGTGGCTCGGGCCAAAAATTTCCAATCATTAGGGGTGAGCCATTGTGTACTATGGTTCTCTAGCAAGGCCAGTGTATAAGGTGCAGTGGGACCATACTGAGCACAAGCCTTTTTAAGTCTTTCAAGAAAACGGAGGCTCAGCCTTTTATAAGAACCAAGGGTTCCACTCTGTCCAGAGGTGGGCTCCTCCTCATCCCCTGATTCCTGGTCCTCCTCTTGTTCTCCATCTGGTTCTACATCTTGTTCCTCCCCTGATTCCTTTTCCTGACCTCCTTCTAGACCCTCTGCTTTAGTCTGTGCGAGCTGATCTGCTTGACTGCGAGTAACTGGAAAGGCAAGAACAGGCTGACCACGCAGCTTCACCTTATGAGTATTAAGGGGTTTGGGGCCAGTTTGTGTTAACTCCGTGCCCAAGGCCAGTGAGCGAAGTTCAGCATCAAATTGGTTTTAAAAGTTGGATTTGTTCCCGCCTATGTTGGAGAGACTCACGTAAAGGGGTTAGATTAGGCAAGGGAAGTGGGGAAAAAATATCTGGGGGGGGGGCAGTAGGTCCCTGAAGAGCCGGAGCATGAAAGGCAGGGGGTGTATAAGAGGGAAGTGGATTTTTAAGAGGTGGCAGGTCTGGAGAATGGTGTTGAGCCGCTGCCTCCTCCAGGGTAGCCTCCTCCTCTGGGGTCACCTCATCATAGGGATTTAAAACTGGATAAATCTTAGGGGGATTTTTAGGGGACTCTTTTGGTAAGGTGGGGTCTGGGAGGGTCCCGGGGTCTGGGAGGGTCCCAGGGTCCTGAGAAGGCTGAGTAGGGGGCATTTGAATACTAACTGAAGGGCATGCAGAGGGGGGGCGAGAGGTGGATTGCATTGCCTGCTCCCCAATTTTTACAAGTTTTAAAGTACCACTGTCAAAGGGTGAACTTTTAAGAATCTCATTAATTAAATTCCAATAAGAAAAGGCAGTGACAGGCACATTTTGAGGACCAAAAGTCTCATAATAATCTTTGAGGCAGTCTCCTACTCTGAGCCACCTTTTACCATCAATTGACCCCTCGAGGGGAAACCAAGGACAAAAATCCTCTATGTATGAAAAGAATAATTTTAAGTCCTTTTTCTTAACACGTGCTCCCCGAGTCTTGAGGGCCTCCTTGAGACCCGACAGAAACAAATCATGTGACGAAACTGCTTGTCCCATGGTGCGTCACTCACCTTGCACCGGCCTCACTCTCCTCCTGGATCTGACTCCCGGTCGCGTTTACCGAGGCGATCCCGAATCCTGCTTGGCCAAGTCTTCCCCAGAGGGCGGCGTTCGCTTCTCTGGCAAAGGTTCCAATCAACCAGGTTGGGCGCCAACTGTCCCGACCCGCGGGACATCAACACAGGACGGCAAACCTAAGAGAGAAGGAATGAAGGGACAAGAGACACAGGGAGTGACAGCAAGACAGGAATTCTGATCAAGCTGCAAATTTTTATTGTTCTCAAGGGTATTTATGCTGAGGGAATGAGGGGTATGATGAGACACAGGCTGGTTGGCTGTGTTTTTCTTTTGGGCTCCTGATAAGGTGCAAGTTCACGCCGGCGGGCCATAGGCAGAACTATCAGCCAGAAGTGGGGAGGGGGCGTGCTCTGGGAATCTATAGCCTTCAGCTGCAGGGTGCCTGAGTCAGCTGCAGGGTGTTTGTGCAGGGGAGGCAACCGTAAAATGCTCCCTGGGCTGCTGCTTATTGTAAAGGTCAGAACGTCCTCAGAATGAGAACTTCTTCTTGGTCCCTGACAGTGATTTCCTATTTTCTTTCTGTTTATTGTCTTGATAACATGAAAGGAATATAGTAAGAACAGTGTAATTTTTGGTAAATTAAAAGTATAGGGGTTGCATTTGATAAGAAAACCCCCAAAGCAAACTGTCTCAATGGATCAGACAATCCATATTTACATTGTGTTTGCGTTACCTTTATTCTGGTTGATTTACAAACACATTAATTGTGTTAATATGTTAATAAAGAAAATGCTAAGAAATACAAACTCTGAATTTAGATGGCTTAAATGTACCTATATGATGCTTCATTTAATTC
Organism: Sciurus carolinensis; assembly: GCF_902686445.1. NCBI lineage: Eukaryota > Metazoa > Chordata > Mammalia > Rodentia > Sciuridae > Sciurus > Sciurus carolinensis. Next base: position 10,127,929 of record NC_062231.1, on the reverse strand, counting down.
AACTGTGACCTTGAGAATTCCATGAGCCTGAGTTCTAGGCTCAATTTTTCTATAAAGTGAAAACAGTCTCATTATGTACAGAGAAGGGATATAGAATGAAGCATACATACCAACAGGGACACCTTCCTACAGAGAATGATCTCTCCAGAATTGTTCTACTCACTAAAATAGTGCAGATTCTTGTTTATGTAATTTGGCAGACTTCATTCTGTACTCTTAATATTTGATCACTTCTATCACCAAATGAGAGTGGTTAAAAATGACCAGAATATTAGCATTTGTTAGAAATCTCTGTTCAGAGAACACTGATGGAATTTTGGGAAAATTTGAATCCCCTTTTACAGCTACAGATTTTAAGTATTTTTCTTATCAGGTCAGAATGTGGCCTATGTGAGTCAAGTCCAGTTATCTAATACTAGCAGGGACATATTTTGATTTTTTTCTAATTAAATATGTGAAATCATTGTGGAAAATATAATCATACTTAAAATTGATCCAGGTTTACTCCATTTTAAGGTATTGTATAGAGACTAAATATCTTACCTAACCTTGAAATTCAGGCTTCTTGGAGTGCAGGTATTCCTCCTTCCTTCAAGAAGGGAATGACATTTTTCCATATTCAAGAGATCCACATATCAAATTGATAATAGAAAAACATTTTGCAATGCTGGGAATCAAGATGAGGTCCATACATGCTAGCTAAGATTTCTACTACAGAGCTAAACCTTCATTCTAGAAAATGTTGTAGTGACTTACTGCTGGAATATTTTCCTGGACAACATATGTATTTACTTTAATCCCTGCTCTCAAATGCGTAATAATTAAGATTTAATTTGTGTTTTCACATACTGAAACATAGTGTTATCTGAAAAGCAAATGTGTAAGATAACATAGTTAATGAGCAAATAGATATAAAAGGTAAGATACTAAGGAAATCCCAGCAACTCTGGAGGGTGAGATTTGAAAGGATTGGAAATTTAAGGCCACCTTCAGCAATGTATCAGAGACCCTAAGTAGTCAGAAGCTGCCTAAATATAATAAATGAAAAAGGTCTGGGGATATAGATCAATGGTAATATCACCCCTTGGTTCCATCCATGGTACAAAAAAAATTGCTAAGGAAAGTTGACATGTTAAAGATTTGTCAACATAGAGTATCAAGTATGAACTCAGAGCTTAAGTAGATGTTTGGTTATAAGATTGAAATACAACTTTTTTATTGTAACCTTTGATTGACTCAATATTTAGACTAGGACTTGGAGTAAAATATTATAAATCAATACAAGTTTATATTGTTTGATGATCACATTAGGGTAATTAACATTTTCATGTCCTCAAATTCCATCATTTTGAAGTGTGATGAGTCTCAAAACTCTTTTCCTCTACTTATAAGGTTATTTGGTGTGGACTCTAAGTGATCATATTGAGCTAGAGTCTGAGATCTGCTAACCACAGCCCTGCAGCTGTGCACAGGTGCCCCTTAACCCACCCCTCACTGCTCCTTCCACTGTCCCTTCCCAGCCTCTGCTAAGGTGCACTTCTATGTGGTCAATGATTTTTAGCATCTATACATGAGTGAGAACAGGCAGTATTTGTGTACAAAGACAATTCTAAACATCATTACAAAAAAGTTCATGTTTTCTCCAATGTGATGACCATGCCAAATGACATATTTATCCTTTAACTCATTCAGCATATTTGGGTTGGTTCCTATGACAACCCACGGAAAGATGCCCAAAAGGTTTTATATGAAGCACATTCATTTTATGTTTTATGCATCACCAATGATCAGAGACACACAGCCCAGTTATTCTCTGACCTTTATACATAAAAATGACATACATCTGTCCTCATATACCTTTTTCACTTGAGGTAAAATATAGACAGATGAAGCTTTAAAATAGATCTATATATATACTTGTCTACTACCCTTTATGTACAGCATTATAAAATAAAAATTTAAAAATAGTTCTAAAATTCTGTTCTCTTATGCCATTTTTGTGAAATAGAGACTACTTTCATTGTGTTTAATTTGTTTCAAAACTTGAACCATTCAAGCTTTGTAAAAGAGCATTGTAAAACTTCAGTAACATGTTTTAATCAACTATAAATCAAAGCATTAGATGAAATTATTTTCAGTGTTACTTCAAAGAATGCAGTCATGCAAACCTAAATGTTTTGGAAAAGCAGGGATGAGAAGAAGCCATGAATTTGCAATAATACATAGAAATTAGGACCTCTGTATATGGTTGCTATAAAAGGACTGGAATATATAATTATTCTGAAGGTGAAATTCCACATGAGTAGCAAGAGAAATGAATCTCCTTTTTCTGGAACATAGAGGAGAGTTAGTGAATACTACTGTCTACAGAAAATAGCTGTCAAACCCAGAGAGATTGCATATTTCTGGAATTTTCTATCTGTCTTCAAATTTTTTTTCTTTTTTGTTTTCTTTTTTACCTTTTGTATCAGGGATTGAACCCAGGGTCATATAACCACTATGATACATACCCATTCCCCCTGCCCCTTTATTAATCTAGAGACAGGGTTTTATATGGTGCTTAGGGCCTTGCTAATTTAATGAGGTTGATTTGAACTTGAAATTCTCCTGCCTCAGCCTCCTGAGCCCCTGAGATTATAGACCTGTTCCACTACAATCAGCCTGTGCTCAAATTTTAGATCACATACTAAAGTGTAAGTAAATCACACATATAAAATATCTATGCCTATTCAACTAAATATCATGCAATATGTAATTATTTTAAAGATGAATATATAGCCATGTCTGTGTTAGTATCTCATTTATATTAGAAAGCACTCTGAAGAATAGGATCCCTTCATGAAAACAAGCAAAAAGAAATTGTCTAATGTATCTACTGCCAGCCTTGACTCCTCCCACTCACAACTGCTGAGCACAGAAGATTCTGGAGGCTGAGGGACAAAATACAACTCCTGGCCCTCTAGAGGCTGGTCAAGGGACCTCCCCAACTATCAATCTTTGTGCCACAAGGGTGCCTGAATAACACAGTGTTCCAAGCAAAAACAATCAGGTTTTATACACTAGAGACATAAAACTATCCTCCAAAAGACTGGTCCTTCCATAGAGACATAAATCACAGGAAGTAACATGGTCTTCACATTTTGGCACATTCCTGTAATTTCAGCAGTTTGGGAGGCTGAGGCAGGAGTATCACATATTCATGGCAAGCCTTAGCAAATTGGCAAGTTCCTAAGCAGATTAATGAAAACCTCCTCTAAATAAAACACAAAGAGGCCTGGGGATGTACCTCAGTGGTTAAGCACCTCTGGGTTCAATCTCTGATGATGATAATAATAATAGCAATAATAATAATAATAGTAGTAACAATAGTAATAATAATAATAATAATAATCACAGAATAGCATAGTGTGTTTTGTCTTTGCCATATAGTTCAAATCACCACTACTCTCATCACCTTCTATATTCTAAGGTATGATGGAAAATTGTGATCTGGGATGTGGGACTGGTTCAACATTATGTGGGCTTGGGATTCAGGGAAAATAGGGCAGCAAGTTCTACTTTGCACCACAGTTCTCAGTGGGAAATTATGAAGAACACTAGGGAGAAAAACCTTGTACATATGGGACTTTTTGCAGAGCCCTTGTGAAAGATATGAGATATAGGAATATGGAGGAGAAAATCTGGAGACTTTGTGGGCAAATGATTGGAAGCTGTTTCTGGAAAATAAGGCTAACAATACTCCATTCTCTCTATAATTTGGAAGAAATTAAGTACAGCTCAGCATTCACAATTCAACCTAGACACTAATAATGTTTTAAAGTTTGTCTTCAAACATATTAGAAGAAAAATTAGTCTTCTAATTTTAAAGTAGCAGGAAACTCCAAAGGAAATTTATCACAGACACTAAGTTATCATTACTGGGAAACCCAAACATACCTAAATGAGAATCTGTTTCCCTAATGACAAGTTATGTACAATTTGCTTTAGGAAGAAGAAAAGGAGATAGGTTCTTTTTTTTTTTTTAAATGCATGATGTTCATGAAAAATGAGCCCTGAGCATACAGACCAGGACAGGATGAGGTTAATCACCTCTAAATATTCTTCCTAACAAAATGCCTTTCACAGACACATTCATTTTTAGGGAAATGGGAAGGAGTATTTTTAAATGAATAAGGAAAGGGACAAGATTGGTGGGCACAAATATTATTTCTACCCAGGTATTATATTTTGTTCAACAGGAAAGAAAACTACCATCAGTTTCACTTGTCTTTTTAATATTTCATGTGAAGGTAACATCAGGACCACTGTCCTCTCACTTGGAATTTGATAATGGACAGAGCGTATGCTATGGATTGAAACTATTAATTTCTAATTTGTGTTATTAAATGTAGTACAAAGATTTTTATGAGAAACTACAATACATGCTTGTGGCAATTTGAGGTTACTCACATTGCCTCCTGAATATGATAAATTATATTTTAATTCCTCATGCTGTAGCTTCTCTTGTGCTGGGCTAGCTCATAGGTGGGGTAAGGGCATGGAGTCAAGACCCAGACTCCAGGAGTTGGGTGGAAGCAGGCTTGTGGTGACCAGCCTGCAAAATCATTTATTGTGGGAACAGCTATACATTTTATAGGTTTCTTGCCAAATCACAATGTGCCACGGGGAATCAGACCACCAGGTTCCTATAAGGTTCTCTTGGTAACACTGAGTCAATTTGGGGCAGTTATTTAGTTTCCTAGGTAGCTGAAGCAGAACACTTCTCCTTGCAGGTTTTCCTTACACACTTGAGGTGTTCACTGCTGCCAGCCAAGAACTAGGATTACTCCCAACATCATACTATAGAAGACACAAATAAGTAATAGTTCCATGTGTTCAGGAAGATGAAAGAGTCAAATTTGAGTATTTTTAACAAAAGGTTAATGGAGAAATATATCACTTCTTTCATTTTTATAGAAGTAAATCATGTACAAAACAGGAGATAGCATAGATAGCATATGTAATGTAAGCTGTGTTATAACTTGCTGATTAAATTTAAATAGAAACCTGAAATAATTTGCATCTCCTATAGAAAACAGTGACTAACATTTTATGCCTTGAAATTAAGGTTTGACATATCCTAGGAAGATTTCCTTCATTGCATTTTACACAGCATAGATTCCTGCTCTAGTATAGTGGTTAGAGATGAATGTCTCTTCTAAAGCTACCAAAAACCTCATTGAGAGATCCAAATTGTCCCCTTTCAAACCTCCTCCTCTGTGCCCCATGTCTTCACTCACTGCATCTGTGTCAAAGAGGCACTTACCTGGATGGATGAGGGGAATTTGGTGCACCTGACAATAACCTTCAGAGTTTTAAGGAAAGAGTGCTGTGAGCTCATCTCTCTACAACCTGTAATTTTACTGTCTCTAGTAAGGTGACAAGATCCCAGTGAGGAGCACAAAACTATGGAGTCCCCAGTGGAATATTTCACTTGCCCCTTGATTGAATTCTGTCCTTGGTAATGGCCATCTGGGGAGAGTGGTGCTCAAAGTTTCCTATGATTTCCCTTGACAAAATCATGTGTGTCCCAATCATGTAGACAATCCAATTTCTCACTTTGATTTGAAGTTCAAATTAGCCCATATCCATTCCACATATTGTCATTCCTTGATCCTGTGGTGAGAGATTCCTAGTGTCCCCTGTGGCTCTGTAATGTCTGAAGGGTGCCCTCTTCCCCAGTCCATCCTGATGTTGATCACCTGAATGTCTGACATTATTGTCCATGTAGACTATAATTTTCATATTGAAGATTTCAGGATTCAAACTGTGCATCATGTGAAAGTGCACTTGAAACAAAATAGAAAAACAGAGGCAGAGCTGGAAGCTGCAGTTGAGGTATAGCAGGTAGAGGGAACACACTTGAAGCTGAGGCAGAGTCTGAGCTGGACTCCACTCTGCTGGGACCCTGAGAAGTCATTCCTCATTATCATGAATGGAAAGTTAAAAAGACTCCAATGTTCATTTGTTTCCTAAGTAATTTATGCAGAATTTTGTGAACATTCATAAGACCTGGAAAAAATGAAAACCCATGACCTACAAGCCTAAAATAAATAATTATTTTAAGTACAATCAGTTATGGTCCACTATTAAAATGTAATACTCCAAAACAATTGTAATCAATATATTAGTAGTTAATACTGACATAATAGAAGAAAATATTAGTTTTTTTCTGAGATAAAGGAAAACTTAAATGAAAACTCAAGAACTTTTAATATAGTATTTACAATGTAAAATTTCATATGGATGGAGTGGGCAGGATTTGAAACTGCAAAAGTGAGTTTCACAGAAGTAAGAACTGGTTAATAATTATCCCAAGTTATTGGAGAGATGGCTATAATAAGGTATAGGACCCAGGATGTAGCCTGGTATACAAGACCCTGCTTAGCATGGTGAGGACCTGGGTTCAATCTCCAGGATAAAAATGTATAAATATTTATTTAGAACAAGAGGTCATCTGAAGTATGTGAGTAAGCATTCTAACTTATGTGTAATTAGAACTTGGAAAAGAAAAAGAAAAAAAGAGAAACATTAAGAGAAAATTATTGCCTAAACTTTTTGAAACCTCATGAGACACATCAAATAAAAAATTCAAAAACTCCTAATAGCACAAATAAATGACATCTAGACACATTGCACTGAGAGTGCTGATACAGTTTACATCAGAGGAATCCCCCAAAAGCCCATGTGTGAGACAAGACAAGAAGTATTAGGAGTGAAATTATAGGATTATGAGAGCCTTAATCCAGTCAGCATATTAATCTACTCATAAGGACTAACTGGGGGATTACTGTGGGTAGGTAGGGTGTGGCTAGAAGAGGTGGGTCACTAAGGGTCTCCTTTGGAAACTATATTATTCCTGGTGAGGAGTTCTCTCATCTGCTTCATGGTGGGCATGTGCTGAGCCACTTTCTTACCCCACACTCTTCTGCCATGATCTCCTGCCTCACTTCAGGCATTTCTTCTCTAAAGTTATTGGCATTGTCTCATACATGAGTGTAAGCTATAAAAGTAGTTAAATTTCTTTATTACTTTGTGTTCTCTTTTTTTACTAGTTCTATGGAGAATGTCATAAGTGTTTTGGTAGAGATTGCATTGAATGTGTATATGGCTTCTTGACTGTGTTAAATCTGTTTATCCAAGAACATGGGGAGGCTTTCCATCTTCTGAAGTTCTCTTAAATTTTTTTCCTTCAGCATTTTATAGTTTTTATAGTAAAAATCTTTCAACTCCATCTTTGAATCAATACCAAGTATATTTTGAGACTATTGTGAAGTGGGTCATTTTTCAGATTTCTTTCTCAGTCAAATCACTGTTGTAGAATAGAAAAGTTGTTGATTTTTGAGTCTTGATCTTGTATCCTGCTACTTTGCTAAATTCATTAATCAGCTACGGAAAACTTCTGGTGGAAGTTTTGGGAGGCTTCTACATAAAGGTCAATGTGAACAGCAAACAGTGATTATGTGACTGCTTTTCCACTTGGTGTCCCCCTGATTTCCTTCTCATGCCTTATTGCCCTGGCTAGAATTTCAAGAGTTATATTGAATAAAAATGATGAGAGGGGACATGATTATCTTGTTCCTGATTTTAGGTAAAATGCTTTAATTTTGCTTCTTTACCTTTTTATTAATGTAAGACATGTCTTTTCTTCTCAAATTGTCATTGGGATCATAGCCAACATCTTCCTGCTTCTCTTCCACAACCCCACATTTCTTCTCCAGTACAGTCCCAAGCCCACTGATCTGACCATTGCTCAACTGGCCCTCATTCATCTGCTGATGCTAATAATCAGGGCATTCCTGGATATGGACATTTTGGGGGTTCAGGACATTTGGAATGGCATCACATGTAAAGCAGTTATCTACCTGTACAGGTTGATGAGGGGCTGTCTGTTAGCACCACCTGCCTGCTGAGTGTCCTTCAGGCCATCACCCTCAACCCTAAAACCTCCATTCTGGCAAAGTTAAAAATGGACATCTCCACAACAGAGTCTGAGTTGCTTTCTCATTCCCTGGGTGTTCACCATGTACATTAATGTTCATATTGTAGCCTCCATGGGAGTCCCCTCTAATGCAACATTAGGTTTTGTCTTTGCCTCTGAATCCTGCAGTGTTTCCCACACAGGTCACTACTTCAATACCTATTAAGCCTGAATACTCGAGGATATTTTCCTTGTAGGGCTCAAGGCTCTTTCGAGTGTGTACATGGTGACCCTCTTGTGCAGGCATAAGAGGCAGTGCCAGCACCTTCACAGCACCAGCCTGTCTCCAAAAGGATCCCCAGAGATGAGGACCACTAGGACGATCCTGCTTCTCATGGGTGTCCTTGTGGTCATGTACTTCATGGACTGCAGTATCTCCACGTCTCCTGCAAAGATGCAGAAGAATGATCCAGCTCAGCTTGGGGTCCAGATGTTAGTGGGCAATGGCTATGCCACCATCAGTGCTTTGATGCTAAATCAGCACTGAAAACTAGGTAATCAAGTTCTTCCAATCCACCTTGGGAAAGGAGAGGAAATGTTTCTGCAGTGCTGGGTGAACCCTCATTTTGTCACCCTACATTGTATATTTCTGAGTTTCTAAGAATTTGCTTCTGTTGGAAAAAAATATAAGTGAGGTTGATGGAGATTTAACTTCAACATTTGTTCTTTGTGAAAATGCTTAATCAAACTGGGTAGAGCTGTACACACCTGTCCTCTCAGTGGCTCATGAGGTTGATGTGGACAGATCACAAATTCAAGGGCAGCCTCAGCACCTGAGACTGTAAACAACTTAGCAAGACCATGTCTCACAATAAAGTATAAAAATGGTTGAGATGTGGTTCAGTGTGTAAGTGCCTCTGGGCTCAATTTCTATTTCCCACCAACCAAAAGAAGATTTTTTGATCAAAGATGGGCTGTTTTGTTACTGGTCATGACTAAAGCAGACATCTTTCACTTTCCAAAAGTTTACAATGCTGTAAAAATGCATTTTGAAAGAATCTTTCTGTTTAGTAATAGCAAGAGAAAACACTTGTTTAAGTACAACTCTCTTTATGTGCCTGAAATAATTACTGTTATGAGTCATTTATATTTTTACAGGAGAACCATCAATAAAATAATGAAATTCCTTCCATGTTAACTCCAGGAAGCTTTTCTAATCATAACTGTACCTTTTATTCTCCATGTATTTCTTTTCATCTACATTTTTGCATTTTAATATTTATCAATATAATTTTATTTTAATCTGATTGGCAAGCCCATAACGAGGGTATACAAAATAGCAGCAAGTAATCAGGAGTCAGAGTACAGGAGAAAGCCCAGATGTCTTGGAAAGAGGTAATTTAAACCACATCCAAGTTCTTCTTCTATTGGTCTAGTGGCCTTGAACTTGTGACCTAAATCTTTCAACCTGAAATGTAAAATGCAGACAGTATCTGTTTTGGGGTTATGATGTAGATGAAAACTAACAATGGTGTTCATTTTGAAAGCATGTATCCTGACATTGCAGGGTGCAGTGGAGATTAGCATGGCCCCTGCACAAGGGAGGTATGCAAATTTACAAAACATACCCCAATGTAAAAATAAGAGTAACCACTACCATCTGTATGTATACAGATTATATGTATATATTAACTCTTTATTACCACAGTAATGCTGTGAAGATCGTAGTGTTACTATCCCCACTTTTCAGTGGAGGAAACAAAGACCTAGATAAGTTAAGCAATTGAATTCCAGAGGAAATTTAAGGAAAAAGTCAGGATTTGAACCCTGAAAGCCTGGCTGTATGTCCTTAGCTTCCAGCACACAGCCAATGATAAGTATTCTGCTAGAACAGTGGCTACCATTTTGAACTGGCATGCAGGAGTCACAACAAATGCTGCAGACAACCAGAGACTACAATGCCAACCCCACTCCTACATCCTTCCAGCTCAACAATGCAGCTGAATGGCAGGTGGCTATGTTTTGCCCAATGCAATGTAACCCTAACTAAAGTAGTCAGACTGCTGTATTGAATGAACACCACAAGGTCAATGTGAAAGTCTTTCAGTGGTGGCAGAAATGGGCAACCCCTGGAGGTCAACCCAAGTTATTATCTTAATTCTGGTGTAGGATATGAAGATTCCAGCTGCATTTCTGGGGATACTGTGGGTGACTTCCAAGGTCACTGATCCCCAAGACCAATGAGGCTGCTATTTCTCCAACTCTTCTGTCTCCTGTAACCAGATGAACAATGTTAGACAAGAGATGCCCCCTTTTGCCTCCTTCATTGTAAGTTAAAAATATTATGCACCAGTAAGTATTCAAATATTGCTTTTTGTCTTTGAGATACCATTGTTACAGAGACTGGTCTTGAACTCCTGAGCTCAAGTGATCCTCCTGTTTCAGCCTTTTGAGTAGCTGGAACCATAGCTGCAAAATGCTGTTCCCAACTTAAATGTTAGAGCAGATTCAAAGAAGTGCTGAATCTACAATATTGCCTATTCCTCCAGCAGTTCAATCACTCCTCAACTCCACAGGCTGTTACAGTATCAGAATGTGGAGAAACTGTCACTTTCTGTGAGGAAGGAGAGTGTAATTATTGACATCTGGATCTTGAGTGGCCTGGACAATCTTTTACCATAGGGAAAACTAAAGAGAAAAGATGACTCTTCAACAAATGGTGCTGGCAAAACTGGAAATCCATATGCAGTAAAATCAAATTAAACTCCTATCTCTCATCCTATATAAAACTCAACTGAAAATGGATCAGGATCTAGGAATTAGGCCCAAGACCCTTTACCAAATGGAAGAAAAAGTAGGCCTGAATCTCCATTACGTTGGCTTAGGACCAGACTTCCTTAATAACACCCCCATAGCACAAGAAATAAAAGCAAGAATCACAAAATGGGATAGATTCCAACTAAAAAGCTTTTTCTCAGCACAGGACAAAATCAATAATGTGAAAAGAGAGCCTACAGAGTGGGAGAAAAATCTTTTCCACACACACTTCAAACAGAGCACTCATCTCCAAAGTTTATAAAGAACTTAGAAAACTTTACACCCAAAATTAAAAAACCCAATCAATAAATGGGCTAAGGAAATGAGCAGACACTTTGCAGAAGAAGATATACTGGTGATCATCAAATATGTGAAAAAGTGCTCCTCATGCCTAGTAACTTGAGAAATGCAAATTAAAACCACCCTAAGATTTCATCTAACTCCAATGAGAATGGCTATTATCAAGAACACAAGCAATTATAATTGTTGGCATGGATGTGGGGAAAAAGGCACACTTATACATTGCTGGTGGAGTTGCAAATTGGTGCAGCCACTCTAGAAAGCAGTATGGAGATTCCTGAGAAAACCTGGAATGGACCCACGATTTGACCCAGTTATCCCACTCCTTGGTTTATACCCAAATGACTCAAAATCAGCATACTACAGTGATGCAGTCACATCAATCTTTGTAGCAGCTGAATTCACAATAGCTAGATTGTGAAACCAACCTAGATGCCCTTCAATTGATGAATGAATAAAGAAACTGTAATATATATACACAATGAAATATCACTCAGTTATAAAGAAGAATAAAATTAAGGAATTTGCTGGTAAATGGATGAAGTTGGAAAATATCATGCTAAGTGAAATAGACCAAGTCACAAAAATCAAAGGCCAAATGTTTCCTCTGAAAAGTACATGACAATATTTAACAAGGGGTGTTGGTGGGGAGAAGAAAAGAATGATGGAACTTTGGATGGTGTAGAGGAAAATGGGGTGCGAGGGGGTGGAGGACAGAAAAACAGTAGAATAAAACAGACAGTATTACCCTATGTATATGTATGATTTCACAAATGGAGTGAAACTACATTGTGTACAACCATAGAAATGAAAAGTCGCACACCATTTGTGTACAATAAATCAAAATAGTCTGGAAAAATAAAAAAGATTTTTAAAATGTCATACTCTTTCCCAGATCATGTTAGGAATGCTGAGGTGTCACAAGGTATCAAACATGTGGCCAGAAGTTGGTGGACAAAGGAAACTTGGTTTCTGCAGGATGGTGTGCTGCTGAACATAACGTGGAGACAAATTCTCATGCCATCCTTTGCACTCTTGGGCAGACAGTCCACCTGTTTTTATCCCAGTACAGCCCTGACTTTGCTCTGATAGGAGGAGCTTGACTTTCCAATTTATGTGATTGACTAATTTTGAAATTAGGGAGGACCAAGGGAAGAGCTACCTTTTAGATGTCCATGAGTGGATACAGGTGGAAAAGTTCTAAATGCCCAGGATTGGATTTTACATCCCAATTAAGGCTGAATACTGTATTCTGAAAATGGACTACCAGCCTTTCTACTTTTCACATGTCCTTGCTTTAACTTTTAATACCTTTGGTCTTATTTTCATTTTTGTTCTTGTGCCCTTTTTAATGCCAGGCAGTTTAGATTTATTAATATTTTGAAGTGGAAATGACCCATACTTAAGAGTTCCTTCATTTTAACAATCTTGGTGATCAGGGCACTTGGTAGCATCTTTTCCACCTCAGTTGAAGTTTGTCTTCTTTACATGTCTGCACTAAATCAAAGTTGCCAGGCTGGAAGTGATGAATTGGGGACTTCAGGTGAGGCTTCTGAGCAAAAGTTCATAATAACCATATCAGCAAACAAATCAGAAAACATACAGAGGTCAAGTCTACTTATTAAAGAGGTCAGAAATGTGTGTGGGTCTCAAGTTGACTCGGATCAGACTTGTGACTCTGAACAAACTTTTTGTGATATTTATCAGGTACTCCCATATCAAAACATTTCCTTCATGATCTTCCAGTTTCACTTACTTTTGGAAGGACTGGCATATTTGAACATCTCAAGTAACAATAAAACAACTATTGTCTTCTTTAAATGTCCATGTATGGCTGTGTCTTGATGATAGTCTCCTGCCCGATGTGTAAGACTGAGTTGGTCAAATTTGATCTTTTTCCTATCCACTGTTAGAGTCAGCTGAGAGTTTTCAGAGATCACTCTTGAGAATTTGTGAGAAATCTCATGACTCTTTCAGATTTTCTCCGTCAGTTGTGCCATTTGCCAGTATCAGTCAGGATCTTTCTGAATAAATGTGGCTTCTTTGGGATGTTTCAGAAATACTTCTCTGTCCAGTGAACCTCCTCTTTGTAGAATGTACTCTGATTGGATTCCTGTTTTCTAACATTTTTTTTAATACCTGTGATGGGGAAGTCAGGTGACTCTCTGAAGTTGTAGGGTTCTTAGAGTGTTTCCACTCTTCCATGGATCCTGATTGACCTTATTGGGCCTTATCAACTTCTTTTTCCCTGACCATTTTGCTTCCTTAACTTTGGTCTCCAGGTTTTCATTTTAAATATCTAGCAGGTCAGTTTCACTAGACTTGAAGTAGAAATACTGGTTTTAACTTCAATGAATATAATTTTATAGTGAATCCTTTAATTTAAATGGGGTCATTATTAGTACTGGAATTTGCTTTTATATTCTATTTATCCTATAGGTGATGGCTTATTATGTCAGCTTATCTCAAGTGGTTCTATTTGAAGTGGTGGTTGTTTTAGAAGTGGTGCTTCTGCAAAACAACAGGAAAAAGTTACAAAGTGTTACAAGGAAAATGTAAAATGAAATTTAAAAGAGGAAAACCATATTCAGTTTGAGATAATAGCTATGAACCAAAAAATATGTTTTATCTAAACCCTTTATTTAGTCATGAATTATATCCCTGGTAATCTTTTCAGCAAAAATTATATCTATTGAACATAATATTAATTGTGTTTATTTCTGGTCTACTTTGGAGACATTGTAACTTTTGTCATGTGAAATTAGAGATTTACCTCACATGAGGTGGGGATCATGACAAATTTACGTAAAATATTATGTTATGATGCACTGCCATCATTCTTTGGAGATTAAATGTGTCATTAGCACAGGAGAATGTAGTTTTCCAAAATTATGGACTAGTTGAGAGGAGCATGTTCTGAACCATCAGATTCTTACCTCCCTGTACTTTTGGCCTATGCCCTGGAATCATTGCATTAAGAATCAAGGAACCCTGAGCCTTGCACATGCTACACACATGCTCTATCACTGAGTTCCTTTCCACTCTTTAGTAAGAGAATGTAGAGGCTCCAGAGAGGCAGGCCCAGAGAACCAGAGACTTCCACACCCAAGAGTCCCAGCCCAGAGAACCAGGCCCAGCCCAGCCTGGCCTCATCCCATAGGCAAGTGCCCTTGCTGCAGTGGACCATCTGTCAACATGTGGACGTGCCTCTGCCCAGTAGCAGAGATTACACTCCACCTGGAGGCCACCATCCCTAGAGGGGCAGCACCCTTCTTAGGTCACTGCATTATCAAAATATCTGGGACACTATGAAAGCAGTTCTAAGAGGAAAATTCATTGTATGGAGCACATTCAATAAAAGAAGGTAAAGTCAACAAACAAATGACCAAACATTACTGCTCAAAGCCCTAGAAAAAGAACAGATCAACACCAAAAGCAGTAGAAGACAGGAAATAGTTAAAACCAGAGTTGAAATCAATGAAATTGAAACAGAAACACAATAAAAAAATGACAAAATAAAAATTTTGGTTCTTTGAAAAAAAAACAAAACTGATAAGCCCTTAGCCACACTAACAGAGAAGGAGAGAGAAAACTCAAATTACTAAAATTCAGAATGAAAATGGAAATATCATGACAGGCACTATTGAAATACAAAACATAATTAGAATGCATTTTGAAAATATATACTTTTACAAATTAGAAAATCTAGAAGTCACCAACAGATTTCTAGATATCTCTGAACATGATCCACCCAAACTGAATAACAAGGACATACACAATTTAAATACATGAATTAGAAGCAATGAAATAGAAGATGTCATCAAAAGCCTACCAACAAAGAATAGTCCAGGACCAGAAGTGTTCTCAGTCGACTTCTACAAAACCTTCAAAGAGCCATTCCAATACTCTTCAAAGTATTCCATGAAATTGAAGAGGTGGGAACCTTCCAAGCTCATTCTGTGAAGCAAATATAACACTGATGTGAAAACCACAGAAATATCAAGTAAATAAAATTTCAGACCAATATCCCTAATGAACATACATGTAAAAATTCTTTACAAAATTTTAACAAATCACATACAAAGCATATTTCAAGGATAGTGCATCATGATCAAGTGCGTTTCATGCAAGTTTGGTTTAACATCTGGAAATCAATAAATGTCATTCACCACATCAACAGACTTAAAATTAAGAATCACATGATTATTTCAATAGATGTAGAAAAAGCATTTGGGAAAATACAGCACCCTTCAGGCTCAAAACGCTAGAAAAATAGGGATAGTAGGAACATTCATCAACATTGTAAAGGCCATCTATGCTAAGCCCATGGCCAACATCATTCCCAATGGAGAAAAACTGAAAACATTCCCCTTAAATGGAAACAAGAGGGATGCCTTCTTTCACCACTTCTATTCAACATCATCCTTGAAACTCTAGCCAGATCAATTAGACAGATCAAAGAAATTGAAGGGATATGAATAAGAAAAGAAGAACCTAAACTATCCCTGTCTCTTGATGACATGATTCTATAGTTAGAGGAGCTGAAAAGTTCCACAAGAAAACTTCTAGAACTCGTAATTGAATTCAGTAATGTAGCAAGATATAAAATCAATGGTCATAAATCTAAGGCATTTTTATTCACAAGTGATGAGTCTTCTGAAAGAGAAATTACAAAATCTACCCCATTCACAGTAGCCTCAAAAATAAAAAATAAAATAAAATACTTGGGAATAAATCTAACAAAAGTGAAAGGCTTCTACAATGAGAAATACAGAGCACTAAAGAATGAAATTGTGCTATGGGAAGGTAGGTCCAGAGACCCAGGCCCAGACGAGCCAGGACCAAGCTCACAATCTAGTGCCCATGCTGCTGTTGACCATCTGTCAACAAGTGGAAGTGCCTCTTTTCACTAGCAGGATTTATACCCCACCTAGAGGCCACCATCCCTAGAGGGGCAGCACCCTTCTTAGGTCACTGAATTATCAAGTTCCTCCAAGACTTCAGGCTACTGAAGACTAGGAGGTTTGAACAGTGTTGTATAGTTTTATTGTAGATTTTTTATTAGTAGTAATATTATGATTATTCCTATTATACCTAATATTATTCCTACATATTTTCTTTTATTAATATTTTTCTCATCCTATTTTCCTCTTATCTATGTGTCTCCTTGGAGATCCTTTGTCTCTTTTCACATGCTAGCATCCGGTTTCTTTTAATTCTGCTTGCACTACACCTATGACATGGTACCTCTCTAGACACACTTAAGATCTCATTAACATTATATCCTACACTGTTCCCAATCCTCCTTGTCCAATGTTAGAAATCATGGTCCTTATTGTAAACCTTATTGGCTAAGCTGTAGATAATAATCAAACAAATAATCTGTTTATTGAGACAATATGGTCAATACCTTAAAAGATAATATTTGAGTTAAGGATGCATATTGTTTTTATGATATGCTGCTAATATTGATCTCTCACTTCAAGAACAGTTATAGGAAACCTGCAGGAACACTATAAGTCTATAGGGGGAAAACTGCAATACCTCAGATTTGCATTCCTAGAGGGGAAGATACATGAACAACATAAGAAAACAAGGGGGTAAAGTGTGCCAAACCAACCTAGATGCTACATCAATAAAATGCAATGACATCATGGCAGAAGAAATGTGAGAAAGGGAGTTCAGAAGGTACATAATTAAAATTATCAGAGAAGCAAACAATGAGATAAGAGATCAAATACAGGAATTGGATGATTGCACCAATCAACAGTTAAAAGTTTACAATGAATCAAAATAAATAAATTATCTTAAAAAAAGAGCAAATTCAGGAAGCAAAGGATTATTTCAATAAAGAGACAGAGATTCTGAAAAAAAATGAAAGAGAAATTCTTGAAATGAAGGAAACAACCAAATTAAAAACTCAATAGAAAGCATAACCAATCATCTAGAACATGTGGAAGACAGAACCTCAGACATTGAAGACAAAATATTTAATCTTATTTTTTTGTGATATGGAAATGTGTTGCTCTACAACACTTGATACTCCTCTTGACGCATCCCCAAAAATCTAATATGTTGTACATTGATTCCTGTTTTTCTCAAGAAATTATCTGATTTCACTGTTGATTTTTTTTGCATGATTGGTTAAAAGTGTTTAATTTACACACTTTTGTTATTTACAGTTTTATGTCTTTCATTGATTTTCTTTTCATTCTATTATGCTTGTACATGTACTCGATATGATCTCAATGTTTTTAAGATTGAGGAGTCTTGTTTGTGACCTGGTATGTGTCCTCTTCTGAGCACTGCCCTAAGTACATCAGAATAGTGTAATCTGTTGTTGGTGGGATATTTGTTTATCTCTTAGGTCCTTTTACCCTAGTACTGTTTAGAGCTGCACCTTGATATGAAGTATAAAATTGTTTTGCTGTTATTATATTGCTGTTCATTCATCTTGAATTCTGTTAACATTTTATTGATTTTGAAGATTGAAATTATATCAGACATTTGTAACTGCTACACCTTCTTGATGTGTTGATGTCCTTGTCAGTATGTGATGGACTTCATCTCTGACCATTTGTGACCTAAAGTCAAAGCTATCATTTTCAGGTGCTCACGCTATCCTGCTTTTCTTCTGCAAGGTGCAACATTTCCCTGTACAGTCATCCTGTGTATGTCCTTCCACCTAGAGTGTTCGTATTTTACAGAGTTCATACTGGTATTTTATTAGGTGTGTTTATTCACCCACCCTGTGTCAATTCATGCATAGCTTTGTTTATTCATAAGAGCTGTTGATAAAGACTTAAATGGACATTTTGTTCATTGTTTTCAGTACTGAAATTCTTTGTTCTGTTTTCTCCTCTTTTCCTTTTCAGTTCTTTTTTAGATTTTATATTTGTATACTTTGCTTCCATCACCTCTTACATTTTTTTACTATAGGCATTTTATTTGAGAGTAATTTATATTTGACTAATTCTTCTAATTTAAATAGAATGTATTACAAGTGTATAATTATTAGAACACTGATGTCATGATTAGGAAAATTTCCATGTCCAACTTAGTGTTTAAATTTGATGTTTTGACCTCATCTACATTTCATTGAAGAAACCATAACATTAGAATGATCTAGTGCCATTCTTAAAGTGTTTCAAAGTCTGGGTAGCACAGAGATGTACTTAACAGAATTCATTTGAGGAACATCATTCTTGTTTGAGATTGAGAAAAAGATTTGAAACTTTCAAACCAATCTTCAAATCATTGGGACAAATTAGCTCTAATGTTTTAAAGTTCACCAAATTACAGTGTGGCATGTTACAGTCTTATCACTTAATTTTAATTTTGGAAAGAATATTGGCTACAACTGGGTACAGATCATTTAAAATTCTTTTATTGTGATTATATATAACATAAATATTGTGACCATTTATTCAGTGTACTAATAAGTGGCATTGAATCTATTCCCATTTTGCACAATTTGTAACACCATCAATTTTATGCACTTTTCTTCTTACTGAATAGAAATTCTGCATGTAACAAATGAAAGTCTCCCACTGCCCACTTTTTTGGGTCTCTAGAATCCCATTCTTTTTCTATGTCTATCAATTTGCCTATTGCAACTTCTACCATATTATTTAAGCATATTTATACAGTATTTGTTCTTTTGTGACTGACTCGCTTCACTGAGTAGAATAACTCTAGGGCTCAGCTATGTGACACCATGGCAAGAATTTTCTTCATTGGAAGTGTTAATAATATTCCAGAGTCTGCAGAAGTCATGCATTGTCTTTATATTCTTATGGTTGTTCGCACTGAGTTGTTTCCACCTTTGAATATTTAAAACTTGACTATATGAGCGATGGTACAGAAATGCCATTTGAACACCCTGAATGTAGTATGCAAGTGTGTGTGTGTGTGTTGGATCATGTGATATGTTATGGTAGTAAATGCTTACATATCTAGTTTGTAAAATTATAGATAACTAAGAAAATGCAATTATGGAAAACCATTGGTGTGGCGAGCCGCCTCGCCATCATGATAAGATGGCGCTGGTTTCCTGAAGTGCTTTCTAGGTAAACAAGCCCATATTTGGTTAAGCCAACTGTTGCAAATGGGAGCACCTATGAACATAGGCCAAGTGGCAGGAGTAGATTGGCTATTGCAAGAGTATAAAAGTGTATGAATTCGGCTCAAGAGGAAGAAGAAGAAAAACCATGGTTTTATAATAATAAGGTCCTTATTAAACTGCTGAAGGAAGTTTAATCTACATGGTAAAATGACATGGTAAAATGGCAAGGATTTCTTAGAAACACTAATTTACTCTTAACTTTGTGTCTATTAAGTTTTATTCTTTAGAACAATTAGTCTTAAAAATTGGGGTTTATACAATTATGGTTAAACAACTGTTAGAGTATTGTACTGTGTTACAGAGTCTACATTTTTCTTAAAAAAAAAAAACTAAATTTGGTAAGAAAAAAGTGTCATGGTAATTGTGAAATGGTTTCTAGTTGTATATTAAATGTGTTCATATTTTCCAGGTATACAAGTTTTTAAAGCAGGGAATCTATCAAGCTGCTATTCTCCAGATTAAATTGTCTGTAATGGTAATCTTAAACTTATAAAGAGTAAATTTTAATTGGGGATTTATTTATATCATTTAATGTTCTATTATGGACATATTATCAGTAAGGTATATGTAAAATTGGTTACTTATTTCACTGAGATAAAAATTTAAATGTAAATATATATCTAAGAGTTAGTGACAGCCTGATTTGCTTAAAGGTTCATATTGTAGAAGGTAAAAACATTTTGCTACACAAAAAAAAAGTTAAAAGCTCTCTCAGCCTTTCTTTGATTGATTCCTGTTTTGGATATAATGTTAGACTGTGTTAACTAATGTTTATATGGACTCAGAAATCAATATATATAAACTTCTTAAAATGACATTTAAGAAAGAGTATAATGCATTATAGCAAAATG